>NC_137094.1:4531647-4974147 GCF_951640355.1 Cnephaeus nilssonii | reverse complement strand
GTGGTCGGCAGCAACAGCAGCTTCAAAAGGCGATCCAGGGGGGCTCGGAACCATCCCCGCAGGAAGCAGAGGTGGACTGCGCAGTGTGGGTGCGAGGAATGCCTGCGGGAGCATGCCAGGCCCTGCTCTGGCCTCCTCGCAGCGGCAGCCCTGAGCCCAGTTAAACAGGGAAGGGTCGCAGCCACGTCTTCAGCTGTCTCGTCAAGCTAACCCTTCGAGGACACTGGTTTCCACGAGTTGGCCCAAAGACATTGCTTCCAGCCATCGCGCAATAAGTGTGGGTGTGATCAGAAGGAGTCGCCTTCGGTGTCATGTCTGTTCAGTGAGCCTGGAGCGCTGTGGGCTTTGTGCGTCATTTACACATTCTGTTCTCCGTTTGTGAAACGGTGGTGTGGACGTGCGTGAGTGCGTGCATGTGTTTCAGTTAATCAGAAGCAAATACCCAACGCACAACAACAAAAAACGCCCTTTATTCTTCTAACGACTATAGATGTGCAGGCACAACTCGTCAGAGCAGGTTTAACTGTGGAACAGAGCAGTTGTAGGGATCTTGGCCCTGAAATGAGAAACGGTGACAGATCTGCGACCATTAACTTGATTAATAAGCCGGGAATTAATTACAGACCTGGAGGTGAAATTAAAGAGCTCCCTCTGAGTCTCAGGCAAGCAGTTTGATCATGGATTCGACGCCTCGTGGAGTGTGATGAACGCGGGACTCAATCCAGCAAACACTTATTGAGCACTTACCAGGTTCTGAGTCTTTAGAACTAAAATGCAAAGATAATGAGATACCAGTTCCTGCTCTAGATGTTTTCATCCTGGCCTTATGTTAAAAAAAAAAAAATACTTCAGCAAATGAAATGAAATCACCACATAACGCAGTGTTACCAGGTCATGCATTCCGAGGTTTGAATGTACATTCATGTCACAGGCTCGATTTAGTCCTTTTATGGGGTCATTAAGCAAAAATTCCATCATGTCTAAATAAGCCAATGTCTGAATTTTGTTTAAATCTGTCGGTTATGTGGCATTTCCTTTTCTAAGGTCTATCATTTACGAAGCCTCGCCGTGGCTTTTTATAACGTAGGCAGCATTTTAAAAGAAACAGAACATGAATTATAGTTTTTTAGCGAGTGATCATTGCTTCATGTTTTCCTGTCAGAATCACGTGGAAGAAAAAGGGAGAAGTTACTTCCTGGTTGTTACTGGCTGGTACAGTACCCCTCCGTGTTCTGCTTATTTATTTAGATTATGTGAGTTTTGAAGGGCTTTTTATATGTGTTGAAAGTGTGTTTTTGAGCATGCCTTCGGTTTTCCCAATGTAGGTATTTAATTACTGTGTACTTAGTATTTTGATTTCCTATCAATTCAGTTTCTCATGTTTTTAGGCTTGTTTATTTTTAAACTGATGTTAGATTTTCACTCATAATACTGTTTGACTTGTCTCATGTCACCATAAACTGTAATATTTTCAAGGATTATAGATCAAAGATATTTATTTAGAAGTATACAAGATGCTGAAATTTAGATTCCTTATACTTAAGGCCGATTTTATTAGAAGGTTATTTTAATGTTCTATTATAAATTTTAAGAATTTGTATTCACACTGTATGTAAAATATGTAAATGTCAACGGTACTATCTTAGGTGGTTCTACAACAGACATTCACCAGGTCTGCCGCGAGGGGTCCCGTCTTAGACAGCCCTCTTCCGGTTCACCCTCTTGGCTCCTAGTTATGAGGATCTGATGAGTCTGATTTCTGACGGTTTTATGTGAAGATAAATCAAAACTTCCTCCTAAGTACCCCGAGGGTCTCATTTGCCTGGAGGCCTCCAGGGCCTCTACTTCACACCAAAGGTTTCCTGGGAACCCTGACGCTGAGCTGAGAGGACTGAGGTGACACCTGGGTCCTCGGGGGGCCTAGTTGGGTCTCCGAGAAGCCAGGTGTGTCCTCGTACTTCCCAGGGAGGGGGAGGCGCGCTCAGGAGTATGGTGATGTCTGGGCTTAAGATAGGCACGAAAATTGCAACTGGAAAAAGTAGGGCACCGCTTACAACGTAATCGTCGTTCATTGCATGAATTGGGAGTAATTCCATCTGGTGATGACAGCATTGTTCTCGCACACGTGAAAAGTTCATCCAGCTTTCCTCTGATGTGATTTTCTTCTGCCATGTGAAAGTCCGGACAACTGCTTGTAACTACTCTTCCTTAAGACCTGTACTGGAGGGTAACCGGTCAAGCTTGTAATTTAAACGCTTCACCAACCAAGTGTCTCAGAGAGTTTCTTTGGATCCTGGGGGTGCTGGGAAACACGGCTGTAAAGTAAAATACTTCAGAAGTTGGTCTGGCCCCACAAGGAGATAGCGGTCTGTTTCGGGAAGTCAGGTAGGTCCCTACCTAAGGGCTCTCTGCTCTCAAAGGACCTCCTGGTCTGCCTGGCATGGTAGCTGGAATTCGCTCTAGGAATCCATTCCCTTTCAAATAAATAAATAATCCATTCCTTTAGGTTTCAAAATCCGAGTCCTCAGGAGGCTTACTTTAAGCTGTGAATGTGTGTATTATGCTGAGAGGACTTGAGGGAGGCTAGGGGTGGGCATAGCAGGGTGGGAAAGGGGTAGGAACTGAGCGGTAAGGAAAGAACGTGGGCCAGAAAAGCCCTTTAGCTATTAACCTGTTTGGCTAACGCTGGCTTTGTGGCATTTACTCCCAATCCATAGAGAGACTGGATTTTTGTCTTCCCATTCACATGGCACACGTAATTCGGTTCATTTCTATTGGCTCAGTTAATACTAACCCTCCCTTGTGTCCTTTCTGCAGCGTGATAGAGTTCTCACATTTATTCGTCTGATGCTTAGATCACTGAGTACACATTCCCTCAAGTCCAGGTCTTGTAACTCCAAAATCCAGTTCGCGGTCCATTCTATCACGTGGCCTTCTCCTCAGAAAGAGCTGGTGACCTGGGGTCGGTCTGGTACTGTCTGCTATTTTAACAACTTCCAAGATAATTATCATCGAGCCTCCTGTACTAAGCTACAGAGCAGAGAGCTTCCTTAAGGGATTCTAGTAAAAGGTAGACATTCCCGAGTTCAGGCACCGAGAGAAGAGGTGTGGGAACCCGTGGGCATCTCCCCCTGGCTCCGAGGAGGGTTACTCCCTGACTCACGGTGGGTTCACATGGCAAGAAACCCATCGTATGTGGAAAATGCATTTGACTCTGCACTCAAGCAGCGATTTTCAACCTTGTTCAACTCGCGGCACACACAGTAATTACTAATTCTGCAGCACACCAAAAAATATATTTCTTGACATCTGACACAAAAAAAGGTATAATTTTTATTGATTTACAAAAATACATATAATAATAGTAATTACCTACCCTTTTTGCTCCAAAGTGGCTTTTTAAAAAATCTGGTGCCTCTCCTTGTATATAAGGATTTCTGGTACCAAGAAGGAGCCAATCAGACACAGCCTTATTATGCAATGTGTCCAATAAGATTCAACTCTTGTTCAATGATCTATATATTTATGGCTCAATGCAGGGCATTCACACCTGGACAGCTATTGTTGTGCTGGCTGCTGGCATCTCTTTGTTTGACAATCTAACGGAAAAGAGTCAGTGCCCTGGCTAAGGAGGGAGGCATCGCGTGTGTTAAAAACTGGCTCCTGATTGAAAAGCGCTGCACTCGAGTACCAGCTGTTTACCCTGCGGATCTGAGGCTGATGGAGCTGTGGCTGGCTGCCACTGCCCTGCACCAGGAGGGAGTATCGTAGGCTACATCACTAACCCGAGAAAAGATCAAATTCACAATCTGAAGTACAGTTTCTCCTGAATGGGTGTCACTTTCACACCATCATCAAGTCAAAAACCCTAAATCTAACCATCGTAAGTCGGGGACCATCTGTATATATAATACCAAAGAATGACAAGAAAGCTGCCAAAGCTAATGAATGAATTCAGCAAGATTCATGTAGGGTACAAGATCAACACACAGAAATCAGTTGTGTTTCGAAATAGCAACTAACGTTCTGGAAAGGAAATCAAGGCAATTCCATTCACAACAGAATCTCAAAGAATAAATGTAACCAAGGAGAAGACTTGTACACTGAAAACTGCAAAAATTGCTGAGAGAAGTTAAAGAATATCTAAATGAATGGAAATCTATCCTGTGTTGATGGATAGGACAACAATACATGGTGGGGCAAAAGTAGGTTTACAGTTAAGAGTACTCAACACACAAGACTTTGTTCTTATATTATTTTTCATTAGTTAGTGTCCTATTTTCCATATGAACAATTGTAAACCGACTTTTGTCTCGCCCTGTATTGTTAAAATGTCACTACTCCTCGGAGACCTACAGAGATTCAAGCAGTCCCTATCAAAATCCCAACACCCTTTTTTTTTTCTTTCTGCAGAAATGAAAAAACTGATTATCAAATTTATATGGCATTGCAAGGGGACCCAAATAGCCAAAAGTCTTGAAAAAAGAAAGCCGTATTTGGAGGACTTACATTTCTCCTTCTCAAACCTTACTACAAAGCTACAGTAATCAAAACAGTAGGACACTAACATAAAGATAGGCATATAGGCCAATGGAATAGAATCGAGAGTCCACAGTTAAGCTCACATGTCTTTGGCTGGTTGATTTTTTATGAGGGTGTCAGGTCCGTATGCAAAAGAATGAAATTGGACCCCTGCCTCATACCATATACAAAAAGTAATGCAAAATGGATGGATGAGCCTGGCTGGTGTGGCCTACTGATCGACCTATGAATCAGGAGGCCAGGGTTCAATTCCCAGTCAGGGTACATGCCTAGGTTGCAGGCTGGATTCCCAGTAGGGGGCATTCAGGAAGAAGCCAATCAATGATTCTCGTCATTGATGTTTCTATCTCTCCTTCTCCCTTCCTCTCTGAAATCAATAAAAAAAAATATTTTTTTAATGGATGAATGCCCTGGCTGGTGTGCTCAGTGGTTAGAGCGTCGGCCTGTGCACTACAGGGTCTTGATTCCCAGTCAAGGGTATGCTATGTACCTGGGTTTTGATTTGCTCCCCAGTCCCAGTTGGGGTACATGGGGCAACCAGTCGATGTCTCTCTCACATCGATGTTTTTGTCTCTAACTCTCCCCCTCCCTCCCTTCCACTCCCTCTGAAAAAGCAATGGGGAAAAAATATCCTCAGGTGAGTATTAACGAAAAAAAAATTTTTTTAAATGGATTGATGACCTAAATATGAACTATAGTAAATCCATAAAACTCTTAGAAAACATAAGGGTAAATCTTCATGAGTATGCATTTGGCAATGGATTCTTAGATAGGACACCAAAAACACAAGCAACAGAAGAAAAAAACAGGTAAATTGGGTTTCATCAAAACTTTAAAAAAATTTGTGTATCAAAGGAAATTATCAGGAAAAATGAAAAGACAACTAATAGAATGGGAGAAAAATTTTGCAAATTAAACATCTGGTAAGGCTTTAATATACAGAATATATAAAGAACTCCCAGAATTCAATAAAAAGAACAACAACCCAATGTAAAAATGTGCAGAGCCCTTGAATACACATATCTCCAAGGAAGATATGCAACGTTTTGAAAATGTAATATGGTGTGAATGTACTTAATGCCACTGAATTGTACACTTAAAAATGGTTCAAGTGGCAACTTTTATGTTGCACATATTTTACCACATACATCTACATACATACAAAAAACTGGCACTCCCATGTGTTGGTGAGGCTGTGGAACAACCAAATAATCATAGGCAACCAGTGAGACTATGAAATGACACAAGCACTTTGGAAAACAGCTTGTCCGTTTCTTATAAAGTTCATTGCCCACCTACTGCGTGACCCAGCAATCCCACACCTCGCTTTGTCCGTAGCAGCCAAAAAATGGAAACACCCCACTCCCTTATCGCAATAGAAGCCTATTTAACAGTAAAAAAGAACAAACTATGGATACACAAGTGACATAAATAAATCTCAAAACAATCAGAGTGAAAGAAACCAGGAAACAAGAGTACATCATGTATGTTTCCATTTATAAAAAACGTTAGAAAATGTAAACCCATTCATAGTGACAGAAACAGATCCGTGGTTCCCTGAGCAGCAAAGGATGGTGGGAAGATGGTCATGGGCAACTTTTGGGATTGACAGAAATGTATCTTGAAGGCAGCCATATTTCATGGGTGGACACATCTTTCAGAGTGCATTGCGTTGTACACTTTATATAGATGCAGTCGTGTACATGAATGATACCTCAATAAAGTCGTTATTTTTAAAAAGTAAGTTCAGCTCGTAACTTCATAGCATCTCAAGGTGTTTTGAGGGGCCAGGGAGTCCCTAAGGCGTATCAGGACACCTTACTCCCTTTCGCTGTTGTTGCTTAATCGGGCTGGGAAAAATGGTTCGGCGACCTCCAACTCCCACCCTCGTTTGCACAGGACCTAACTGCTCATCTAGCTCCTGAACAGGGTGTTGCCATAACGTAACCTGGTTCAAAACGCCTTGATTCCAGCTCTAATTCTGTCCACAGCTTTTTCATCCCCCCAGATCCTTCTGCAATGTTGAGATGGTGATTTAAAACTATGCTTTCTTTTTCTTTTTTCTTTTTTTTCCACTCAATGCAGCGGTCCAAATTCCAAAGCCAATCTAATTATAGATAGTCTGTGAGGACAACCTGATCTCCCTCTGGCAGGAATGCATCAGTTAAAAGCGAGGTTTTGTGATTTCATTGCTTTTCCTAATTGCCTGGGATGGAGGGTCAGGAAAGAGGTGGCCCGCGGGGAGCAGAGGAGGCCCCATCTTTCACTGGGGTGACGACAGCCCATAAATGGCTGGTTCTTGTTTCCCACGTGCAGGCTGGGGGAGGACAAGATCTGAACCCGCCAAACAAAGAGGAAGAACATCCTCGCCTAAGCTTCTGGTCTGGGGAGGAATTTGGTCCAAAAGTGACTGTACATACAGCCAATTTGCCTTTTTTCCCCCTCCAATTACATTTTTTCTTGATTGGAAAAATGACATCATTGGGGTAGGTAGACTGATGAACAAGAACAGACCCAGAAACGAGGCATGGATCAGACTGTCGGGCCTCAGAGGGAGGGGAGGGGAGGGTGGGGATAAAGGGAAGAGATCAACCCAAGGACTTTGTGTGCATGCATATGAGCCTAACCAGTGGTTAAGGACAACAGGGGGGTGGGGGCATGCGTGGGGAGGGGTGTGGGATGGGAATGGAGGGATGAGGACAAATATGTGATACCTTAATCAATAAAGAAATTAAAAAAAAAAGAAATCATTGGGGTAGGAATAGTAGTTGGGTGGACCCTGGAGAGAAGACTCAGATACAGGACTGTCTGGGGGGACACAGAGCCAGAGAGAGGAGTCTCTGGAGTGGGAAGCCGATGATGATGGAGAGCGTTAGCCAGCCGCTCGGCTCTCTCCTGAGGCTTCCGTTTCCCGTCTGCGTCATTTCTAAGGAAACTTGAAACGTGGCAATCCGCTGCTTCTTTGAATATCCAAACGCGCTCTGGGTTCCCTCGCTGAGAAAAGGCAGCTTCGAGGCGGTGTTTGGTGGGTCGCTGGACGGGGCCGGTGGGAGTTCTCTGAGCTGTAGGAGGAGGAAAGAGGGGGAATATGCTAGTGGATCCATAGACTCTAATGCCCACGGTGCCCAAAGCCCCTTCTTGAGAAAGCGGCTGCCCCCGGGTTCCTCGTACGGGGTGACTTGGGGAAGGGTCTGGTCCCTGCACATCAGGAGAGACCAGCTCCACGGCAGATCTTGTGTGGCATTGCCTGGCTGTTTAAAAGCATGTTTTCTGAGCCCGGCCGGTGTGGCTCAGTGGTTAGGTGTCAACCCATGAACCAAGAGATCAGCGTTTCAATACCCAGTCAGGGCACCTGCCAGGCTGTGGGCTCCATGCCCAGGAGGGGGCGTGCAGAAGGCAGCTATCAATGTTGCTCTCTCATTGATTGATTCTCTCTCTCTCTCTCTCTCTCTCTCTCTCTCTTTCTCTCTTCCTGCCTCTCTCTTTAAAATAAATAAAAACAGCCGAAACCGGTCTGGTTCAGTGGATAGAGCGCAGCCTGCGGACTGAAAGGTCCCAGGTTCGATTCCGGTCAAGGGCATGTACCTTGGTTTCGGGCACATCCCCAGTATGGGGTGTGCAGGAGGCAGCTGATTGATGTTTCTCTCTCATCGATGTTTCTAACTCTCTATCCCTCTCCCTTCCTCTCTGTAAAAAAAAAAAAAAAAAAAAAAAAAAAAAAATCAATAAAATATATTTTTAAAAAAAGTAAAATAAATAAAAACATATTTTTAAAACGTTGGAATCCTGTTCTCTTAGATTTATTAGGTCAGTGTAGACATGTCCAGTTTGCGGTGTCAGAAATGAAGCCAGGACCCGGGGGGTTCAGTGACTTCCTTAAGGTCAAGATCAACAGAGATGGTGAACAGTTTTCGCTTCTAAACACGAAGCTGGGAACAGCGCTGGGCTCTTCCCGCTGGGCCTGCCGCTGCCCTCCTCTGACTGCTCTGTTGGTGCCTGCAACCCTGGACCTGGACCTGGACCCTGGACCTGGACCCTGGACCTGGACCCTGGACCTGGACCTGGACCCTGGACCCTGGACCCGGACCTGGACCCTGGACCCTGGACCCTGGACCTGGACCCTGGACCCTGGACCTGGACCTGGACCCTGGACCCTGGACCCTGGACCCTGGACCCGGACCTGGACCCTGGACCCTGGACCTGGACCCTGGACCCTGGACCTGGACCCTGGACCTGGACCCTGGACCTGGACCCTGGACCTGGACCTGGACCCTGGACCTGGACCTGGACCCTGTACCCTGGACCTGGACCCTGCACCTGGACCCTGGACCCTGGACCCTGGACCCGGACCTGGACCCTGGACCCTGGACCCTGGACCTGGACCCTGGACCCTGGACCTGGACCTGGACCCTGGACCCTGGACCCTGGACCCTGGACCCTGGACCCGGACCTGGACCCTGGACCCTGGACCTGGACCCTGGACCCTGGACCTGGACCCTGGACCTGGACCCTGGACCTGGACCCTGGACCTGGACCTGGACCCTGGACCTGGACCTGGACCCTGGACCCTGGACCCTGGACCTGGACCCTGGACCCTGCAACCCTGGACCTGGACCCTGGACCCTGGACCCTGGACCCTGGACCCTGGACCCTGGACCTGGACCTGGACCCTGGACCTGGACCCTGGACCCTGGACCCTGGACCTGGACCCTGGACCTGGACCTGGACCCTGGACCTGGACCCTGGACCCTGCAACCCTGGACCTGGACCCTGGACCCTGGACCCTGGACCCTGGACCCTGGACCTGGACCCTGGACCTGGACCCTGGACCTGGACCCTGGACCCTGGACCCTGGACCTGGACCCTGGACCTGGACCTGGACCCTGGACCTGGACCCTGGACCTGGACCCTGGACCCTGGACCCTGGACCTGGACCCTGGACCTGGACCCTGGACCCTGGACCTGGACCCTGTACCCTGGACCTGGACCCTGGACCCTGGACCTGGACCCTGGACCCTGCAACCCTGGACCTGGACCCTGGACCCTGGACCCTGGACCTGGACCCTGGACCCTGCAACCCTGGACCTGGACCCTGGACCCTGGACCCTGGACCCTGGACCCTGGACCTGGACCCTGGACCCTGCAACCCTGGACCTGGACCCTGGACCCTGGACCCTGGACCCTGGACCTGGACCCTGGACCTGGACCCTGGACCCTGGACCTGGACCCTGGACCCTGCAACCCTGGACCCTGGACCCTGGACCCTGGACCCTGGACCCTGGACCCTGGACCCTGGACCTGGACCCTGGACCCTGCAACCCTGGACCTGGACCCTGGACCCTGGACCTGGACCCTGGACCCTGCAACCCTGGACCTGGACCCTGGACCCTGGACCCTGGACCCTGGACCTGGACCTGGACCCCTGCTTCTCCCTCTCACCCGGGAACGACGGCTCACGCCTGCCAGCCCCGGGCGCTGGGGCAGCGGTGAGGAGCCGGCCTGTGCTTGTGCCAGGGTCTCGGGAGGATCCAGTAGGGTTCCCTGGGGAACCCCGGGCTCACACGTGATGCCTGGGACCCAGATTATTGACAGCATGCCCTGCCACTGCATGAGACATTCTTATCCTAAAAGGAGCTTGTTTGCCTGAAGTTCACATGTAACTGGATAGCCTATAGTTTTCTTGCTAAATCGGCAGTCGTGTGGCACAGCCGCTAGAGACAGGGGTCGGGGGGTGGGGGAGGATCAGGGGGGAGAGAAGCTGAGGGGGTTAGACTCCGGGAACTGGGGCGCAGTTCAGCCCCCTCTGTGTCTCCAAGCATCCGCACTGCCTGGTGTCGGTAATCGGTTGTCAGCACCAGCACTGCTCAGGTCAGTGCGGCGGCAAAGGGGCAGCCGCGGCCGGAATGGTTGGCATTCTGTACTCAGCCCTCTGAGTCTCACCCTGGCCAGTGGCTCAGTTGGTTGGAGCATCGCCCTGCGCACTGCAGGGTCACGGGTTCTATTCCGGTCAGGGCACAGACCCAGGAAGCAACAGATTGATGTTTCTGTCCTCTTCCCTCTCCCTTCCCCTTTCTTTAAAATCAATGAAAACATATCCTCCAGTGAGGAATTTTTAATTTTAATGTTTTAAAAATATATCTTATTGATTTTTTACAGAGAGGAAGGGAGGGGGAGAGAGAGTTAGAAACATCGATGAGAGAGAAACATCAATCAGCTGCCTCCTGCACACCTCCCACTGGGGATGTGCCCGCAACCAAGGTACATGCCCTTGACCAGAATCGAGCCTGGGACCCTTCAGTCCACAGGCCGACGCTCTAGCCACTGAGCCAAACCAGTTAGGGATAATTTTTTTTATTTTTAAAATATATTTTTATTGATTTCAGAGAAAGGAAGAGAGAGAGAGAGAGAGAGAGAGAGAGAGAGAGAGAGAGAGATCAATGATGAGAGAGAATCATTGATCAGCTGCCTCCTGCACGCCCCACACTGGGGATCGAGCCCACAACCCGGACATGTGCTCTGACCAGGAATCGAACTGGCGATTTCCCGGTTCAAGATTGATGCTCAACCACTGAGCCACACTGGCCGGGCAGGTGAGGAATTTAAAAAATAAAATAAAATAAAAACTCTGAATCTCTAGAATTTAAAATGTTTTTAATCTTTCACCAAAGTGAGAATGCAATCAGAGCTTAGAATGTAATGCAAATGACGAATTCTGCACTTCCCGTGTGCTGTGTGTGCTGTGTGTGCCGTGTGTGTGTGCTGTGTGTGCTGTGTGTCCATCGCACTCAAGACCCAGCTGCACGAACGTGTGTTTTGCTCCGGGGTTTCAGAGGGCACCCGCCAAGGGCACCGGCACGAGCTAGGGCCTCGATGCCCCTTCTTGGTCAGCGCTGAGGTCGACTTGCTTGTATCCAGGCCTTGCTCCAGCGTGAGCCCGCTGGCTGGACCGCACAGAAACTAACTGATTCATTTCCTCCTCTTGTGACACAAAAGGGCTCTTCAGTTGCTGTATGCTCCTGGGCGAGGCTTCCGAGGCCACTGCTTCTCCCCAGCGACCGTCCCCTCTGCCTTTTTGTTTTCCCCCGGGACCCGCTGCCCCGCTCAGAGCTCCGCCTGACCTCTCCGGACAGCAGCCGCATCGTCTGTGAGAGTGATTCATCGGAAACAGAGGTGCCTTCGCATTACCGGGCCCAGGCCCTCTGGTCCCTTCCTGTCTGCGCCGAGTGAGAAGCTGGCCAAGGGCCGGAGGCGGCGGGTGGGCAGGTGCCAGCGCCGTCTGCACACGGAGCTGCGTGCCCGGGACATCCCGCCCCCGCCTCCCTGGCCACTGCACACTCCCACACGGGCACGGGAAATGCCATGTTTGCCCGCACGGCTGCAGAGCGTCCTGGATGTGTCCGAGGAAAAAGCAATAAAGCACCACAGAGTCTCAGATACCTGCATATTGATGCGTGTGCGCAGATAAATTCTTTTCCCATCCAGCTAGTTGCTACTCAGTCTAGCAAGGCATAAATACTACAGGGATCAATAATGTAAGCCACAACAAATACTAGCGGAAAACATTGAAATGGTAAAAAAAAAAAAAAAAAAAAGCACAAAATGCAGGCCTGAGAGAGGGGAGGGTCTGGGGTGGGGGGGCGAGAGGCACTGCATTTCCCTTCCCCAGAGGCCGTTCCCTGGGGAACCTTCCCGCAGCCTTTCTGTGACCTCGCAGTGCTGAGCGTCGTCTTAGCAACGAAAGCAAGCGGAATGCGCAGGCAGCCGCTGCCTCAGCTCTGGGCTTGCCCTTCCCGCTCTTCCCGCAACACTCCAGCTCCCATGTCTAATGGGATTGCCTTTCCCCATGTTATATTTCAACCAGAGGCCCGGTGCATGAAATTCGTGCACGGGTAGGGTCCCTAGGCCTGGCCAGCGATCAGGGCCGATCAGGTTCCCCACCTCCCTGCCTCCCCGCCTCCTCCTTCCCTCGCTCCCTCAGCACCCCGCCGCCACCACTGCTAGTCACCCACCATGCTCCGGGCCGCCCCTGGTGGTCAGCACACGTCATAGCGAGCAATCGAACTCCCGTTCTCCTGGTCGAACTCCCAAGGGGACACTTTGCATATTAGCCTTTTATATAGAGAGATAGGATGCTTCGGTTCTGTGGAATACTCTGCTAAAAATGGAAACGTCTTCTGTCCCAATAAGGACAAGTCAGAAGGCCTCAATAAGAAAGAACCCCAGCCGAAACCGGTTTGGCTCAGTGGATAGAGCGTCGGCCTGCCGACTGAAAGGTCCCAGGTTCGATTCCGGTCAAGGGCATGTACCTTGGTTGCGGGCACATCCCCAGTGGGGGGTGTGCAGGAGGCAGCTGATCGCTGTTTCTCTCTCATCGATGTTTCTAACTATCTCTCTCCCTTCCTCTCTGTAAAAAATCAATACAATATATTTTTAAAAAAAGAAGAAAGAAAGAAAGAACCCCAGGCTGCAATGCCTGGGTGCCTTTCCGAGCCTCCAGCCCTTGCCTCACCTACTTACAAAGAAGGATGCTTTGGGGGTACATCAGTCTGAGCCAAAGACCGTTGGAAGGGCGTGGCCGGATGGAGGCGGGGCTGGGAGCGGGGCGAGAGAGGGTGCAGAGCCTGTCTTGAACAATTACTGCTGCATTTTCCAGAAGTCGGGTACACCAAACGGCAGGCCCTCCGCCTTGAGCAAAGGGTAGGGCTGGAGTCCCGGAGCCCGCCTTCCTTTCATTACCGAACCCATGAGGGCTGACCCCATGGCCGGCGAGGGTCTGGCAGTGCCCCTCCAGGGTGGGGACACCCTAGGCAGCTTCCAAGGTGGACCCCATGCGGGAGGGAGGGAGGGAGAGCGGAGAGAAGAGGATTGGAACTGGCGATGAGAATTCTCACACTGAGGCACAGAGGTGGGCCTGGCCTGCCCTGGAAGAACTCCCTGCCAATCAGAGCCCCACTGCCCTCCACCAATCAGGATTTGCATGCACACACACACACCAACTCCCCTGCCAATCAGAGCCAAGCATCCCACCCCTATCCACCAATCAGGGCTGCAGATAAGAAAGAGGGACGTCATCCACGCCCACATGATTCACTCCATCTTCGCTGGAGGGTAAGTCTCTGCTTGGAAAGCTGGCCTCGGGGCTCTGTCACTGGTGCCTATTGTTCAGAAGCGAGAGGAGGAGGAGAGCAGAGGGCAGGCAGGGCCAGGCAGGCAGGGCCAGGCAGGCCGTCTTCAGGGTTTCAGTTTGATCGGGTTGTTTTGGTTTTTAAAGGTCCCGTTGTGTCTTGAAGACGGTGCCCGGTAGACGAGAAGCAGGTGGGAGCCACCCGCACCCCCTCCTGTGGAGGTGGCTGCAGCCACTTATCAGAGGCCCAGCGCCCCCGGCGTGCCTCCCAGGGTGGTCCTCACTCTGGGCCACAGGCTCACCCACCAGATGCCCCTGTTTCCTCCTCCAGCCCTTTGGCGTGTGCTGTTGGGAGTGTTTGGTTTGGCTCCGGTCCTACTTCCGTGGGCACAATCCCCTTGGCTCCCATAAAGCCAGGGTAATGGAGGGCCTCCAGACAGCTGACCACTCCTGTTGGAGACCAGGTGTCAGGTGCCACGGTCCTTGCACCTGAAGGGGCTAGCAAAGCTGGCCCCCTACCCACACAGTTTTCCCAGGCCTGTTTGGATGGCAATTAATCAGTATAATGAGAGCAGCCCCTACCTACAAAGCTTTCCCAGGTTTGTTTATATGACTGCTATCAGTAGGATAAGAGCTACTTTCATGGCTTACCAAGAAGTCTGTAACTATTTACTGAGAATCTGCCTGATTTACTGTACCAAGAATTTGTCCTTCTACTCTATCTCTCCCTTAGAGATTAAGAGGAACAAAGAGTACATTCCTCTTCACAGACCTCCTATTCAGTGTTTTGTGTATAAAAGGCATTACAGAGTTAATAAACACGCCACAGCCTCTCGAGGGCTCGTGGACCTCCTGATCCCGCTGTTGTTTCTCTTACTGTTGTTTCTCTTATTCTTTCTTTTCTCAAATCCCACCTCCCTACCTCAGCCCGGTTCAACCCGTCAGGCTGGACCTGACAAATTGGCGCCCGAACAACAGGGACCTGAGGACTTGGGAAGCAGCCGCTGAGGATCTCCTCCGGATAAAGAGTGCACTCGATAAGGTAAGGGAGGAGCAATTTATTGATAGTCGGGGGTAAAGCATGGGACACACTCCCCCGGTCACCAGGTTCTAGAACATCACGGGAACAAACAGGAGACATGCCATTTTAACCCGGATGTTCAGAGGACTCCTGGCACTTCAGGGAAAGAAAAGTCTTCCGAATCCCATTCGGCGAGTGGGATCGACTCCCCTCTGAGATAAAATCTCTTCTTTTACAAAAGTCATCCTAGCGCAGGCCCCCGCTCAGGCGCCACAGCTTTGTCTAATGGTATTCTCGTGCACATGGAGTGTCATTTGGGGGAGCTGGACGATGACAAGGGGAGAACCGTGTACAGGTTACACAGATGAAAAATACTTAATTTTTATTCTAAGAAAACCAGTCTGATAGCTGGTAGGGATCCCAGAACCTCTGCCCAGGCAGACAGCTGCCTGTGTGGAGAATTAAGTGGCTTAGTGGATGGTCATCAGAAGCAAGTTCATAAAGATTTACTTGTCCCAACCGGTTTGGCTCAGTGGATAGAGCATCGGCCTGCGGACTCTAGGGTCCCGGGTTCGATTCCGGTCAAGGGCATGTACCTTGGTTGCGGGCACATACCCAGTAGGGAGTATGTAGGAGGCAGCTGACCAATGTTTCCAACTCTCTATCCCTCTCCCTTCCTCTCTGTAAAAAAAAAAAAAAAATCAATAAAATATATTAAAAAAAAAAAAAAGATTTACTTTATGGCCCGGCCAGCGGGGCTCCGTGGTTGAGCGACTGAACCTGGGCAGGAAGCTGAAGACGTCAGCGATGTTTGCGTGTGTCTGTGCCATATCTGACTGGGTTCCATCGTCTTATTCGTTTTTGCCAGCAGGTGTAAAATGAAACAACGAAGTGATGATCGTTTCATTTCTTTAGCGACGAGGGAGGACGCGCAGGCCCCACACAGTGGTCCTGTGCCTGAGAACTGTCTTTGCGGGGTACACGTGCTCTCACACGTCACACAGCTGCTCACCTTGACCTCCCGAGCCCCATTCCCATCGGATCCTAATCGGAACACAGCACATGATAGATGCTCAGGAGCTGTGGGTGGCTCTATGGCTTCTACACCTAAACCTCGAAACATTTCTCCAGCAGAGTCACGCTCTCAGGTCCTGTGCCCCCTGTGGGTCTATTGACCTTCAGCTCCCATGATTCCCCCATTTGAACGACTGTGTGAAAGTGGATCTGGGCCTCTAGCTTTGCTGTGGGGCTGCACTGACGTTTTGTAGAAAGAGGGCGCCAGAGGGACATGTGCTTCCTGGTTCCGGCCCGCTGGCTGCTAGGTGCCTGCAGCCTGGGGCATCCTGGTACCAGGCTCCTACCCCTCGCAGCTTCTCTGGAGCCCAGCTCCTGCCATGCACCCTGCAGCACCAGCAGGCAGCATCTCCCTGCCCTGGAATCCTATATAATAAAAGGGTAATATGCAAATCGACCGAACAACGGAACGACCAGTCGCTATGATGTGCACTGACCACCAGGGGGCATATGCTCAACGCAGGCACTGCCCCCTGGTGGTTAGTGTGCTCCCACAGGGGGATCGCTGCTCAGCCAGAAGCCAGCTGACACTGGTGAGCGCAGCAGCAGTGGCGGGAGCCTCTCCCAGCTCCAGGGCAGCGCTAAAGATGTCTGCCTGCTGCTTAGGCTCACCCCCCAGGGAGCAGGCCTAAGCCGTCAGTCGGACATCCCCTGAGGGCTCCTGGACTGCTAAAGGGCACAGGCCAGACTGAGCCCCCCCTTCCCCGCCTGCAGTGCACAAATGTCGTGCACCGGGCCTCTAGTGTTATATAAAACCCCATGCAGGTGCCTCTAGTGACCAGAACAACTCCCTGTGAACAGCTGTCCTCCACGTTTCAGAGGGCAGATTTCCAGAAACTTCCACGGCATGGCACCACACAGCTCTCTGTATTCATTGAGTCACCCCCGCACAGGTCTGGATCTCCGCCGGGTAGGGGTGAGGGCTCTTGCTTAGGTGCTCTCTCTTCCTATGGGGCGTGGTGGGTCCTCCCTCTGCGATGTCCATATTCCTCCCAGTTCTCTTTGTTTCTTACTAGCCAATCCCGTTACAGTTAAGAACTCTGTGTTTGCAACAGAGAGGAATTGACAGGAGTGCTCCAGCCATGAAGACAGAAGAGAAACAGTCCAGAGATGGAAGACGCCGACCATGCCTTGCCATACTAGCAGTCAGCAGATATGGTGCAGATTGCCCAGGACCAAACCAGAGAGGGTCGGACCTGCATTACCACCATTTGTCCACCATCCAGAACTGAAATATCATTGCTGTTATGTACACATAAACAACTGTTGGACATAGAAATCGGGACTCAAAAGAACTGTTGGCCCAGAAAGAAACTCACTATAGACTGATTCATTTGCCTCTCAGCATAACCATTATTGCTTATCTCATTTTCGGTTCCTATAAGTGTATTCCTAGTATCACATGAGCTCACTCATCTAGGGGAAATGATGAACAACATAGACTGAAGAACAAGAACAGCATTGATCAGACTGTCAGACCTCAGAGGGGAGGTAGGGGAGGGTGGGGACAAGGGAGATAGATCAACCAAAGGACTTGTGTGCTTGCATATGAGCCTAACCAGTGATCAGACAACAGGGGATGGGTGCGTGAGGGTGGGGGGGGGTTGGGATGGGAATGGGGGGGGGGGGTTGATGACAAATATGTGATACCTTAATCAATAAAGTAATTAAATAAATAAATAAATAAATAAGAACTCTGTGTTACACGCAGCCTCCACCTTAGGTAACCGTGCTCTCTCCTGGTTGGACCCAGAGGGGTACAAGTCTGCTCCCCTAGAAGGAACACGCATTTACTATCACCCATATGCCCCCCTTTCAACAGAATTCGTCAATCCTTACAATACCTGGCGACCTGAGAGCAAATTTTTTAAAAATATATTTTTATTGACTTCAGAGAGGAAGGGAGAGGGAGATGGAAACATCAATGATGAGAGAATCATTGATCAGCTGCCTCCTGCACACCCCCCACTGGGGATTGAGCCTGCAACCCAGGCATGTGCCCTTGACCAGAATCGAACCTGAGACCCTTCAGTCCACAGGCAGGTGCTCTATCCACTGAGCCAAACCAGCTAGGGCTAAATTCTTTTTAAATATATATATTTTTTGCCCCAGCCCGTTTTTTTTTGCCCCACTGGAGATCGAGCCCACAACCCGGACATGTGCCCTGACCAGGAATTGAACTGTGACCTTCTGGTTCCTAGGTCGACATCGACCATTGAGCCATGACAGCGGGCATGAGAGCAAAGCTGGAGAGGTTGTTGGTGAGCCCAGAGCATGGTTTGTGGGCTGCTCCTTCTCTTCATCCCGGGACTGCAGCGGGGCCTCCTCCTGGCGGCAGGTGGCCCAGGAGCAGGTGACCGGGCTGAGCCAGTCAGACTCCGCGGGGAAGTTTCCACCCTAAAGCAGCGTCTCTCCGGGAACTGAAATGGAAAGAAGGTGGAGGGTGGCTTGGGGACTGCTGGGAGTCCCAGGCTCCCACACCCTCAGCTGCTCCAGGAGGGGCTTAGAATGGAGGTCTGTCCACAGATGGGCACCAAGGTGAGAGGTGACAAAACAGAGAGGCTCCTACCCTAACCGTTTGGCTCAGTGGATAGAGCGTCGGCCTTCGGACTCAAGGGTCCCAGGTTCGATTCCGGCCAAGGGCATGTGCCTTGCTTGCGGGCACATCCCCAGTAGGGGGTGTGTAGGAGGCAGCTGATTGATATTTCTCTCTCTCCCTCTCCCTTCCTCTCTGTAAAAAATCAATAAAATATATTTTTAAAACAAACAAACAAACAAAAACAGAGAGACTCCTAATGCCATCTTTTTTTTTTTAAATCTCTACCTTGGCATGTTTTTTTAACCTATGTTTTTATTGATTTCAGAGAGAGGAAGGGAGAGGGAGAGGGAGATGGAAACATCATTGATGATGCTCTCATCATTGATGTTTCCATCTCATTGATGCTCTCAATTGAGCATCATTGATCGGCTGCCTCCTGCACGCCCCACACTGGGGATTGAGTCTGCAACCTGGGCATGGGCCCTGACAGGAATTGAACCGTGACCTCCTGGTTCATGGGTTGACGCTCCACCGCTGATCCACGCCAGCAGACCCTAATGCCATCTTGAATGTTTCGGGACGGCGTTATTCCTTTCCCCCATATAAGGTAATGAATAAACCCCCGCCCCACCTCCCTTTCTTTCATACCCAACCTTGAGTTGACTTCGGTTTCTGTCTCTGGCAACTGCAGACCCCAGATCTAGCATTTTCTGGACTTCTCCAGAACCATTTCTGGATGCGTCATTAGACCCCGTGCAGCTGAGAAGAGAAACAGGAGCATTTCCAACCAGGCAAAGGCAGGGCTTGGAGGCCTGCTCACCCAGGCTCAGAACACTTTCTATTTATAAAAGGCTCACGTCAGAGAACCTTCCAGCTCTGTTCTCCACGCTGGGAGCTAAGATGCGGCACCTCTGCTGGTTTCCATGACGACCCTCGCAGCTAGGTTAATCCCAAACCAAAGCCAGAGGACTTGGCGATTTACCTTTATGCTGTGGTCAGCTCATCCCCGATTTTAAAAGAAAATGCTCAGTCCCTCTCACTGCTGTCTCTCTCCCACTTCAGTTTCCCCTCGAAGGTGGTGGATGGACAAGAGGTACGGATGGGGGGGGGCGTGGTCCCCTGCCCCCTCCTGAGTTCGGGTTCGCCCTCCAGATGCGGTCCTTCTCACGCTGACATGACTCGGTGACTTAGCTCCCACGACACAAGTTGGCTGTAGCGATTCCTGAGGACAGTGGCTCGAAATAGCTGTGTGTGTGTTTCGTAAGTAAGCTCTGTGGCAGGCTCACTTTTTTTTTCCCCCGGAAGAAGAGATTCCTAAGACCAGCATCTGGGTCACAGGCTGTGGGCCTCGGGGTTGGCACAGAGGACACAGGGGCATCTGTCTCTCAGGAAACCCAAGTTTAGCTCCGCAATCCTTGACTGACCCTTTTACCGGCGGCTTGTTCTTCTCTCTGCTCCCCTGGGAAGGAGAGACCCCTGGGAATGCTGCACCCGAAGATGGCCTCATCACTCACGGCTCTGCGCGTCCCCCTTCTCGCTTCATGCCCAAAACAAGCCTTTTCCAGATGCTCAGCTGGAGACCCCAGGTGCCGAGGGTTTTCCATGGAACTTACGACCTGAGAGTGTGTCGCCAAGGGGGAAGGAGGTTTCACACCACCCAGTTCACCACAGGGCCTCTTTCATCCCGGACTTGGCTGAAGGGGGACAGCCAACTTGTACTGAGGGCCTATGGTGTGTCAGGAACTCTGGGAGGTGCTTGCGTGCATGTCAGATGACTTGGGAGGCAGGACAGCAGAAGAGCCGTGAGCAAGAGCCCTCGTATCAGAGAGGCCTGGAGTTAAATCCTATTTTTCTCTCTTATTAGCTGTGTGACACTCAGCTTGTTGCTTAACCTCTCTGAACCTGTTTCCTTACCTGTAGGATGGGAGTAATAATAAAGTACCTCCTGAAACTGTTATGACGATTAAGTAAGGTAATGCATATAAAGCCCACTGCTGGTACTCAGGGGACATTGAATAAAGGTCCACTATTATTATTTTTATTGAGTTTAGAGAGAGAGAGAGAGGGAAGGAGAGGGAGAGAGAGAGAGAGAGAGAGAGAGAGAGAGAGAGAGAGAGAGAGAAACATCAAGGTGAAAGAGAAACATCAATCGGTTTCCTCCTGTATGTGCCCCGATCAGGGACCAAACCCCAACCTGGGTATGTGCCCTGACTGGGAATCGAACCTGCAACCCTCCCACCAACGAAGCCACACTGGCCAGGGCAAGGGTACTGTTATTGTTGCTGTTGTTGTTGTTAGCAGGAATGGCCACAGCGTCACTCTGTGACCCCAGGAGCATCTCCGATGATAGGACATCATTACAGAGAAAGTTCAAGTTCTGAAAGAAAAGTCCCAGAATTCCTAAGCCTGAACACAGTGGCTCCTCAGATCTCGGCCGGATCCATGAGCGTGCCAGCGTCTGCGAATCCCTGCGACTTGGCCCGGAGGTTTGTTTATTCTGTGCTTACCGAGGGCTGGCACTGCGCTAGGCAACGCGGTCCAGGACCTTATGACGCTGTTGTGGAGACGAGGCCGACAACAGAGCGCGTGTGGACCCGCCACACGGGAGGTGTTGTCAGGCTGCGCTGCTGGCAGGAGGGCTGGCTGTGTTAACAGTAACTGAGCACCCACTGTGTGCTGGGCCTGGGGTTTAAAACGCCGTGTTAGTTAAGTGTTCATCCATCCTGGGAGGGAGATCTTATATCCCCTGTTAGAGATAAAGAGACTCTGACTCAGGGAGAGTCGCTGACTCCCACGGACACACAATGAGTGAGTGGCTGAGCCAGAACTTGGACCCAGGTCTCCTGGCTGAGCCAGAACTTGGGCCCAGGTCTCCTGGCTGAGCCAGAACTTGGGCCCAGGTCTCCTGGCTGAGCCAGAACGTGGACCCAGGTCTCCTGGCTGAGCCAGAACTTGGGCCCAGGCCTCCTGGCTGAGCCAGAACTTGGACCCAGGTTTCCTGGCTGAGCCAGAACTTGGGCCCAGGTCTCCTGGCTGAGCCAGAACTTGGGCCCAGGTCTCCTGGCTGAGCCAGAACTTGAGCCCAGGTCTCCTGGCTGAGCCAGAACTTGAGCCCAGGCCTCCTGGCTGAGCCAGAACTTGGACCCAGGCCTCCTGGCTGAGCCAGAACTTGAGCCCAGGTCTCCTGGCTCTCAAACCTGGCAGACTATCTCCTCCCAAATGGAAGCAAACATCCTCACCATCTTCTAGAAGAGGAAGCAGGCAGTGGAGATAGTAAGTCACTTGTCCAAAAGGCAGCCTGCTGAGCTGGATTTAAAGGAGGGTCTGGTCTGGCCGGTGTGGCTCAGTGGTTGCACATTGACCTAGGAACCAGGAAGTCACTGTTTGATTCTGGTCTGGGAACATGCCTGGGTTGCAGGATTGATCCCCAGTAGGGGGCGTGCAGGAGGCAGCTGATGAATTACTCTCTCATCACTGAAGTTTCTGTCTCTCTCTTCCTTCCTCTCTGAAATCAATAAAAAAATATTTTTTAAGAAGTAGCCCTAACCCTGGGTCCGGGTGAGGCCACGCGCCCCTGGGTCCGGGAGAAGCTGGATCCTGGGTCCGGGTGAGGCCGTGTGCCCCTGGATCTGGGTGAGGCTGTGTCCCGGGCCTGGGTGAGGCCACGCGCCCCTGGGTCCAGGTGAGGCCACGCGCCCCCTGGGTCCGGGTGAGGCCACGCACCCCCTGGGTCCGGGTGAGGCCACGCACCCCCTGGGTCCGGGTGAGGTCACATGCCCCTGGGTCCGGATGAAGCCGTGCCCCTGGGTCCGGCCGAGACCCAACCAGAGGGAATCGAACCTGCATTACCACCATTTGTCCACCATCCAGAGCTGAGGGGTCAGTGCCGACATGTACACATAAGGAACTGGTGGACATTGATATTGGGTCTCAAAAGAACTGTTGGTCCAGAAAGAAACTCACTACAGACTGATTCATTTGCCTGTCAGCATAACTATTATTGCTCGTCTCACATTCAGTTCATATAAGTATATTTCTAGTAACACATGATCTCACTCATCTAGGGGAAATGATGAACAACATAGACTGATGACCAAGAACAGAACCAGAAACAAGGAGGCATCGATCGGACTATCGGGCCTCAGAGGGAGGATAGGGGAGGGTGGGGGGAGGGGGGAGAGATCAACCAAAGGACTTGTGTGCATGCATATGAGCCTAACCAATGGTTAAGTTCAACAGGGGGTTGGGGCATCCATGGGGAGGGGTGTGGGATGGGAATGGGGGGATGAGGACAAATATGTGACACCTTAATCAATAAAGAAATTAAAAAAAAAAAAAAGAAGAAGTAGCCCTAGCTAGTTTGGCTAGTGGATAGAGTGCTGGCCTGTGAACCGAGGATTCCCAGGGGTGGATTCCAGTCCAGGGCATGTACCTCGGTTGCAGGCTCCTCCCCACCCGGGGCCCTGGTTGGGGCGCGTGCTGGAGGCAATGGATCCATGTGTTTCTCTCACATCCATATTTCTCTCTGTCTTTCCCTCTCTCTTCCGCTCTCTCTATAAAAAATCAATGGGAAAATATCCTCGGGAGAGGATTAAAATAAGTAAAAAAATAAAGGCGGTCTGTCCATCTGTGGATCTCAGCATTCCCTTCCCACCGTCCGGCCGACCTGGGCACCTTTCGCTGCACCACAGGAGGGCAGACGCGCGTGAGGCATCTGAGGAAGCGGGGTCCTGGCTGCAGCCCTCATTCGGTGAAGGATGGGGGGGCTACACAGAGCACCCACTGGCCTCCTAAGGAGAGCCAGGCCCCCAGGTCACAGATGAGAAGCTCAGGCCACCCTGGCCGCCGTCAGCCCCGCCCTGTGCGGTGGCTCAGCGGCCCGCGCCCTGCAAGCCCCTGGGTTTGCCCACCTGCGCCTCCCTCCCCGCCTCCAGCTCCCCTGGGGGCCTGGAAGCTCCTGGGAACGCACTGCGAGCGGCCAGGGGGTATTACCAATCGCTCATTATCACCACTTTCCTTTTCTGGGCTCCTGGTCGCGCTCAGCACAGGTTTGTTTGAAGAGCGGGGGGGAAAAACGACGATTAAGCCGGGACACGGGTGGACCGCCCGGTAGGATGTGCGGGGCGCCCTGGCGAGGTGGGGAGCCTCTCAGCAGCGCCACCTGGTGGGCTCCAGGTGGAACTTCATCAGCTGGGCTCAGGGTGCTCGTCTTGGCGTGACCTGGTGGGGTGCTGCTGTGCAAAGCCCTCCCAGGGTCTTGTCTACTTTATTTATTTATTTTTTATTTTATTGATTTTTTACAGAGAGGAAGAGAGAGGGACAGAGAGTTAGAAACATCGATGAGAAACATCGACCAGCTGCCTCTTGCACACCCCCTACTGGGGATGTGCCCGCAACCAAGGTACATGTCCCTGACCGGAATTGAACCTGGGACCCTTGAGTCCGCAGGCCGATGCTCTATCCACTGAGCCAAACCGGTTTCGGCTCTTGTCTACTTTATGAAGGTGTCCAGCCTCACCCCTGCCTACGGGGAATGCTGAGAATCCTGTGAAAAATCGGGTGGAAACCATACAACCAGGACATTTTACTGTCGTTAGAGGAACAGATGAGCTCTGGGGACCTGTTTGCATCAGCTGATTAGGACAGACACCCCCACATGTGTCCTCTGAGGTGAGGAAAGGTGATGCAGACACTCACACAGTGATGGCCCCATACCCAGTGGTGCCCCTCCCCTGTCCCATCTCCTTCGGGAATTAGAGAGCAGGAGGCAGGTCTCTAGTTGGACAAGGCCCCTGAGGCTGGGGGTGCCACTGGTGGGGACAGGGGGTGGGCTCCCCGACGGGGGCTCTGGGGTCACGTGGAGCCCCAGCCTGGACTCTGCGGATCGCCCTTGGTCAGGCGAGGCTGCGGCTGTGTCCAGGGCATGGCTCTGCTTGGACTCCACCCGGCTGGGCTGGGGGCCAAGCTCTGCAGTCGCCCCTGGACGATGGGGCCTCAGACTCTGCCCCCCACGTGGTGACGCTGCTGGCTGCACTGCAGTTCAGTTTCCCTGGGGCCACAGGCTGTGCCCCAAAGTTGGGCAGGGCCGCAGGCGGGGCTTCTGAATCAGGCAGGCCATGGGCTCCACGTGGGGCAAGATGGCTTGGCCGGACTCTGGGGGCCGCTGGGGCCTCCTCCTGTACCCCACAGGTGGGTGGGGCTGGAGACAGGGCTCAGCGGTCAGGCAGGGTCACTGTCTGGGCTCCCTGCTCAGTGGGGCCAGCGGTGGTGCTGGGCAGTTGGTCAGGGCTGCTGGCTTGCATGCTGCCTGGTGGGCCGGGGTGTCTGTGGCCTTGCTTCCCCGAGGGCAAGACGGGGGAGGGGACTCTGCAGAGGGTCAGAGTGAAGCATCATCTTATTTAAAAACTGCTGTCTGAAATTTTAACCCTGCTATTTGGCTTCTGTAAATGCTTGCTTGCTTAAATAATAAGGAAAATAAGACTACTCCCACTTCAGAGAGGCCATTAAACCTTCCCTGGACAAAGTTATCAGTGCTGGCACCAGGCCAAGCCTTTGGTCGAGGTCTCAAAGCCCCAGCACATAGGGCTCTTTAAGAACTTGCAAAGGGGACCGGAACAGAACCCCATATTTGGGAGACAAAGAGGGTAAAAAGGTACAAATACAGGAAACTTCCTGTGTGACTTCGCCCAGAATTCTAGAGACATTTCCCTCTGGGCCTGAGCATAATAATAGTAATAAATGTAACTCTATCTCTTTAAGTGTTGCTTGGTTCTTCTCTGGTTTTCTGTAACAAGAGGGGCTGTGTGCCCTAACCAGTTTGTCGGCCTGCGGACTAAAGGGTCCCGGGTTCGATTCTGGTCAAGGGCATGTACCTTGGTTGCGGGCACATCCCCAGTAGGGCGTGTGCAGGAGGCAGCTGATCGATGTTTCTCTCTCATCGATGTTTCTAACTTTCTATCCCCCTTCCTCTCTGTAAAAAATCAATAAAATATATTTAGAAAAAAAACACAAAACAAAACAAGAGGGGCTGTGCGTTGGCTTCCCTGCCTGAGGGAGGCCCTGGAACCAGCTCCAGAGCTGGGTGGCCTCACATGAAGCAAAACTTCCCAACGAGCTCCCTGCCCAGAGGGGCCGCTGGCGGCTCAGCAGGTGGGCAGGGCTGCTGGCTGGGACGTCTACTTGGGCACCCGGCACCCGGCACCTTGAGAGCAGACACTGTAAGCCCCGCCTCCTTCTCCAGCTCCATCTGAGCCTCCCTGATCCCCACGGGTGAGACGGAGGGAGCCCACAGCACCGGGCAGTGATGTCCACCTTGGGCTCTGCTTTCCCCACTTGAGAAACCGCAGGCCCAGAGGGGCCCTCTGTGTGCTGTGCTGGCTGTGTGTGTGTGTGTGTGTGTGTGTGTATGTGGTCAGCATGTGGCTGCCCCCCTTCCCCTTCTAATGGGTCCCTCTCGGGCTCTGTGGTCCAGGGGCCTCCTCCTCACTCCCGGGGTCTGGGATTTCACGGCGGTGTCTTGGAAAAGGGCCCCGCTGCTAGCTGTACTTGTGAGGGGAGCGGAAGTGGTGCCCAACCCGTGTCCCCGTCTTACTGGCATTTCTCCTCCTCACGTTTAGTCTTACCCTTCCTTACTTCATATTAATAAACGGGCGTTTTAGTCTAATGTGGGTGTTTGGGTCTCGAAGTAATTAGTACGCGTGTGTTGGGCAAAAAATGAAAAAGGATCCCAAGTCAAATTTATAGAAAATATTCCTTTATTAATTTTTGGTCGAGAATATGTTTGTATATTTTCAGAAAACAACTCTGAGACCATGTGGATTCTGGCAACAGAGAGGAATTGACAGGACTACTCCAGCCATGAAGACAGAAGAGAAGCAGTCCAGAGATGGAAGACGCTGACGTCGCCTTGCCATACTAGCAGTCAGCAGCTGTGCATCACTGCAGGTTGCCCAGGACCAAACCAGAGAGGGTCGGACCTGCACTACCACCATTTGTCCACCATCCAGAACTGAAATATCATTGCTGACATGTACACATAAGGAACTGTTTGACATTGAAATTGGGTCTCAAAAGAACTGTTGGCCCAGAAAGAAACTCACTACAGACTGATTCATTTGCCTCTCAGCATAACCATTATGGCTTGTCTCATTTTCGGTTCTTATAAGTGTATTTCTAGTAGGACATGATCTCACTCATCTAGGGGAAATGATGAACAACATAGACTGATGAACAAGAACAGACCCAGAGACAAGGAGGCATGGATCAGACTGTCGGGCCTCAGAGGGAGGGTAGGGGAGGATAGGGATAAAGGGGAGAGATCAACCAAAGGACTTGTGTGCATGCATATGAGCCTAACCAGTGGTCAAGGACAACAGGGGGGTGGGGGCATGCGTGGGGA
The DNA here is from genome assembly GCF_951640355.1 of Cnephaeus nilssonii. Lineage (NCBI taxonomy): Eukaryota > Metazoa > Chordata > Mammalia > Chiroptera > Vespertilionidae > Cnephaeus > Cnephaeus nilssonii. Next base: position 4,947,449 of record NC_137094.1, on the reverse strand, counting down.
GGGGTGTGGGATGGGAATGGGGGGATGAGGACAAATATGTGTTACCTTAATCAATAAAGAAATTTAAATAAACAAACAAAAAAAATTAGTAAGCGTGTGTTTGATGGTGGCATGCCTAGATCTGGCCCATAACATCCTTCCCTGCCTTGATTCTGAGGAGCAGGGCTGGACGGACAGACAGTCTGCGGGACACTGGTCTGGTAGAAGTGTCCACCAAGGAGAATGGCCCTTATTGTTATTAAGCCCGTGTGCTCCTGGCCAGGCACTTAGAACTTGTTCTTAGCCACTCATGACCAAGGACACACTCAAGGCTTAGACCAGGGGTGGGGAACGTAGGGTCCTCGGGCCGTATAAGGCCCGAGAAATCATTGGGGCTGGCCCTGCCAAGGCAACCACAGGGGGGACTCAAAATTCAATAAACCTAGGAGCTTTGTTCATAGCAACGTAAATTTATATTAAGTGAATTATAGTCCTCAAATGATGTTATAAATACCCAAATGGCCCCTGGCAGAAGAAAGGTCCCCCACCCCTGGGCGGGCTCATGGTGCAAATATTCTCTACTGTTCCCTTTAGGTAGCCTTCCCCATTGCTCAGGCCACCGTGGGGGGCACGGGGAAGCCCTTCTCCCCTCCTCTCTCCTCTCTACCCCGCCCCCAGCGTCACACCCACGCCTCCTGCATGCCAGCACTCCCAGCTGGCCCTGACCCTCAGCACCGGCATGGCATCAAGAAGAAAAACCTCTCCCGTGATGTAGTGATTGCTAGGTATTAGTGAGCACTTTTATGGGGTTTCACACCCTAGGAGACTCCGCCCCCGGGCAGTTTGGACGGGGCAGGCCACCCTGCGCCAGTAAATGTTTCTACTGGTCTACTAGGTGTACCGGTTAATAATGGCGGATTTTGTAATCAAAGAAAACATAATAATTTCAAGAGAAACATCAGAAGTGCTTTATTCAAGCCCTAACTGGTTTGGCTCAGTGGGTAGAGCGTCAGCCTGTGGACTGAAGAGTCCCAGGTTCAATTCCGGTCAAGGGCATGTACCTTGGTTGTGGGCACATCCCCAGTAGGGGTCGTGCAGGAGGCAGCTGATCAATGTTTCTAACTATCCCTCTCCTTTCCTCTCTGTAAAAAAAAAAAAAAAAAAAAAAAAAAATCAATAAAATATATATATTTAAAAAGTGCTTTATTCAAAATAATGTCCATCACTAGCTACACATTTCCCCCAATAGAACTTTTCTTGTTTTGAGGCAAACCATTCAGAGACCCAATTTTCCACTTTCTTCGCTCAGAAAGTGCGTGTGCCATCGATCAGAACAAGTGGTCATCTGAAGGAGCAAGGTCTGGTGAATACAGCAGGTGGGTTAATACTTCCCAGGCAAGATCTTTTAACGTGTCTTTAACTGGTTCTGAAGTGTGTGATGGTGCGTCATCATAAAGCAAAATTACTTTGCCGTGTCTTCTGGCACATTCTGGTCATTTCATGATCAAAGTGTGGTTCAAATTGGTTATTTGTTGTTGGTAGCGATCAGTATTAATGGTTTCACCTGGTTTTAGAAGTTCATAATACACCACACCTTCCTGATCTCACCAAATACAGAGCATTGTCTTCTTTCCGAAGCAATTTGGCCTTGCGGTCGATGTTGATGGTTGACCTGGATCAACCCATGATTTTGTGCATTTGGGATTCTCAAAATAAATCCACTTTTCATTGCCAGTCACAATTTGATGCAAAAAAGACTTTCATGCGTTGAAGCAACATTTTACTGATGACTTTTCGGTTTTCCATGTGTCTTTCGTTCAGTTGATGTGGTACCCATTTTCCTTCCTTTAAAATCTTTCCCATTGCTTGTAAACGATCGGAAATTGTTTGCTGAGCAACGTTTAATCTTTCTGCAAGTTGTTTTTGAGTTTGACATGCATCTTCATCCAATGATGCTTGTAATTGTTGGTCTTCAAACATTTTTGGTTGACCTGGACGTTCTTTGTCTTTCACATTGAAATCATCACTTTTAAAGCGTTTAAACCAGCGTTCACAAGTATCTTGAGATGGAGCATGTTCACCATAAGCTTCCTGAAGTATTCAGTAGCACTTTCCTTCAAAATAAAGTAATGAATTAAAACTTCCTGCAAATGCTCTTTTTTTGGCATGAAATTTGACATTTTTAAGTGTAAAAATATCTATGATGTTAACACCTTCAGCAAATTTGACATATGAAGTTTTGAAGTTTGTTGTCAATACAACAAAATAGCATACATATCAAATCGCATATATATCAACATATGTGTAACTCCATCTATTGAAAAAAAATCCGCATTATTAACCGGTACACCTAGTAAAAGCGCTGGTTTTTATGTGTGTGAGAATGCTCTCGGGAAGGGAGGGAGACACGGCCCGTGTGTCTCTTGAGTGACTCCCCTGGGTTGCAAGGCGGTATGCCTGAGTCTGCGGTGTGCCTGACACCACTTACAGCCAGAACAGTGGGGCGCATCATTAGGAGAAAGGTCAGGTGCTTTCATCCTGGGGGCACACCTGCCAATCAAAACAGGCAGCCTTGCCCTAACCTGTTTGGCTCAGTGGCTAGAGCATCGGTCTGTGGATTCAAGGGTCCCAGGTTCGATTCCAATCAAGGGCATGTACCTTGGTTGCGGGCACATACCGACTAGGGGGTGTGCAGGAGGCAGCTGATCAATGTTTCTCTCTCATCGATGTTTCTAACTCTCTATCCCTCTCCCTTCCTCTCTGTAAAAAATCAATAAAATATATTTTAAAAAAACAAACAAACAGGCAGCCTTGGGCAAAAGGAACCCAAGAGTGCCCCCTAGCGGCCCTCCCTGGTCTGCAGTCATGGGAAATCAAGGCCCATTTCTCCCAGAAGGCAGGAGCCAGAGAGACTGAGGCCTGGAACTAAAACTCAGAGCGCTAAGGGACGGTGTGCGAGCGTAGACGTGTGTAAGCAGAGGTCAGAGTATCCGTACCACAAGGTCATTGATCATTAAAGGAGATATTTCCTTTTTTAAAAAATATATTTTTTTATTGATTTCAGAGATAGGGAGAGGGAGATAGGAACATCAATGATGAGAGAGAATCATTGATTGGCTGCCTCTTGCACACCCCCTACTGGGGATGGAGCCGGAACCTGAGCATGTGCCCTTGACCAAAATCGAACCTGGGGCCCTTCAGTCCGCAGGCCGATGCTCTAGCCACTGAGCCACACCAGCTGGGGCGAGGGATTTCCTTTTTATTGAAGAGCTTTGTGTTCATAAAACAAAAGTGGCAACTAAGTCATTGTCATCAGTTTAGGAATCCCCGCCTTTATTATGGGACATATTACTTGCCAATGTCTTTATCACTTTGTTTGATAAGTTGTGTCATCTTTATTTGTTGTGTTTTTGTTTTGTTTTATATTTTTATTGATTTCAGAAAGAGAAAGGGAGAGGGAGAGAAACATCAATGATGAGAAAGAACCATTGATCAGCTGCCTCCTGCACGCCCCCTACTGGGGATGGAGCCTGCAACCTGGGCATGTGCCCTGACCGTGAATGGAATCGTGACCTCCTGGCTCACAGGTCCACGCTCAACAGCTGAGCAGCGCTGGTGGGGCGTATCACCTTTATTTGTGATTGTAGGATATTTGTTATTTGAAATGTCCCAGTTTGCAGTAATGGTTGGGTTTTTTCCTTAATGAAAAGATTAGGAAAGATCTTGGAGAAAACAATGTTATTGGGTTCAGAGAAAATGTAGAAAAAGTTAATGAAAACTATTTTGGAAATGAAGTTTACATTTGTGCATGTGCACAAATGACGGAGAGAGAGAAAGAGAGAGAGAGAGAGAGAGAGCAAGTCAGCAAAACCCACCATTTCCTGGAATGTTCAGACATGTTAGACGAATGCAGACGGTCTGAGGGTATGTGCCGTGGGGCCGTGGCAAACCCGGGTCTGGAGGAGACCAGAGCGGGGTTCCGTGTGTGTCTGTTATATTCTTGGAGGGCGGAAATGAGAGTCCCCGTCAGCAACCCAAACACAGCTCCCCAGGGACGCCTGTCACCTCCTGCGTGGAGGGCGGCGCACACGTGCTGGAAACAGATGGCAAAACCAGAAGGAGTGTGTCTGACAGCCGCACACGGTCGTGTAACCAGCCGGAGGCAACGTGGCTAACTGTGTATTATTAGCTGTAACATATGAATCCTCCTGACTCATTTTTTTAAAAACGTATTTCATTGATTTCAGAGAGGAAGGGAGAGGGAGAGAGAGATAGAAACATCAATGATGAGAGGGAATCATTGATTGGCTGCCTCCTGCACGCCCCCTACTGGGGATCGAGCTGGCAACCCCGGGCATGTGTCCTTGGCCGGAATCGAACCTGGGACCCTTCAGTCCACAGGGTGACGCTCTATCCACTCAGCCAAACCAGCGAGGGCCCCCTGACTCATTTTGAGAATATTTTAATTTTCATAACAAATTAACCAGATTAGGAGAGATAACTACTAGAGTTGGGGTGCAAAGATGTTTAACTTTTGATGCCAATATGTGTCCTGGATTATTTTGAAGTCATCCTGTTATCGGGGAATCGGGGTAGCCCTTTCCCCACGGAGTGCTGGGGGTGGGGTCCTTACACTATCTCGAGAAAAAGGATTTTCTGAGCCTCGCCGGGGAAGATGAGTGGTTTTTATTTGTGTGGCATTACACGCCTGGGTTTCCAAAGCCCCGTTCCCCTTAATCCGGTCCTGGAAGAAGTGCAACGGGGCTTTCAGTGGGTCTGAACGCAGAGCCGTGGCCAGCGCTTCCGTCCATGCTGCAGCTGGTCCAGCTCAGCACCGGGCTAGTTGCAATTAGCCCATCGTGTGTGAGGGGGTGAATGCTGGGGAGCAGGAGCCTGAGAGCCCCCCAGCCAGGAGTCAGCCAAGAGCAGAAGAGAAGCCCAAAGGCCACGAGAGCCATTTCCTTTGTTTGGGGAGGTAAGTACCCCAAACCTTCCCGCCTGTGCGGTGCCCAGGGCTGTGCCCGGGTGTGACTGACTGACAGCAAGCATCTCCGCCTGTCACCCCAGTGTCATGGGCATGCACCTGTTCTCCCCCGTCCAGTCCTTCCCCAGCCATCGGGGGGGGAATAGGCTTTAGCTTCCTGGTGAAGCTGCCCAAATGACAGGCCTAACTATTCTGCCTTTCGGCTCCTTCCCTGTTATTTATAACCAGGTTAATTACAACAGTATCAACCGCAGACATCATATTATTTTACCTGTGAAAAATTCACTACAAAACCTCAGAGGGAAGGCAGGGGAGGGTGGGGGGAGGGGGAGAGATCAACCAAAGGACTTGTATGCATGCATATGAGCCTAACCAGTGGTCACGGACAACAGGGGGGGGGGGGGGGCATGCGTGAGGAGGGGTTTGGGATGGGAATGGGGGGATGAGGACAAATATGTGATACCTTAATCAATAAAGAAATTTTTTTTAAAAAGAAGAAGAACAGAAACTAGGAATAAGCACTAAGAAACTTACATAATAATTTGAGATTATCATTGCATTCAAGCACATGATCAGTGCATACTACAAAAGTATTGTTATGTGATTATGTAAAAGTTAAACAAATAAATAAAACAACAACAAAAGTTCACTACATATCTCTAAAAGATAAGAATTTTATCACACCTAAGAAAAATAACACTTTAATTGCACCAAATATTTAGTGCTCAAATTTCCCTAATTGGATTATCAATTTTTTCAAGTGTCACATTTTTAATAAAATTTCAACATATATATATATATAAGTGCTAGAACAGTTAGGGGTGAATGTCGCTGTGCCTGCAACTTTCAAATGAGTCAGCAAATATCCTATATAATAAAACCCTAATATGCAAATCGACCAAACGTTGGAACGACCAGTCGCTATGACGTGCACTGACCACTAGGGGGCAGACGCTCAACATAGGAGCTTCCTCCTGGTGGTCAGTGTGCTCCCACAGAGGGAGCGATACTCAGCCAGAAGCCAGGTTCACTGCTGGTGAGCGCAGTGGCAGTAACAGGAGCCTCTCCCACCTCTGCTGCAGGCGGGCGGTAAGGAGCAAGGGGTCCTGGACTGCGAGAGCCCCGGACTGTGAGAGGGGAATCGGGCCTCAGCCGGCTGGTGGACATCCCCCGAGGGGTCCTGGACTGCAAGAGGGCACAGGCCAGGCCGAGGGACCCCCCCCTCCCCCGTGCACGAATGTCGTGCACCGGGCCTCTAATACCTATCTATCTATCTATCTATCTATCTATCTATCTATCTATCTATATGGCTAGAGAGAAAAAGTGAGAAAATGTAATACTTTGTTAATGAAGAAGGTATATGGGTGTTCACTGCATTACTGTTTTTTAGTAGGTTTAAAATTTTCCAGAAATAAACATTGGGGCAGTGGAGGGGGGGGGGGGGCGGAGAATATAATGCAAAAAAATATTGCAATGACGTGATTTTTCCCTCTTGCTAAAACATTTAATTAAAAAATAGTTCTTTCTGTGGCCCAGTAGCTGGTTGAGCCTGTGCACCGAAGGCTTGCTGATCGTTTATTCTTCACATGCAGACTCTCCCTCCAAAGGCTCAGTGTGAGAGCCAGAGTCTCCCACCACCTCTCTCTGCCTCATTTCTTTCTCCCCTCCACGCCACCTCCTCCCACCACCGGCCTCCTTGCTGTTTCTCAGACACCATAGCAGCCCTGCCTCCCGCACGCTTGGCTCCATTCTCTTAGCTTCCTGCTCAGATGTCACCCTGTCCGTGAGCCCCGCCTTGCCACCACCCTATTTAACCAGTAAGCCTTGCCCCTCCGCATCCTGGCACTCTGTCCCCAGCCCACTTTGTTTTTCCCCCGAACCCCATTTCTGCCTAAATCAAAACTTCACTAGGACACAGATTGTTGTCTGTTGTGTTCAGTTTTTTTTTTTTTAAATATATCTTTATTGATTTCAGAGAGTAAGGGAGAGGAAGAGAGATATAGAAACATTTAATGATGAGAGAGAATCATTGATTGGCTGCCTTCTGCAAGTCCCTTACTGGGGAATGCAGCCCGCAACCCAGGCATATGCCCTTGATGGGATTCGAACCCGGGACCCTTCTGTCCGCAGGCCGACGCTCTATCCACTGAGCCAAACCAGCTGGGGCTGTTGTGTTCAGTTTTTCCCTCAGTGCCTAATACAGTGCTTGGCATATAGTAGGTGCTCAATACATTTTGAAAAATAAAATTAAATAAGTATATAAATTTTTATGTAAATAAATATAAAAAGTAAATATTAAAATATTTTTGAAATTTTAAAGCAGAGCTTTGGCATACAGTAGGTATACAATACTTTTATAAAAATAGATTTTTATTGATTTCAGAGAGGAAGGAAGTGGGAGAGAGAGATAGAAACATCAGTGATGAAAGAGAATCATTGATAGGCTGCCTCCTGCACACACCACACTAGGAGATTGAACCTGCAACCTGGGCATGTGCATCGAACCGTGACCTCCTGGTTCATAGGTCAATGCTCAACCACTGAGCCATGCTGGCCCGGCCCGAGTTAAGTATTGAGGTCAGATCTATTCGGCAAGAAGAGACAGAAAGGGCATTTTGCTCAGGAGGAGGAATACGGGCATAAGCACGCAGGCACGGAACCGCATTGTGAGGTGGGGACCTGCAAGCCTTTTGGTGTAATCTACACTAATAAAATAGAAATATGCAAATTGACTGTACCTCCCTGACACCCACAATCAGGAGTATGCAAATTAACCCAACAAAAATGGTGGGTTAATTTGCATACGCGGGCGCGGAGCGGCCAGGAGGGGTGGGACGCCTGTTATGAGGGGGAGGGCTGGGGGGGGCGGGCAGAGGGAGCTACAGGAGCAGCCCTCCGGCCAGAGTGGAGAAGACTGAAGGCTCCGGCCAGAGCGAAGGCCTGGGTTTGGCCAAATCTAGATACCATAGGCTAGCCAGCTGACATGTAAAGTTAGCCACCACACCAGCCAACTATGGGGAGACCGAGGTTTCCCATACCGGTTTCTCCACTCTGACAATGCCGTGTTTACTTGCGTTGTCATGCAGCCAGGAACATGTTCTGGTTCAGAGAGATGCAGCCTGATAAACTCCCGATGAGCCTGCCTTCTTCTCCCCACTGGCTGAAACCAGAGTCTGGACACTTCCAATGAAGACACTAAATGTGTGGGTCTACCAGTGCCTCCTCACTCTTCGTCTTGCTAAGCATTAGCCAGGCTCGGGTGGTCCAGGTGATTCTCAGCTGAGGTGATTTTGCTCCCATTCCTGCCCCGGGGACAATTTCAGTTGTCACGGGGGTGGGGGAGGGGAGGAGGAGGGTGTGGAGGGAAAAGAGGGCAGGGCGCTGCTATTTGCATCTAGTGGGCAAATATCCTCCAATTCAGGACAGCCTCCGCCAACAAACAATTTTCTGGCCCTAAGTGTCAATGGTGCCAAGTTTGAGAAACCCTGATATAGACTTAAGGGCAAAGTAGAAACTTAATAAAGTGAAGAGCTGGAGCTCTAACCTCCTTAATTATTGTATTTGCATATACATTTCTCTCTCCAAATACATGATATCAATATATGCCCGTTTAAGGGTTATTTTGAATCTGAGCAAATTTTGTTGTTTGACAAGTTCCCAAACTAAGCAAGAATAAAATGTCTCTGCACCTACTGTTTGAAGAGTCAGCTGGAAGGAAGTGGCAGAGAGAGAGAAAGAGAGAGAGAGAGAGAGAGAGAGAGAGAGAGAGAGAGAGAGAGAAACCCCATTTCTGTTGAGCAGAAGACAAGCACAAACACATGATTGTGATCAGCAGCCTGAGACACCACTTCTTGCTTCATCACATTGCTTGGCTTGGGCCATAATTTTGTTTGACTCCAACTCTCGGCTTACTCAACACCAGACCTTCACAGCTGAGCAAGGCTGAGAAAACACCCACGGCCAGCCAGTCTTGCTTTAAATCTAAGATTGCTCATCTCAGGAGGGTGGGCACGTCTTTCCCTGGACCATCATCATCATCCTCCCACCCTCCTAACTGACCCCTTCATTCTTGATTCTATTTCCTCAAGCCTCACGCTGGCATGGACGCGAGGCTTTCTACTTCACTACAGAAAGTTACACAATCAGAAGAGAGCTTGCCCAAGTTCTCACGGCTACACCTATGCGTCTCCCTGCACTGATGCACAAATGCTCTAACTTCTCCCCAATATCATGGACACGCTGTTCAGGATCCATGTGTGCACTGTCCACCCTGTCTTTTACTTAAGGATATCCCCCAGCACTTTGCCTTTTTCTCCCTAATCATCAATTTCTCTCTCTCTCTCCCCCTCCCCCTCCCTCCTGGATAATTTGCACCAAATTAAGTAAACAAGCACCAAAACAAACAAATTTCTCTTGATGTCCTTTCTTCTTCCAACTTTTTTGCCCTCTTTCTCCTTTTCCCTTTTATACTAAAACTGCTTGAGCTCACTCTGTATGATGTTGGCTTCCTCTATTTTACAGAAACTGCCTTCTTGTGAAGGTCCCCCAGAACCACCACCTTGAGGCATGATGCGCAGAGACTGGGTATGGGGAGATGGGCCCGTGTTTGAGTATTTTGCAGCATTCATTGTGCTAAGACCACGTGTTGTAAAATTTAGTAGCACACGAGGGAATTTCTGACTTGTATCAGCTGCTTTCCTTGTCAAAAGGAACTTATGACTCCCCATTAGGTCTTCCCCTCACATTAGCCATAACTGCCATCCCATTCCCCAGGGCAGATCATGCCCACACCCGCTGTCCGCCTAATGGATCCCAGAGTGCACTTGGAGGACTTGCTGCACCGCCATTCATTTCACACTGCAGCGCCAATGGCAGGATACTTCCGGGAATGATTTCCCCACGGAGCTTCCACATGAACAACGGGGTCACCGACCTTGAAGAGGGGTCTCCGAGGGGTCTGAGCACGGGGCTTGCTGCACTGCGCCGCCGCAGTCAGGCCTGAGACGCTCCGTGGAGACCCGGCACCCAGACATGAAACCAAAACGGTGGCTTGGTGTGGGCAGTCCCCGGCAATCATCAGGTTTTCTCCAACTCTTTTTAAAGATATATATATATATTGATTGATTTCAGAGAGGAAGGAAGAGGGAGGGAGAGAGAAACATCAAGGAGAGAGAATCCACGATCCGCTGCCCCCTGCAGGCATGGAGATGTATGCTCCTTTAAGTAAAAAATGTTGGAGCATGTTCTCCTAATACTCTTTTTATTTATTACAAATTATTTTTCTGCATTACTATACAAATATATATATTTTAAATATATTTTATTGGATTTTTTTACAGAGAGGAAGAGAGAGGAACAGAGAGTTAGAAACATCGATGAGAGAGAAATATCTATCAGCTGCCTCTCGCACACTCCCTACTGGGGATGGAGCCCGCAAACCCAGGCACGTGCCCCGACCAGAATCGAAGCGTGACCTCCCGGCCCACAGGTCGATGCTGGGGCGCACAAACTCTTTTCTTTGCGCACCCCCTCCTGCAACAAACACAACGGGCTGCGGACAAGGCCGCCGCCTCCGGTGCGGACCCCCCGGCGGTCTGAGCAGAGCGGGGCCACCGACGGGACCCGACGGAGGAAGGCCCGCTGTCCGCTCCTGCCAGCCCTGGAAGCTGATTGGTGGGGAAGGGTGGGCGGGGCGTGGCCTCTGCGCGGCGGGGCGTGGCCTCTGCGCGGCGGGGGCGTGGCCTCTGCGCGGCGGCGCGCGAGGGGCGTCGGGAGCGCGGCGTGCAGGCGGAGGCGGCGGCGGCGGCGGCGCCCGGGGAGGCGGTTGCTGCGCGCGGGACTCGGGTCGCTGCCTGAGGCGCAGGCGCCGGGGACTCAGCCCGCCTCGGGCCGCGGCTCGCTGGGCGCTCGTCATGGCGACCAGGCAGAGGCCTTTCCACCTGGTGGTGTTCGGTGCCTCTGGCTTCACCGGCCAGTTCGTGACCGAGGAGGTGGCCCGGGAGCAGATGGACCCGGAGGGGAGCTCCCGCCTGGCCTGGGCCGTGGCGGGCCGCTCCCGGGAGAAGCTGCAGCGAGTGCTGGAGCGGGCGGCCCAGAAACTGGGTAAAGGGGGCGGGCGGCGCGGCCGGCGACCCCCTGCTCCCGGCCCGGGCTCCGGCCGCCGGCGGGGGCGTTGTCCTCCGCGCCCGGGGGCCCCGGCCCCGCGGGGGGCTCCGCGATGCGCCAGCGGCGGCGGCTTCGTTCTACGCCCCGCGTTGAAAGGAGCCGGTTTCTTTCCACCTTTTCGAATTGTTCCTTCGGTTTGGGGAGCCCCCCTGGCGGAGGGGTCAGGAGCTTGAGTTTCTCCTTTTCCGCTCGGCCCACCCTGGAGCCGGAGGCCCGGGGTTCGGTTTCCCCCCGGTCGTCCTCCTCCCGGGGGTGGGAGGGGGGAGAGGAAGCCGGACTTTCGCTGGTGACGCGGTTGTGGCTTTTGTTTGTTTATTTTGCTCTTAAGATCCTCCCGTTTCCACGCCTCCCACGCCGCCCGGAGCGTGTCCTTGGGGCATCCACCCGCGTCTGTGCTGCGTGGTCTCCTCCAGGCCCTGCCCTGAGGCCGGGGGTGCAGACGGGGAGAGGGACGGGCCCCGGACCCGCCAGGCCCGAGGTGCGGGAGGCATTGATTTAGGACTCGGGGTTAGGCTTTCAATTAGGCTTCTTCCACCCTTGTCTCCCCTTACGCAGACTCATAGCCCCCGTGAGAGTTTCTTCTGTTCAGTTTTCACCTCGCTTTTATGTGTGTGATGGATGTCAGAGGGAGAGAACCATCAATGATGAGAGAGAATCATCCATCGGCTGCTTCCTGCCCGCCCCCCCCCCCCCCCCCCCCCCCGGCACGTGCCCGCACTGGGAACTGGACCCTGACCTCCCGGTTCGTGGTCCATGCTCCACCACTGAGCCACCCCATCTCACTTCCGCCTCGTCCCACACGGAGCCCCGGCTGTGGTGGGAATGTAGCATGGAGTTTGTTTGGTCACTTACAGGAGACACCATCCTGCCACTCGCCCACAGCTCTTCCTGCTGCCGCTACCAAACAGAGGAGCCTGCCCGGCCGGTGTGGCTCAGTGGTTGAGCGTGGACCGTCATCATTGATGTTTCTCTCCCTCTCCCTTCCTCTCTGAAACCAATAAAAAAAAAATAGTTATTGAGACATTTTTTGTTATAATTCTTGGCAGAGAGGATGTCAGAACAATATTCAGTATATGGACGATCGTAAAATTGTCATTTTACTCAAGATTGTCATTTACACGTTACTTGTGTTAGATTTGTTTAAGGTTAGTCATGTTTTTAGTCACCGTTAGCATTAACTCCATTTTTCTCATAGTCTTTTTTAAAAATAGAGATTTTATTGATTTTTTACAGAGAGGAATGGAGAGGGATAGAGAGTTAGAAACATGGATGAGAGAGAAACATCGATCAGCTGCCTCCTGCACACCTCCTACTGGGGATGTGCCCGAAACCAAGGTACATGCCCCCAACCGGAATCGAACCTGGGACCCTTCAGTCCGCAGGCTGACGCTCTATCCACTGAGCCAAACCAGTTAGGGCTCTTATATAGCCTTTTCCTTTTTATTACCTGGCTAAAAACAGCTTTATCTGAGTTAGCTTTCAGGGATTTGCTGTCAGTGATTCCTATAAAAAGAAGATCTGGGAGGTCTAATACTGTATGGGATTCACTTAAAGTGATTTATTTCTCATTTCAGGAAGACCGACACTCCCATCTGAAGTTGGGATAATAATTTGTGATATCAGTAATCCAGCCTCACTGGATGAAATGGCCAAACAGGCAACAATTGTCCTCAACTGTGTAGGACCAGTAAGTAACCAGCCCTCCTTTGTATTAGAACAAAGAACCTATTCACCTCCAGCAGAATCTGCTGCTTTATGTTCCAGAGGATCGGGAGGGCGGGGCCAGAAGAGTTGTTGGGGCCTTCACCCTTTATGGGGAGTTTTTACTTCTTGTGGTCAGCAAACAGGACCAAAATCTCCTGAGACGGGTCAGACCTCTGTGATACCATACTCATGGAATGTGTGCTGGGTTGTTTTGTTTGTTGATTATTTACAGCTATAATTGGCAATCTTTTTTTCCCCTCCCTTTACTGTATGCTCCTTTAAGTAAAAAATGTTGGAGCATGTTCTCCTAATATCCTTTTTATTTATTACAAATTATTTTTCTGCATTACTATACAAATATATTTGTTAAAAACACGTATAAAAATAGAGATTGAAAAAGACTCATTCATTTGTTCAGTATTTATTGAATGCTTTTTATACAGGAGTGGGCAAAAGTAGGTTTACAAATTAACAATGCAAGAGTAAACTCTATGTTTAATGTACTCACAACTATAAACCTGCTATTGCCTACTCCTGAATGTAAATGCGTTAGTCAAGGCACCTGCAACATAATGGTGAACAAAACAGAACCTCTCATAGAGCTTGCCGTCCAGTGGGAGAGACAGGAAAATAAGGTTATAAATAATAGTAGGTAGTTGGTAGACGCTTTGAAGGAAAATAAAGCTGAGTAAGGAGATAAAGAGATGGGCTCGTCAGTGTCTGTGGATGGTCAGGGAAGAGCTTTGTGAGGAATTGGCATTGGCCTGGAGACCTGAGAAGTGCGGAAGTAAACCCTGTGAGTGTTGGAGGGAAGGGCGTCCGAGCAAGCCAAGCACAGGGTCGGAGTGTTAGAGGCGGCGAGTTCAGAGTGTATTTTGAGAGGAACCACCAGCTTTTGCTCCTGTACTAACTGGAGGTGAAAGAAGCACCTGGCATGTGGAAGGTGAGTGTTGGGGACCTCGGCTGATCTGAGGAAGCCATCACAGTTAACAAAACACTGGAACACCACGCACCTAGAAAATGGTCGATAATTTAAAAAATGAAAGCAGGAAGGTTTGTTACCGCATAAAAATGTACCTAAGTTGTTGTTTATTTAGGTTTATCTCATTCTTAACTACCTTTGGTTCTCTGGTCCTTTGCTTGAATTATTCTTATATACACCTTCAGCCACACCTTTGCCCTTTCCTCCCCAGTGCCCTGGAAAAAACCCAGTCCTGGTATTCCGGATCGCTGCTTACTCTTTACCTGAGTCACCCAGCATGCCTGGGGAAAAATGCATCTCCATGCCAACTGGTCCCCTTGAAATATGTGACCTAAACCTCAGCACCTCCAGCGATTATACCCATTCCTAGGCTGGTATTCTTTCTCCTACTCTTTGAAGCAACGTTTTTTGTTTTGTTTTGTTTTTTGTTAATCCACACCCAAGGATATTTTTCCATTGATTCTTAGAGAGAGTGGAAGAAAGTGGGAGGGACAGAGAGAAACATCGATGTGAGAGAGACACATCGATTGGTTGCCTCCCGCAGGCTGGGGATTGAGCCTGTACCTGAAGTACGTGCCCTCGACTGGAATCGAACCCAGGACCTTTCAGTCTGAGGGCCTGATGCTCTATCCATTGAGCCAAATCTGCTAGGGCCGAAGCAGCAGTTTTACAACTTTTTCCTCACGCTTTTAGCATCCTGTTGCTTTTTCCTCACTGTTGTCTGGTGATTTTAAAAACTATTTTGTTGAATTTATTGGGGTGACATTGCTTAATAAAATCATGTGTTTTAAGTGTACAATTCTATAATACATCATCTGTGTATTTTATTGTGTTCACCACCTAAAGTCAAGCCTCCTTCGTCACCATTTATTACCCCCTTTTCCCTCTTCTGCCTCCTCCACCCTCCCTTTCCCAATATTGTCTGTGTCTATGAGTTTGGAGGGAATAATCACCATATTGTCTGTGTCTGTGAGTTTGGAGGTTTGTTGTTGTTGATTCTTACTATGAAAATGGAAGCTGTCAGAACAGGTGAAGTTCAGTGTCGATAGCATGGCAATGAGGGTCCTTCCTGATATGGCCCAAGTGTTTCTAGACTCATTACTTACAATCCCCTTGACTACCCTGCACTTAGGTATCCTGAAGAGCCCCTTGCTTACACCTTTGTGTATCTTTAGGCTACTTTATTAATATTTGACTTCTTAATAACCAAGACTGTACTTCAAACAGAATGGTATTACATTCATTTACGTTTCCTAAGTAAGAGTAAATCGTTGGTTTTCTCTATTCCCCCAGTATCGATTTTATGGAGAACCGGTAGTAAAAGCATGTGTTGAAAATGGAACTAGCTGCATTGACATCTCTGGAGAACCTCAGGTATGTAAACTGAGAAAAACCACACCAGAATTAATAGCCTAATTTTCTGTTAAAGTGGGAAATATTTGATGCCATTTTGCAGACGTTCTAGAAGGGGGTGACTCCTCCTTGGTGTTTAGAGAGGGTACTCCATTGCCGCTCCCAGGAGGGCATGGTGGTGAGGTGTTAGCTTAGTTTGCTGGGAACATTTCCTTCCCTGCAATCTGAATTAATTAAAACAGTGTGCTCTGAGTAATTCTTGGAATCTTATTTTGGGACCTTTCATTATAAATTCCCTTTTTAAAATCATATACCTTTACAACATTACAGGGAAAAAAAAGTAAAATCCCCTCAATGTAAAAAGTTTAATGTCATATTTAAATGTCATATTCATTGAATGCTTGCCACAATGCCAGACAATGTGCTAAATAAACATCATATGTAACTTTTTACCATTCCTAGAAAGTAAGTATCATCTTTTCCCCTGTTTTATAGATGAGAAAATTGAACCTTAAAAAGGTTAAGTAACTTGTTCAGAGTCATGCAACTAGTAAGTAGAAAAACTAGAACTTGAATTGAGGTTTGCCTGGCTGCAGGAAGTGATGCGCTCATAGCACTAAACTACTTTAAAACTGTAACTCCTTTAAAACTATAACCTCTAGTCTACTGATTACTACCATCAGAGTTTATTGGTTGTTAATATATATTGGAAAATACCAGGAAAGTATAAATTACCAAAGTTTATTCATGAAGAGGTAGGAAACATGAATGAAACAAAACCAATTCCTATATTATTATTTTTTTAAAATAGTTTTTATTGATTTCAGAGAGGGAGAGGGAGAGAGAGATAGAAACATCAGTGATGAGAGAGCATCATTGATTGGCTGCCTCCTGCATGCTCCATACTGGGGATCGAGCCCGCAACCCAGGCATTTGCCCTTGACCGGAATCAAACCTGGGACCCTTCAGTCTGCAGGCCAATGCTCTATCCACTGAGCCAAACCAGCTGGGACTCCTGTATTATTTAAAATATTCCAGAGCAGAGAAAATGGTGAAAAACTTATCTTATAAGCTACCATAAAAGTAATATAAAAACCTAGTAAAGATCCAGATATATAAAGAACTCTTAAGTCATAATACAAATTCAGATAAACCCATTAAAATGGGCAAAAGGCCCTAACCGGTTTGGCTCAGTGGATAGAGCGTCGGCCTGCGGACTCAAGGGTCCCAGGTTCAATTCCGGTCAAGGGCATGTACCTTGGTTGAGGGCACACACCCAGTAGGGAGTGTGCAGGAGGCAGCTGATCGATGTTTCTCTCTCGTCAATGTTTCTAAATCTCTATCCCTCTCCCTTCCTCTCTGTAAAAATTAATAAAATATATTTAAAATTAATAAATAAATAATAAAATAAAATGGGCAAAAGGATGAGAAGAGACAAATTTGTGCAGAAGAATTCCAAATAGCGTGGCTCAGTGGTTGAGCATCGATATGAACCAGGAGGTCATGGTTCAATTCCTGGGGGAGCACATGCCCGGGTTGCAGGCTCGGTCCCCAGTAGGGGTTGTGCAGGAGGCAGCGGATCCATGATTCTCATCATTGATGTTTCTCTCTCCCTCTCCCTTTCTCTCTCTCTGAAATCAATAAAAACATTTATTTTTAAAAATTCCAAATTATTTATGTAGCTACTCTGCCCTCGGGAGCATTAGGGGGGTATAATTCCTCGCTCCTAAGTGTGGGCCTCGCATAGTCACTTCCTTCCAAAGAGTACAGTATGGAAAGGAGGGGGGAAAGTGAATAACATTACAGTGGAAAAACCTGAAAAACACTTTCTCAGCCAGGTATTAAAGGTCAACATCAACAGTGATAAACTGGTGATAGTATGTACTTTTGATATGGTGTCATGACATGGCACTCTATACCCCCATGGTCTTCCTTTCAAAAACCTGTAACTCCAGCCTCGTCATGAGAAAAACTTGCAATAAATTCCAATAGAGGGGCATTCTACAAAGTACCTGATCGATACTCCTCAAAACTGTCCAGTTCATACAAAACAAGGAGAGTGTCCAGTCAAAAGGAGCTTAAGTGGGCGTGACAGTAAATGTAATACTGTATCCTGGCTGGAGTCCTGGAACAGAAAAACAACTTTAGGTAAAAGTTAAAGAATCTGAATAAAGTGTGGACTTTGGCTAATGATAATGTATCAATTTTGCTTTATTAATTGTAACAAATAATGTAAAAGATGTACTGATAGGAGAAACTGGGTGGGTGGTACTTGGGAACTCTACTACTTAAGGTTTCTGTAAATCTAAAACTGTTCTAAAAAAATCAAGTAATTTTTATTTTATTTTATTTATTTTTAAAATATATTTTTATTAATTTCAGAGAAGAAGGGAGAGAGAGAGAGAGAGATAGAAACATCAACAATGGGAGAGAATCATTGATCGCCTGCCTCCTGCACACCCCCTGCTAGGGATTGAGCCGTAACCTGGGCATGTGCCCTTGACTGGAATCAAACCCGGGACCTTTCAGTCCACAGGCCGATGCTCTATCCATTGAGATACACCAGCCAGGGCTCAAGTAATTTTTAAAATTGGCAAAGGGTTTGAATAGACATTGTTTCCTTCTCACATTCCCTCCTTTCCTGCCACTCTATTTTTCTATTATATGTATGCATGCATAGATATAGATCTGTAATGACGTTCATCTCGGTTATTGATTTGGTATAACTTTTTTTGCTTTCTTTATATTTTTTCTGTGTTAATAGTTATTTTTATAAGAGGTATTACTTTTGCATTTACAAGTCATTCTGAAAAAGTAATAGATCAGCATCTGCACATGTGGTAAATGTTTGCTAAATAAATGAAAAACGTGTTGACAGTTAATATTTCTCCACAGAGTCATACTGGTTAGCATTTTCTAAGGTTAGTTCTTTTGTCTTTAAAGGTAATCACTTACTACTGGTCAAGATGTTTCTATATAGCTCTGACTCAGATCTTTTGTCCTGAATTTTTAGTTTCTGGAACTAATGTATTGGAAGTATCATGAGAAAGCTGCAGAAAAAGGGGTTTATATCATTGGAAGCAGTGGCTTTGACTCCATTCCAGCAGATATGGGAGTAATATATACCAGCAGTAAAATTAATGGTAATTATTAATCAATTCACAGTAGTTGAATTTAACAGAAAGCCTTCATGTTTGCAATTAATGATGAATTAAAATCTGGTTGATTGAGAAAAGAAACACCTATAAATGGGTAATGTTAAAACACATGCTTTGTTTTTAATATAGCTATGCTTATTATAAAACTAGAGGCCCAGCGCACGAAATCGTGCACCCATAGCTCACCTCTTCTTGCTGCTGCTCATTATCCCACCACCGCGAGCCACAAGCCGCCCTGCCCCACACACTCACTGCCGCAGGGAGCCACGAGTAGCCCTGCCCTCCGCCATGAGCTGCTGCTCTCGGGTGCTGGGGGAGGGACCAAGAGGTGGTTAATGCACCTCATGGCGACTGCTTAAGCGGTCATTCCGGTCGTTGTGCTTATTGTCCCTGGCCTTTTATTATATAGGATGCTATTGACACTTGGTTTTTTTTGAGATATGCATAGTAGTGTAAGTGTTCTAAAGTGAAAAATTATCCATTGTCTCAATTCCCTTATGGCTACAGCTGTAAAATTTCTAGGAAAAAAATTTGGGAGCCATTATAAATTCAAATTTGCTTTGTTTATGAATTAACACATTTTAAATTATGATTTATATAGATATTATAGTCAAAGGTTTTAAGTTTTTAACCAACAAAGCTAGGAAGCATTGAACAAAGTTTTTGATATCTTTTTCACCCCATTTATAAACTAGAGGCAATGATTTAAGAATAGAAAACATCATCAATAGTTTGGTAAAACAAGGAAATTACTAACATCATGCATATTTTGAAAGTATTCATTTAGAAAATGACCTAAAAAGAGAATCCCAGTACCACACAAACTGTTCTAGAGCTTAGAAAGATGGAAAGTGTTCCAGTTTATATTTAAAAGTTAACTCTGAAACCAAAGCCCAACAAAGATAGCACACATTAAAAAAAAAAAAAAGCTAAAGTCAGTCTTGCTTGTGAAAGAGGTTATAAAAAGAAAATGCTAAAATTTTAATAAATATCGAGTGACGTTTTAGAAGAAGAATATATCAAGGTAAAGATTTATTAGGAAGTTACATAATTATCATATCAGAATATCAGAGGTGAAAGCTATACGTCCATCTCAATAACTTATTTGAAAGTTCATGTCATGTGCTGATTACAGTTTTAGAAATTGAAGAATAGAATAATTTCTTAATAAATGTCAGAGAGCAATAGCCAACATCATACTTAATGATGCAACATTGGGACCATACCCAATAAAAAGAAAAAACATGAATTGACCATCTTTAAAATATTTAGTCTTTCAATCCATAGACCAGGTATGTCTCTTTAAGTCTGTAAAGTTTAGATGTTTTCTTCATGATAATCCTACATATATCTTATTGAGGTTATTCCCAAATATTTAAAAGTTTTTATTACTTTAAATAGGTATTTTTCTTTTTTTTTTTTTTAAGGGAGAACTAATACTTTAAACTATTTAAAAAACTTTTTTTCAGATGCTAAAACCTAGGAGTCAGAATTTTAACAATTATCCTAGCTGATTTTTTATGCAAGGGGGTCCACATTTTATGGCATACAGCGTTAGTGGTCCATGTTCTTTCTTAAGAGGGGTTAGATCACAGAGCCACATATTCAGGCTACGTTCTCCTGACAGCCCTTCCAATCATCTCTGCTGTGATACACCCTAATGATCTGTCCCTGGTTTTTGTCAGAGGTCAGACTACTGACATTTATGGGGCTATAGTTCTCTCCTGCTGTAGCATCATCGTTGATGACATGGTTCAGTATTTTTCCCAGTGTCAACTTTTCTGAGTACCACGTTTTAATTTTTTCTTGGAATTAAACCCAGGAACACTGTCTCTTATGAAACTGATATTTTATTTTATCAGATTTTGAGATAGCCCTATGTTTTTCTTTTGTCTGACTGCTCTGGAGAATTTCAAAGATGAGTTAAATACTTGATCACTGTGCCTGTATATTAGTTCTCATGGTTAATATAATTGATTTCTCCCCTTTTTCCTGGTTTTGGTTTTCTATTTTTACTTTATACTTATTATATTTTTATTCCATTTAAAACGTCTTACTGCAATATTTTACAAGTCATCACAAAGGCCATTTTGATAGGTTTTCTGTACATTAATTGTATGTCACTATTAATAAGTATTCTTAAAAGCTGTCATATTGGAAAACCAAATAATTCCCATAGATGTACTTTTCAGAACTATGTCCTGCTGGCCTTCCAGGATGAGTGAGCTGAATTGTTGCCTTATTGGGAGACTTTTAGCGTCAGTTTGAATACTAACAAATACTTTGTCAGTACTCGCAGATAGAGTTTATGCTAAACTACTCTTTGACAATTTACCTGGTTCAGCTGCCTTTTAACTCTGTTTACAAAAACATAATAAAACTGTTACCAGTATTGATTTTCTGACTATATCAGCTGTAGGCTAAGTAAAAGCTGTCCCTGAATGAATAGGAATCATTCATTGTTACTGTCCTGGCAAATAGATTTTATTTGATTTACGTTGACCATTTTCCTACTCTTTGTAGGTACTTTGACTGCGGTGGAAAGTTTCCTGACTATAAATTCAGGACCTGAGGTTAGTTTTCCTGTTTGTCAAGTGCTTTGTAAGTTAATACTAAAAACATTTTGGAAATGATACATGCTTCTTAAGAAAATATTTAAATTAATTAAATTATACATATATTTGTACTTTTTAGTGTATGAAAGTCCCTGTGTTTAATTTAAAAAAAATAAAGATACTAGATTGCTGAGCATTCCTTTGACCTAAGAATAGAATTTATTTTTAAAACAACTGCACAATTTGTTATATTAGAATGAATTCCCATGATCCTAACTGAAGTTTCTATGGTTGTTCTGCAATAAATGTTATCAGTCAAGACAGTTACACCTTAGTGCAGAGTCGGTGCGTTTTATTATGTGCCTAACTGGGGTTAGGTGCTTTCGTGGCCAAATAAGGAATGTATGATAGCAATACATTTGCAGTCTATTTGGAAACATAAGATAGTTGTCTTTCTGTTTGTGATAGTACTTTATTGCCAGTGGTGTCAGACGTGAAGCTTCCTAAGTATTTGTTCATTCAGCCCTGGCCATGTGGCTCAGTTGGTTAGATACACCAAGGTTGCAGGCTTTTATATATATAGACTATGGGCCCGCTGACTGCGCCGAGCAATCAGAGCCAGCGCTTGGCACCGCCAGCGGGTGCGAGTGCCGGGCGGGACTGCAGCATGCAGAAGCAAAGAATTTTCAGTAACCACCAGATGCTCACCCCAATGACTGCGACCAGCGCCCCACCTTGGTCTGGCGCCCCTGCTCACCTGTTCCACCATCCCGCGGTGGCCGATGCCCGCCATGTTCCGCGCTCTGCTGCCTATTGCCAACACCTGCTATGTTCCGCGTGTGCCCCCTTGTGGTCAGTGCATGTCATAGCAACCTGTTTGGTTATGCAGTATGGTCTATTTGCATATTAGCCTTTTATTATATAGGATACTGATGGGCACTTGGGCTGTTTCCAAATCTTAGCTATTGTAAATAACACTGCTGTGAACATAGGGGTGCATATATTCTTTCTGATTGGTGTTTTAGGGCTTTAGGATATATTCTCAGAAGCAGGATTGATGGCTCAAATGGAAGTTCCATTTTTAATTATTTGAGGAAACTTCATACTGTTTTCCATAATGGTTGCACCAGTCTGCATTCACACCAGCAGTGCACTAGGCTTCCTTTTTCTCCACATCCTCGCCAGCATATGTCATCTGTTGAGTTGTTGATAGTAGCCATTCTGACAGGTGTGAGATGATTTCTTTTTGTGGTTTTAATTTGCATTTCTCTGATGATTAGTGACTTTGGACATTTTTTCATATGTCTCTTGGCCATTTGTATGTCCTCTTTGGAGAATTGTCTATTCAGGTCTTCTGCCCATTTTTTAATTGGATGGTTTGTCTTCCTTTTGTTGAGTTGTATGAGTGCCTCATATTTTTTTTTATGTTAACCCCTTATCAGCTGTATTGTTGGCACATATGTTCTCCCATACAGTGGGTTCCCTTTTCGTTTTGATGGTGGTTTCTCTTGCTGTGCAAAAGCATTTTATTTTGATGTAGTCTCATTTGTTTATTTTCTCCTTAGTTTCCTTTGCCCTAGGAGATGTATTGGCAAAAATTCTGCTTCATGAAATGTCTGAGATTTTACTGCCTATGTTTTCCTTTAAGATTTTATGGTTTCGTGTCTTACATTTAAGTCTTCTTTCCATTTTGAATTTATTCTTGTGTATTGTATAAGTTAGTGGTCCAGTTTCATCTTTTTGCATGTGTCTGTCCAGTTTTCCCAACACCATTTGTTGAAGAGGCTGTCTTTACCCCATTGTATGTTCTTGCCTCCTTTGTCAAATATTATTTGACCGTAATGGTGTGGGTTAATTTCTGCGGTCTCTATTATGATCCATTGGCCTATATGCCTGTTCTTGTGCCAGTACCAGGCTGTTTTGGTTATAATGGCTTTGTGGTATAGTTTGATATCTGGTATTGTGATTCTTTGCCTTTCATTGTCATCAAAGCTAAGATATTAAAAACCTGACTCTTCTGATGGTGTTATTGTCTCTCTTATACTGCTTATTAGCAATCAACAGTATCTTCACATCTTCCTTACTGATATTCCTCTTTCAAAGTCTTGTGACAAAGTTGGTTTTGAATGTTTCTAAACAACATATAAGGCAGGACATAATACAATTATGTACAACCAAAATTACAAATTAAGTCTGAAATATTTACATAATAGAGAATTAAAAGGCCCACCTAGATGTTAGGTAAAGAAGGCTCAGCACTGGGACAGTGAGTCCCAGGATTACTTCTTCACCTGTGCTCTCCTTTCTGCCACTCATTTCTTCTGTTTTTAATAATTAAAAAAATTTTTTTTATTGATTTTAGAGAGGAAGGGAGAGGGAGAGAGAGATAGAAACATCAATGATGAGAGAAAAATCATTGATCTGCTGCCTCCTGCATGCCCTCTACTGGGGATTGAGCCCACAACCCGGGCATGTCCCCTGATTGGGAATTGAACCATTACCTCCTGGTTCATAGGTCGACACTCAACCACTGAGCCACATTGGCCAGGCTATATGTTGAAATTTTAAGGAATCAACGTAAGGATATGGATTAGAGAGGCTAATTTTGAAGGAATATGGTCAGTTGAGTGAAAATTATGAAGTGAAATACAATGGCTTATTGAAAAGAGCATAAATAATAGTAGAAGGGAAGAAGAAAAGGCATTTGTTGGTGTAAATATTGAATGTGACCAAAATAATGAGTGTTATTGCTGCCTAGCCGTTCATGAAAATTCATCTCAAAATTATCAAATAATGGATTATGCCTTGCATAAATAGAGTGAACTGTTCTTTGTGCCAATTATAACTTATTTGGTTTTACATTTTAATAATTATTTCTTAAGACATGTTTCTTTAACTCTTTAATTATTTTATTAGGGGTTGTGCATTCATGATGGTACCTGGAAGTCAGCAGTTTATGGTTTTGGAAATCAGAATCAATTGAAAAAACTACGAACTCAGTCAAATCTGAAACCTGTCCCAATTGTTGGTGCAAAATTAAAAAGAAGGTATATTAGTTCAAAAATCTATTTTTTAGTATATCTAGTCTATTTTGTGTTGATCTGGCTATTAATAAAGTATGCAATTAAGAAAAGCTTGGAGACTAGTTTGTAGTAAGTCCAGAATTGTTCTCAAAGATAAATAAAATATAATTAATACCTTGCCCTAAACTTAAGTATGTCATCTACATATATAAAAGCCTAATATGCAAAGTGTCCCCTCGGGAGTTTGACCAACCGGGAGTTCGATTGCTTGCTATGATGTGTGCTGACCACCAGGGGCAGCACGGAATGGAGGGAAGCCCTGGCCAGCAGCAGGTAGCTGGGGAAGGGAGTCCCTGGCCAGCAGCTGGCAGGTGCGAGGGACCCTACCTGTGCATGAATTTCGTGCACTGGACCTCTAGTATATAATAACACATTTGGCCCTAGCCGGGTTGCTCACAGTGGTTAGAGCGTCAGACCTTGGACTAAGGATGGCAGGTTTGATTCCTGGTCAAAGGTAAATACCTGTGTTGCAGGTTCAATCCCTGGGGGCGCATGTAGGAGGCAACCAATCATTGTTCCTCTCTCTCCCCCTGCTTCCTCCTTCCCTTCCAGCCTCTAAAAACCAATGGGAAAAATATCGTAAGGATTCATTAATAAATAAATAAAATAATACATTTATACCCTTGGGAAAATTTTTTTGACTTTTCAGTATTGATATCCAAATTAAACATCAATTAAATTTAATAGAGTAAAACTATCAACTTAAAGTGTGATAATCTTATGTAGCTTAATCAATCAACATGTGAATAGCATTTATTTGTAAGAACTCTAACCTCAGAGTTTGGCTGTTGAAATGAGTGTTCTTTTTATCATTGTCCTGTGAGATTAATGGGGTGAATCACAGTTAAACTACACGTATTAAGTGCCCACGGTGTGAAGAATACTCCTTGTTCACTGGTCTCATGTTTGGGTGCAGGTGTAGAGAATAAAGGACAAATACTGAAATACTAATTAAGAGCAGCTCTGCCATCTTCATTGTTATTACTGCCTCGAGAAAGTTAAAATGTGTATTCAGAAATGTGCCAGCTAAAGTGGTAGTCACTGCCGTTGGAGAAAATGCAGCATGTGTGTGTCTTGCAGGTGGCCAGTCTCTTACTGCAGAGAGCTCAACAGTTACTCCATTCCTTTCTTGGGAGCGGATGTGTCTGTTGTGAAGCGAACTCAGCGTTACTTGCATGAAAATTTCGAGCAATTACCTGTAAGTGGACATGATTTATTTTTTAATAAAGAGCATTCTATGTTTGTTATAGTTTCCCTACAGTTTAATCAGGATTTTTATGTTTATAAAGCCAAAAGAGAAATAGCTAGAGAATGTGTGTTTCGTTTCTGGAAGTTTAGAGTCAGTAGTGTAGAGCATTTTGCGTGTTATGGGGTGGCAGTAGCCTCCCGCATAGTTCATCTGGCCTGCTGAATACTTTAATGGAACACAACAGCAGCAAGTCAGCACAGGAAATCCTGGCTCATAAACCCGACAGTCAGCAGCTGGAACCCTCTTTCTGTGCTTGTGCAGATGTCTGGGTTCTCTTCTTCCCTCCTTGCTGCCTCCGAGTATCACCCTACTCTTTTTGAGGGAAGCACACCATTGCTCCACCTGCTGAGACTTGAAGAGGCCACTATCTCAGGTTAAAAGATCGGAGTATTTTCTTATAGAAGAGGTGATAAGTGTGCTCTGTGTTCTATCATGTCTAATTGCTCAGTTCCGTATGTGATTGAACTTTCTATATATGGATCATGTGGACCTTTGTGTTCAAGAGAGGAAGCTAATTAGTATTCGCAACGATTTCTTTTACAAATATGCTCCCAATGTCTGGTTTCTGAACAAGCTTTCAGAACATAACATAGTCATAAAGTGGAAACCGCTTTTGTTCAGTATTTCCGACTTCAGAGCAAGTTATAAGAGCTGACACTCCTATGACGAGAGAGTCATGTCTGACACACGTTCTCCTCCAGGTTCAGTATGCTGCCTACGTCACTGTGGGAGGCATCACCTCTGTTATGAAGCTGATGTTTGCAGGGCTTTTCTTTTTGTTCTTCGTGAAGTTTGGCATTGGGAGGCAGCTTCTCATAAAAGTAAGTGATGTGCTTATGAAATTGGATCCAAAAGTATTTTCCATGAGTGTTAAAACATTTCACTGAGGGCTGTTGTTTCCCCCCCTTTAGTTTCCATGGCTCTTCTCCTTTGGTTATTTTTCAAAACAAGGTCCAACACAAAAACAGGTAACTCTTTTGTGTTCAGGTCTCTAAAATAATATTTTTCTTTCTTCGTTTTTCACTTTTCCTCAGTGCAGTGACAGTAACAGCTAAGACTTGATGGAGCACTTTTGCTATGCATCAGATGCCCTTTACATTGTTCACATAAATTAGATCACTTAATCTGCTCAAACGCCTCTGGAAGTGGGTATTGTCTCCATTTGTACAACTCTAAGTGGAACAATAATAAATTACTTGCTGGCTATTTTTGTCTTGGCACCTCAAACAGATACCTAAAACCAAATGATCATATGCTATCAACCTAAAATAAAAAGTACCTGCGGCTTTTGCCCTAAAACTGCCTATTTTAATGGTGCTATCCTGTAAGCCACAACATAGGACTCATCTTTATCTTCTCCTTGTTCCTAGTCACCTCCCCCCCGCCCCGCCCAGTATCACACCGGTCTTCAAAACTTGTATCCTCAAAGAATTAATGTTTGCTCCATGCTTAAAGGATAACAGCATATTCTGGCAGATAGAAAGTTGATGTTTTTATCTATTGAAAATATCTCATATGAAGCAGAATAATAGGTTAGATTGTGCTCAGGGGGAAATTACATATTTCTTAAATAAACATTTGTGTGGTTTCTTTTTCTCAGATTGATGGCGCCTCATTTACAATGACATTTTTTGGTCAAGGATACAGCAATGGCTTTTCTACTGATAATAACAAACCCAATATCAGAGTTTGTACTCAGGTGAAAGGACCAGGTATTTCACATATGACTTAAGGATACTTGGGAATTTTACATTGTGTTAAATATAAGGTGGTATGCTATTCTTTTCAAAACATGATTATTTTAGAAATATATTTGCACAAATTATTTAAGTATTACTGATAAATGATTCTATTAAAAGAAGGATTAAAATCATTGCTATAATCCAATTTTATTAGTGTATCTCCCCCTCTGTTTTTCTTTTTCAGGATGATTCAGTAATTCTGCATGGCAGGTTTTAATATTAAAAAGAGAAGGGACTGGTTGATATCTGTTTGGTCCAAGGCTTCTTTGGACTTTGTAATTACCCTGATATTGTTTATAAAATGGGTGCATACGTGTGCATTTTTCTGGGGAGGGTAAAAACTTTTGTAAGGTTGTTAAAAGTAAGTGTCATCCAAAAAAGTTCTAGAACTTTTTCTGTAAATTTTAGATAACTATATAGATAGTTCCACTTATGAATTATAGTATAATTGTAAGTTTAGTTACTGTCATCCCTGATAGGTTACAAGAGGTTCATTTTGCAGTTTTAATCTAGCAAAATGGAAAGATAGCTTTGTATCTTGCCCTTTTTTCAAATTCCCGTCTGGGTTACTAAGATAAGTTGACTGTTTTTATTATCTAACAGGAGTATAAACACTAATGCCCCAGCTGCTTACAGTGACTTCTTGAAGTGAGACTTCTCTTAAAGTTACTCAGGGTTTGTTTTTTAAGAAATTGAGTCCTTTTTTAAGTGAAGTGTAGTGTGTTAATAGAGAAACAAGAAATCCTAGGATCATTGGCTTTGATTATTGTCAAGAGGCAGTGCAGTGTAGTGGGTAAGAGCTACCTGAGTGCACTTCTGGCTCAGCCACTGCCTATCTTGGTGAGTTTGGACTAGTCACTTAGACTGTCTATGCCTCAGTTCCTCATTTGTAAAATGGGGATAAAATTAGTGCTAACGTGCCCTGTCCGGTTTGGCTCAGTGGATAGAGTGTTGGCCTGCGGATTGAAGGGTCCCAGGTTTGATTCCGCTCAAGGGCATGTACCTTGGTTGCAGGCACATCCCCAGTAGCGAGTGTGCAGGAGGCAGCTGATCGATGTTTCTCTCTCATTGATGTTTCTAACTCTATCCGTCTCCCTTCCTCTCTGTAAAAAATCAATAAAATATATTTTTTTAAAAATAGTGCTATCCTTAGCACTATTGCTAAGGAGAATTAAATGAGTTTAGTAATTTAAGGTACTTAATACAGTTCCAAACACTTCGTTAAGTACTATGTAAATATTATGTGAACAAAGTGTTTATTGAGATAATTCGGTATACCTAGAGTTAGATCTAAGACCTACTATTTGATTTTTGGGCGTTTTGAATGCATATTTTATGAAAACTTTTTCTTTGTTCAACTGTTTTCTGCAGAGGCTGGCTATATAGCTACCCCCATAGCCATGGTCCAGGCAGCCATGACCCTTCTAAATGATGTCTCTAACCTTCCTAGCGTGTAAGTGTGGTTTTCTCCTAATTTGAGGATCGCTTTTTCATGTTACGTTTTAGCTTATTTTGATTTGATTTCAGGTGTTGGGTCTGCACATGAGTATTTACAGTTCCTTTGATACAAAGATAGAGGTAAATTAAAACTGTAAGAAGGAAAATTCCTTATGGGCCTCTGGAAACAATGCAGAGGTCATGGAGAGGAGACAGACGTTTGAGAGCCGTGTAAGGTGGCTTCAGTTCCCTGGGCGCGCTGACACCAGCGTGATTGATTCCTGGCGTCCTGGCGAGATGATTATCAAGGGGACTGTCTCCTGGAGCATTTAGCTGATACCTAAAAGTAGGCCAGCTTCACAGGAACATAGGCCCTCGGCTCAGAAGTAAATAAGTTTGACCTGAAACCTGTTATGTCATAAACAGAAAAATTATATAAAGTGAAACCTAATTAAACTTTTTCAAATACTTGTACATGCTTTGAATATATTTAGCATTTACATTTGGCCATTACATTTCAAGAAACTTTTTTTCATTCGGTTTCAGTCCTCTTTATGCTTTATTAATCATTGATTACCTAAATTTATTCCACTCAGGTCTTCATTTATCCTCCTGGTGGGAGGGCTGTCTATGAACGGGCGGTTCCCAGTGGGTGGCCCTGGGTGTGCCCCTGAGCACAGTGTTGGGGAACAGGCAATAGTGGCTGCATCAGCGCAGTGCTGGGCACCAGCTTCCTCCTGAGTAATAGCTGCTTGCTCATTGGCTGGGTTTAGGAACGAACCCACACGAGCCCAGAGCCCAGGACAGGTTTTCGTGAGCTGTGCAGTGATTGGATAGCCAGCCCTCAGCAATCACTCCGCTCGCTCTGCAGAGGGAAGGCTGGAGACGGCTTTGTGCATGTTTGTCTCATTATTGTCTTCCAGGGGCGGGGTCTTCACGCCTGGAGCCGCTTTCTCCAGAACAAAGTTGATTGACAGACTCAACAAACGAGGCATTGAATTCAGTGTCATTAGCAGCTCTGAAGTCTAAACAATTGAAGATTTTTCCAAAGTCATAAAGCGCATGAATTAACAGCTTTTTTATTTGATATTTGAAATTCTTCTGTAAGCCTGTCTGGCTCTATGTGGAAGAGATTACCAAATCTAAAATATGTACACATTAAAAGCAGGAATTCTACTAGCTTACCCTAAATTTCAAATCTTAGCTGATTTTGTGATTTTATTGCCTGTGAGAGAGAACTAATATTTGACTGACTTTTTCATTGAAGAATTCATGGTCAATTTTTATAAGTGAGCTGGCAGATCAGAGGGTGGGCGGTGTCTCTATCTGTGTTGCTAACAGAACCCTTAATGAGACACCCAGGCTGGTCACGGCCTCACTGCTGATTTCCTTGCCATGATACTGAGTGGATCTTACTTTCCAATGAGTTTCTCTACGCATGTGTGGGCCTTTGCCAAGTGAAACTGTACTTTTGTTATTTTAGCTTAGTTTTCACCCATCTACACAGATTGATTTTGGACTTACCCAAGTTGCATAATAAAGGATTGTCAATTGAATGGTGGTTTTGTGTTTGGTATTTGGGTAGTGGTAGAAACGTGCTTCCCACGTACAGCCTTTCCCATAAGCCCCTGGGCCCTGGTATTCAACAGACATCACCAGCCTGGACCCCCATCCCCATCAGTGTCATCCTGTTTGATTCCCTGGCTTTCTGTCTTAGAGAGCAAGAGTTGGGGTTGTCACCTGTTTCCGTCTTCCTGGTTTCTTATGCAAATCGATCTAACCTCTCCCCAACAGGCCTGCATGTTAAGGTAGCAGGTCATGTGATTAGGAATGCAGTCCCTAAGTCGAGCCCCTGCTTACTCACACGCCTCAGGTGTGTAACCTTTAAAGCCTCAGAAGGGGGGAAATAATAGTGCCGGACCCAGAATGATGGTGAGAATTAAATGAGCTGTTGGGTGTCTAGCACTTAGATAAATGCCTAGGCACAGAGTAAGCGCGCTGTCTCGGGAGGGTTCTTTACAGCCTCTCCCAGACCACTAAGCGCCTGTCAGTCCTCCACTGAGACCCCTCGGTGAGTTCTTTGTGGAATCAAGTTGCTTGGAGAGCCTGGCTGGTGTGGCTCGGTTGGTTGGAGCGTTGTCCCATACACCAAAAGGTGGCGGGTTTGATTTCTGTGTGGGAAGCAGCAGATCGATGTTTCTTTCTCACATCAATATTTCTCCCTCCCCACCCCCTTCCTCTCTCTGGAATCAATTAAAAAAAAAAAAAAGGTTACTTCCAGATTAACTTACTTCAGGCAGATCTCACCGACAGTCTTAATCTCTGCCACCCAAGACCCCTGTACGGAGCACCCTCAGTGCAGGCACTAACACTGCTGAGTGAGCTGATGAGCCTGTGAGGACAGAAATAAGAGCGAGGATATAAAACGGCACGAACCGCCACTGGCTCTCTGAGCAAGACATTTACCAAAAGGGCTTTATTTGAAGTTTCAAACTTTACCAGGAAAAGATTAATGGCAAATGGTTATCACTAGCCTTTGTGTGCCAGGGACTATTCTAAGGGCTTTCTGTTACTTTATTGGCTGTTATTCCTGTGCTGTGTAAGAAAAGAGGGGCTAACCCCACTCCTGGGAATATATCTGAAGAAACTAGAAACACCAATCAGAAAGGATATATGCACCCCTATGTTCATAGCAGCACAATTCACCATAGCTAAGATTTGGAAACAGCCTAGGTGCCCGTCAGCAGATGACTGGATCAGAAAACTGTGGTACATCTACACAATGGAATACTATGCTGCCATAAAAAGAAGGAATTCTCATCATTTGCAGCAACCTGGATGGAATTGGAGAACATTATGTTAAGTGAAATAAGTCAGTCAATGAAAGAAAAATACCACATGATCTCACTCATTTATGGATAATAAAGAACATTATAAACTTGAACAAAAAGATACAGAGACAGTAAAGCATCAGACTGTCAAATTACAGGGGGAAGGTTAGGGAGAGGTGGGGGAGATAAGAGATCAATCAAAGCACTTGTATGCATGCATATAAGCATAACCAATGGATGCAAAACTCTGGGGGATGAGGGCATGTATGGGAGTGGGGTGGGGGGGGCAATGGTAAGATATGTACACATATAATACCTCAATAAAAAAATTGAAAAAAAGAAAAGAAAAGAGGGACTTAGAGAGGTAAAGGCATTTGCCTCAAACTACACAATCCTAAGGATGGACTGAACCAGAGTCTGATCCCAGAGCTCAGAATGCTAACGGTTCACTTCAGCTACCCCACTTCGCCTTCACCCTGCTGTGGATTCATTTCTACGGGATTTTAAACCAAAATGAAGGAGAAGAGCTTTGCTTAAAAATGGTGGGAGAAATAGGTTAAATAATCGGGAAATGGATCGAATGTGTTGACTCCACAGTTCACCTCTGCTAGCCAAGTGCACTGAGCCAGCAGCCCCTGGGCAGAGCTGCTGGTAGGAAACTTCAAGCTGGCAGCGTTCCGGTTCAGAAAACCCTCCTCGGCCCTCACACGGCCCTGGCTTGCCCCTGAACTTGCCCGTCATGTGTGACTGACAGTCACACGCAGCTGTCTGCTCCCAGGAGCTGCTGTGGCAGCCGTCCATGTGGCCTGAGAGTGAACATTGGCACAATCCACCACCAGAGGGGCCGCTGTCTGCACCTGGGCCCCCGCTGCTCCCCAACAGCCTGTCTTCGAACCTTCAAACCCCCGCCCCCCGCCCCCCCCCACCACACACACACACACACACACGACGTCCCTAGAAATGACCACAAGTTACCACCAGCAAATACAGTGAAATGTTAAAGTGGGAATTCTGAGGGAGTGTGTATAAGAGCTCTATGCATCACTTTGGAAACTCTTCTGTACATTTCAAGAATTGTTTTAAAATTAAGAATTACCCACAAGTGCTCCCCCACCAGGCAAGAGGCTCGGGGAACGAGGGCAGAGCGTCTGAGCGTGAGGACAGGCTGAGTTCCTGGCCAAGATGCGCTGGGGAAGGTGCCCCTGAGGGAGCCAAGGGTGGGCACAGCTGAAAAGCTTTCCGATGCAGAGAGAGACGCCAAGAAAAATCCTCCAAATCAGGGAAATAAGGCACAGGGATGGCTGTCCTTTCAAGGACGTAGCAGAGCCCTGAGCCAGGAGTCTCGATTCCCCAGGGAGTGTAGCCTTGCAGTTATGCCTTATTGTGGATGGGGGCCCGGACTCGGAGCTGTTAGATGCTGACTTGTAGAAGACTGGCAAATGACAGCGACTTTATTCCAGTGGAAGATGATTGGCCTCAAGACCATTTGTCTGACTCAGCAACCTCATCTCCATCCTCCCCTTCATGTGCTAATACCACCCCCCATCCCCCGTTCCTTCCAGAGCCATCTTACCCCCATTCATGAGAGAAACAATTTAATGAATTAAATCTTTGACATGTGCTCACTCTATGTTTGTATAGAAATCATAACTTTCTAAACGTTGTTGTTTGACACAATAAAAGACTGTTTTCTTAAGGAAAGCGGGATAGCACACAGCGACTGCAGCTGCTTTCAGCTCAGCCCATGGAAAATGCCAGAAGCCGGGCCCGCTGCTCGCCGAGCTTGTCCACATTCACTCCCTCTGCAGCTGCTCTCTCCAGCTGGAAGAAGTCATAATCAAACTGGCTCACGTCCTCGCCGCCTTGCTCTGAAGGAAACCTGATGTAGAGGTAGGTGCTGTTGGATCCCAAAATGATGTGGTCCTAGGGAGGGGAGGGTCAGCTCAGAGGGAGGATGCTGACCTCACACGACCCTCAGAGGGTGAGGTCAGGTGCTCCAGGAGGGCCAAGGCCCTGCAACCAGCCCAGCTGTGGGAAGAGACTCATAAAGGAGGAGGGGAGGGGTGGCATCTCTGCTATTGTGTGCATGCTTTCATTTATCTCTTCCTTTATTCCACATGGAGCACTGACGCTCTGTCAGGCACTGGGAATCAGTGGGGACCAAAGAGACCCAACCCCACCCGTCCAGGACTGTATAGACTGACGACGTGACACCCAGCACGAGGCTGGAGGAGAAGGGCGGTGCTTCTGCAGAGTGTGCAGGGGGCCTGGTCACACGGGGCTTAGAGACAGTCTCTTCTAGGTGTGCAGCCTAAGGGGAGACTTCAGGCTGGGGCGTTTGGGGGAGGTGTGGCGAGCCGGCACGGCCATGGCATACTCAGCCCCAGGGCGCCTTATGTGCCATGCCAGCTCAGCCAGGTTCGGTGAGCCTGAGAGGGGGCGGTGAAGGATTGAGAAAAGACAGACAAGAGAATGAAAGCTGGGTCTGGGTGGGACGCTGTCCTCGCTGATGGAGAGCTAGTGACAGCACCACGGACTACAAGCCGTGTCTTTATTTTATAGCCAGATGCCACGAGGCAAAGTAAGGGCGTGGTCAAGATGTTTACAATGTTCTAATCTACTCAATTACATGCACCTGAACTCTATCAAGCCCACGTCCCTCAGACACGTGGGGCCACGTGTTGGGACCATAGGTTCACGCTTACAACTCCAGCTGCTGGCTAGAATTGTGCTGGGAGGGCTCTGCCCTCCACGCTGGGACTTGCACGTGGCCACGAGAGGACTGTGCCCTCTCATTAGTCCGAGGCTTGGACCTGTCCAAACACTGTGGCCGCTCTCCACAGGGAGGCAGAAAGGCTGCTGCAGAGCAGGGCTTGGGGTGTTCTGAGCGGCCCAGAGTGTGACCAGAAGCTGGTGCCCAGCGAGGGGCCCCGAAGGGCTGTGACCAGGACTTCCGGGAGGGAGTGGCCCATCCATGTGCTTGTCTAAAAGGCTCTCTGCTCCCGTGTGGAGAGGGGACTGGGCGGGGCCGGCTGCAGGGGGGCTGGTGGGGAGGACACGGAGAGCCCGGCGTCTGCGGGGCAGGCTTCACGAAATCTAAAACGTCATAGAATGTCAGGGTGGGGGTGGGCTGTGGCGATCATTCAGTTCACCCCTCTCTGTTTTATCGGCAGGACCCAGGGAAGTGAAGCGACTTCCCAAGAGCACACAGCGAGTTCCTCTCAGATCGCCCAGCTCCACAGCCCTGGCCGTGGCCTTGTCGTGTTACCGTGTCTCCGTGGCAGAGGGACACGGGTCAAGCCCCCAGCCCTGCCCAGCCCCACCCTAGCGCTCTCTCTGTGGCCCGGAGGAAAGTTACCGAATGCTGCAGCTTCGTCTCGGTGGTGACGGGCACCCCGTTAACGGCCACCTTGCATTTGCCGTGCGGTGACTGTCACCTTCCCATCCAGATTGTGAAGGAGGTGTGCTCACCTGGGAGTCTAAAAAGACAAGCATTCGTCTAAGTGGCCGATGAAATTACCATTTTAGTTAGACGTTGAGGTCGTTCCTCGTCGCTTGTGCACTTAGTAAGATCCCAGCTGCTGACGAGGGGCCCGAGGCATTTGTGGGGCCCGTGGGTGGCGGCGGAGGAGGGGTGCAGAGGGGCCTGTGCGCTCGCTCTGAGCCGGGAGACAGCCAAGCAATTCTCACGTTAACAGGACCAATCCCACTGAGCGCTGCTGGGTGCGAGGGGCCAGGAGGCAGGCCCGGGGCCATGGCTGAGTCCTCCAAACACCAGGCTGGCGGGCTGAGGGCAGGGAATGAGACGAGGGTGTTTCAGAAGAGAGGCCTGGCCAGGGGACCAGGAAGGAGCCCAGTGTCCCGGGACGTGTAGATCTGTGTCTGAGCCTTCACTATGCAAACCCAGCCTTCCTGTGTTATAAGACTGGGGGCTGGGGATCAGGGGTCAGGCTAGCTGCCCCCGCAGGTCATCAGAGTGCCATGAATGGCCAGCTTGTTAACTGTTCTGGAATGTTCCTGGACTCCTTGGCTGTCATGGAATGTTCTGGATGTTGAGATGCATGCTATCCACAGCCCCTGTTTGCTTGGGGCCCAGGGCTCCTGTGGGCCGGGCGTTCAGCCACTCCCATCAGGCCTGTGCGCTGGACTAGGGGTCCTCACGGGCAGAGGTCTGCAAAGGGGGATGAGGGCGCCCGGCGGGATCAGGAGATGGAGGCTGGTGCTGCGGGGTGAGCAGGTGCCCCCCGCCCCTCGGTCAGGCCTGACCCCACTCCCAGGGCCCGTGTGCTCTGGCTCAGGAGGGCTGGGGTCCGTGGGCGATGGTCAGTAGGCCTCTCTCTGTGGGAGCCAATCAAGCCTGTTGGCTAGAAATTGGGGGGGGGGGCAGTCCAGGACACAGTGGGCTTGAAAGGAGGAGAGGGAGCCTGCGAGCCACAGAGGCAGGAGGCAGCTCTGAGCTGATGGAACCTGCCCCGGGACTCCATGGGGGCACGGGGTCCTGAGGGCGTCCTTGGGGAGGGACCACCTCAGCGTCCGGCCTGCTGGTCAGGGTGCGAGCACAGAGGCACAGAGACCAGAGGCCACCGCGAGACCTGCAGTCCTTTCATTGCTCTTTCCTGGCCAGATCCGTGTTGTCTATTCGGGAAGAATTACAGTCTTGCCCCACCAGCGTGGCCAGCACCTTCTTGAGCATCGACCTATGAACCAGGAGGTCATGGTTCAATTCTTGGTCAAGGCACATGCCCGGTGCGGGCTCGATCCCCATAATTCTCTCTCATCATTGATGTTTCTCTCTCCCTCTCCCTTGCTCTCTGAAATCAATAAAAATATATTAAAGAAAAAATTATACAGAGTCTAGCAGCTGACTCCCCTTTTCTCCCAAGACCCGAGCAGAGGAAGAAAGCTAGCGCAGCAGGAGGGAAGCCGGTGAGAGCGAGAGGGGTGGCTCCTGTCCGCGGGGTCGGCAGGGGTGGGGCGGCTGCTGATGCTGGAAGGCGCCTGAGAGCCCGGGCTGCGTGGTCACAGTTCTCCGAGGCCGGACGAGGCCGGCTCCTGTATCTGCCCCAGACCTGGCAGGGGATGCATTGGGAGCAGCCGACCCGCACCACACGCGCCTGAGAGCGAGGATGACTCACTTGCCTTTCTTCAGGACGTGACCTCAGGTAGCAGGTCTGGTGTGTGGGAGAGCCAGGTCCTCTCCAACGGGGTTTTAATCAGACCGGCAGTTGGACATCACCCTAGCTTTGGGACAATTGTACTTTCTGCCTCTGGGTGTGTGTGTGTGTGTGTATGTGTGTGTGTGTGTGATCCTAACTTTTTAAAAGTTCCACCTTCCTCAGGGATTCTGGAGGAGGAAGCTGCCGAGTCTGGGCCTCAGGAGATGCATGAAGCCTGGCCACGGGGAAGGTGCATCCTGTCAGGTCCATTGCTGAGGCCAACTGAGCAGAGAAGAGCTGCGTGGGCTTCCCTGGTGGCAGGGTAAGACCTCTGCAGGTCAGAGGTCAGGGGTCAGGGGTCAGGGCCTGGATGGGGCTGTTCCAAAGCTAGCCAGTTTCCGACTCTCTCCCCTCCCTACTTCCCTGGCATTGGCCCCTCCACTTGGATCAGACCTCTGCCATGTCCTTCAGGCTGCGGGCGTCCCCAGGTGTCCCCCCTCTCATGCCCAGCCTGGGTGATTCTTTCTCTCTGAAATCAATAAAAATTTATTTTTTTAAAAAAAGAGTAAAGAGGGTAGAAGCTCCTCCCATTTTACAGTCCACGCAGAACAGGAAATCCTGTGTTCTTGCACTCTGACCCCTGCTGACCCTTAGAGCTCAGAGCCGAAAACCCAGCTACCCTGTATGTGGACTGTTGCTTTAATAGTGCATCTGGCTGCTGCGTGCACCCCAGGTCATGCCCACACCCCTAGAATCCTTGCACCCTAACTTAACCTGGCCTCCTGATGACACCCCTCCCCTCCCCGCTCCACTCCCACCGCCAGGGCTCACCCGGGGCTCCGGGAGCCTCCCACCACTCCGGAGGCCCCAGGTCTGCCCACGACCGTGGCTTTGGGGAGAGGTCATGGGGGCGGGTGTGGATGGAGGGAGAGGGCATCCCCCCCCCCCCCCCCCCCCCCAGGTCGGGAATGCTCCTCACAGCCCGTTTAGGGTCTGGTACCCGCAGCGAACCCAGGAGAGGGAGCAGGCTCAGGGCACACCACGTGGTCCCAGAAGACCGCTCCCTCTCCTCAAATTCCCCCCAAACCTCAAATTCCCCCCAAACCTCAAATTCCCCCCAAACCTCAAATTCCCCCCAAACCTCAAATTCCCCCCAAACGGGTCCTCAGCCCCGCGAAGGCCTGGGCTCCCTGCCCTGCCCTGCCTCCCCTAACGCTGCCGGGGAATAATGTAAATCACGGTCCCGGTCACACCGCCCTGCAGACCCGCCCCAATCACCCACCTGGCGCAGCTGCGCGGGAGGCCGGGCCCGGTGCGGGCGGGAGCTCACCTGCAGCCGCGGCCACGCCTCGTGCCCCGGCCGGCTATTGGGGGCCCTGCAGGATATTGGGGGCCCGGCAAACCCGCTGGGGGTGGGGTTTGGGGGGCATTTGGACAGCAGTGGGACGTGCGGCTGGGCCGGAGCGGAGGGACGGAGGCACGGACGGGAGGATAAATCCCGGTAAGTTCTGCCAGGTTCTGGAGCGGTTCCGGGGAAAGCGGGCCCGTGGGCGGCCCGGGGCCGGGGTGTCCGTGCGCGCTGGCGAGTGAACGTGGCCGCGGGGGCGCGCAGGCTCTGGCCGGGGTTCGGGCGGAGGGCGCAGCCGCGTGTCTGCGGGTCCGCGTGGCGCCGGCGGGCGGCGGGGGTGCTGTCCCGAGGCCGGGCTGCCGGTGTCTGACGGCGCCGGGATCGGGGGGAAGCCTGGACCCGGCGCGGCTCCGCCTGGGATTGGGTCCGTGCCCGTCGGGGCTGAAGGGCCAGCGGTCGGGGTGCGGGTGCGGGCACAGAGGCTGCCGGGGCGGGGGCGCCCCGTGGGCAGGGCTGTGTTGGGGTCCCGGCTCTGTCGGAACCGGGAGCCGCTCTGGAGCCGGGACCCGCGGGCAGCGGCTCTGGACTCGGGGCCACGCTCTCCCCGTGCCGAGCGCTTGACCGATTTTCCTCGTGTTCTGTCCGCCGGGGACGGGCCCCGGGCTCCGCTGCGGGGCGCGGGCTCAGGGCCCCGGGGAGCTGGGAACCGGACCGGCCAGCACCCCAGAACCAGCGGGAACGCGAGGCCCCAACAGGATAAAGTGGTCCCGGCAGAAGCAATGGACTCAAAATAAAATGGCAATAAAATAGGCTAAAATGGCTTTTTAAAGGGCAGGGCCTTAATTGCTTACAACTGCATGGGAAGCTACATTTATCTCAAAATGGTTGTTTTTCCCCCAAAGTCAGGGCCGATGTCCCGGCCAAGGCCCCGGGGCGCCCTCTGCCTGCGGCGTGGGCTCGGCGTTGACCCTGCTCAGCTGACCTGCGGTTCCGGTTCGGGATTTCCGTCCCAGCAGCAGCCCCTGTCTCTGCCCTCCACTCCCTGGTCCTGCTCAGTCCGAGGTGCTGACCCCGACTTGGCTCCGGACCGTTCTGGCCCGTTAGCCCTGTCCCTGCAGACAGGAGCCCACGCCCGCCGCCCCCTCTGCCCGGGCACCTCTGCCCTCCCAGCCACCGGGGCCTTCCCGCCGGGCCCCGCAGGTCCAGGCTGTGTGCCAGGCAGCTGGCATCCCGCACCTCCCCGGGGGTCTGAGCCCAGGGCTCCTCCCGCCCAGAACTGGAGGGACGGGTGACAGGCACACGAGGGCCGAGCCCCCGATTCCATCTCCTCCTGTTGTATTTCCTCCCCCTCTTCTCGCTCTGCCTTCCCGAGCACCCCTTCCCCAAATAAATGCCAGCCCATCAGGGGCACTAGACGGCGTTTGCCAGATTCAGAACGTGGTGCCCGCTGGGCAATAAATATTCACAAACCTACCTCTCAGCAAATCTCAGTGCTGACAACGTCTCCTCGCAGCAGATGTCGCCTGGACTTGGGGCTGCTGTCTGCAAAGGACGCCCTTTCGGAGTTTGCTTTTTGTGGAGGCTTTTCTGTTCCTGCTGACCTTACAGAGGGCATTCCTAGGCTTCGGTGTCATTGACAGCATTGTTCAGACTTTGCAACTGGGGGAACGAAAGCTCGGAGAAAAGCAATGTGCCAGGGCCACCAGGTGCTAACTGGCAGAGCTGGGGCCTGAGCCAGCCCCGATGACCCTGAGCCTGGGCTGGGGACCCCTCCCCACTGCCCTCAGCCGGAGTCCCCGCACCCCTGCCCAGGGTTACGTGACAGAGACCCAGGGAAGTTGCTCGTGTAGCCACGTGCACGGTTTCAAGTCTAGCCATTGACTTTGGATCATTGTTCCAGAATTCAAATGAGGAAACCAGCTTTTCGGTGGACGAGAGGTGGGCAGGGTCACGCGGGTGAGCGGAGGGAGCGTGACGGCCCAGGTGGCCTGTGACCTGGGACCTGGCGGCCGTGACCCAGAGCCGGGCGCCTGTGAGTGACGGTTTAGCTTCGCAGCTGTTCACGGCGGCACCTCATTCCCCCCCACAGCAGTGCAGGGGCTCCCCCCCCTGCGGGGCCACACCCGATGAACACGCTGTCGGCTGGAAACGCGTTCAATCCCTGGCCCTCCGAGCACGGGCACACGCAGCCCAGCCTGGCCTGGGGCTCAGGGCCCGGACCCAGCCTGGAGCTGGGCCGTTCTCCTGAGTTTCAGCCCCAGCCTTCCTCCTCCTCTCCTCTCCGGAGGTGGGAGACACGGCCTGCGATTGGTAAACGTGAGGGGATGTGAAAACACAACACACAACACACAATACACACCACACAACATGCAGAAAATGCTGGTGACACAGGGCCTGGTTGTGCCCTCGCGGCTGTGCGGCTGCGGAGGGAGTGTGGCCCGCGTGTCCGCAGCCCGGAGAGACCCACACTCACTCGCAGCCTGGTTTCCGCGGACTGCGAATCGCAATGCACATCGGTAAGTTGAAAAGGTGTAAGCCAGGGCCATCCGCACTTTCAAGTGGATGCTGTTATCTCTGCGTGAGGAATGAAAAGATGAGGCCTGGAGGTCAGTAAGCTGGGACTCGGTGGAGCTCGGGGTCCTCGGGCGGGACGCCGGCTCTGCAGTTCCTCTCTCATCCGCCTCCTGAGATGGTGGCCCCGGCCCTCCCCACGTGTTTGGTGGAGGAGGCGCGGCCTCGTCCTCTCTCCGGGTCTTCGCACACGCCTGCCGCCCTGTGGGCTCATGCCTGTGTCCACCACTCAGACGGCATCTGACGGCCGCCTGTGAGCCGCTTCCTGGGGAGGTCCCGTGGAGACCACGGGCCCCGACAACCAGGAAAACTCTGGAATGATGTGTTTAGAAATAGGCCGGCAAGACTCAGGATAGGGTCGGGATGTGCTTCCTGCGTGTTCTGGAGAGAGAGGCCTGTCACGGGTCCCACAGCGAGCGCGTCGCTCCTACCCAGGACAGCAGCCTGGGGCCCGGCCAGGCTGGAGGCAGGGTTTGCCTCTCTGACCCCCTGCTCCCTAATTTGGACACATGGCCCCTTGCTCCCGCGTGGCCGACCTTCAGTGATAAGAGGTGGGAGTCTTTGCTGAGACGGCCTGGTGGCCGCTCTCTCGTGTGAACTGACAATCCAGTCAGTTCCCAGTCTGGCCATGAAATGAGGGCTGATTCCGCACCACATGACAGTTTTTTTAAACTAGTGACCCAGTGCACGAAATTCGTGCACATTAAAAGGGGATTAATTAGAGGAAATAATTTAATATTGCTGTTTGCCCTTTCTTTATAATAGAAGTGTCAGAGATGAAAGAAAATTAGTAAAATGTATGTGAAAACCTTCCTCCTGTCAGAGTCTGGGGCGCGCCACGGGAACCAGGGTCAAGTCTCCATCCACCCGCGTGCGCCTCAAAATAGCACGAGACCTAGACCCGGCCGGCCCCACCCCCATTGGGCTAGATTCAGACCCAGCCGGCCCCACCCCCATCAAGCCCTGCTGGGTGGGGGGCACGACCTGAGGTCCCCTGGCCTGGGCCAGGAGGCGTGGCCTGAGGTCCCCTGTCAAGCCCCGCCAGGCAGGGGGTGCAGCCTGAGGTCCCCCAGTCCAACACCGGGGCAGGGGGCATGGCCTGAGGTCCCGTCAAGCTCCGCTGGGCTGGGGACGCGACCTGAGGTCCCCCATCAAGCCCTGCCAGGCGGGGAGCACAGCCTCAGGTCCCCTGTCCTGGCCCAGCGCCACGTAGCCTCAGGTCCCTGCTGATTGCTCATTAAGGCTCATTACGGGAACTCGGCCTCCGCTGTGGGCGCAGCCATCTTGTGTTATGGGATCCCCGCCTCTGCTGTGGGCACAGCCATCTTGTTACGGCATGATGGTCACTTTGCATATTCCCTCTTTATTAGATAGGATTGACCCGTTTTCCCTGCTAATAGTGTAGGGTGTGTTCCCAGTAGAGAGCCGGAGAGCCACAGAAAGGAGCAAGAGAGCAGCGTGGCCACGTGGAAAGTGGCTCTGGGCGCCGTGGCAGAGAGAGAACCAGGGGGCGGGGGGGAGCAGGAAAGCGCTATGAGGAGGCCAGTGCTGGACCCTGGAGCGCGGGGGTCAGGCTCCTAACGAACGACAGAGGCGGCGGCATCAGCCGGAAGGAAGGGCCCGGGGGCGTGGCCGGCTGGTCCTGCTGTTCCCGCCGCAGCCGTCGGGTCAGCACGAGTCTCAGGGGGGCCTGCAGGACCTGCCTCCCAGGCCGCCTGGGCCGGAGCACTGACAGGAAAGGAAATGCGAAACACGTGAACACGCGTGTCAGGGACATCTGTGATCCTTCCACAACACAGATAAACTAACACCACGAACCCGTGTGTCAGGAAGACCCCCCCTCCTGGGGCATCAGCGGAGGGGTCCCCTCCCTCCCTGACCCCACAGACCCCAGGCATGACTACGTCACATCGGGTCGGGGGACACCGTCTGAGACGGCGCTGAAGCCGGGGACCAGGCCCTGGCTCCCTCCCCAGGGGAACCCGGGAGAGCAGAGCGGAGGGAAGCCCCGAGCCGAGGACAGAGGCCCTGAACCCGAGGAGCACCCGCTGGGCCTGCGGGCTGTCGTGCATTTGGGTGGAGAGAAGGGTTAGGATCTGGGAAGAGGGTGGCAGTGTGCGGGCAGTGGGAGCGGGCGAGGTCCTTTTCCTGCCGTCAGAACAGCCCATGAAGCTGGGACCCCATGGACTACACCCCAGAGTAAGAGCAGCGCACGCCCCCCCCACCACCACCCCCCCCACCTGGCCCAGGGGCCGCACAGCAGGCAGGCTGGCATTGACGAGGGGAGGAGGGAGGCCATGCCATGTGTGAGAAAGAACCGCAGAGGGAGGAAATCTGAGGAACTAACCCAGCAGATTTGGACAAGAAACAAAACCGGGAGTTTGCCGTCATCAGAAAACCGGGAAGGAAACGCTAAAGCTTGTACATTAGCCAGAAGGAAATGGTCTCAGAGAGCAGCTCTGAGGTTTAGGACGTGAACAGCTTCCAAAAAGTACGGGGCGGGGTGTGTGTGGGGGGGGGTAAATGTAAATGAACACTGTATAAAGTGGTAATCATATCGTTGGGGTTAAAGTAGAATGGAACTGAGTTACATATCAACAGTTACAGGTGGAGGAGGAGGTGTGTGTCACGTGGGAGAGGATAAAGCATATGTTGTATCTGGTCTCTGACCCATTGACCAGAGCCAAGAATCAGGCAGCCTGTGCTGAAGTTGGTCGTTGGGAGCCGTCGCCCAGCAGGTCACGGGGAAGGAAGGACCGTCGGCTAATGTCGCTGGGAAATGGCCACCTGTGAGGAGCAGCTAAGGAGGCGATGTGTGCCTCACCCACGAACCGGCAGGGACGGACGCGTGTGTAGGAGGGGCCCTTGTGACTCGAATTTCCATAAACAGAACAAAAATGCAAAACGTGCACCACAACCATCACATCGGCGGGCGGAGCTAATCCTGGGTGACGAAGGCCAGTGTCTTTGGAGGAACCGTTAGGAGCGGGCATGAGGGAGCGTTCTGGATGGTGACAATGTCCTAAATCTTGTCCCCCTCCCCCTTTCTTTTACTTGGCTTTTGTTTATAAAAAACCTTTTTACATTTTCTTCTTGTTCTATAACTATCTAAAATGAAACCTACACAATAAGATGTATTCAAAGAAGGCAACATTTTATCCCTGAGTAGAATCATACGGCATTTGTCTTTCTGCCTTGTTCCGTCTCTCCCTCCTAAGGAATGAAAGTTTTATTTTATCTAGTTTTTGTTCTATCTCGCCATGTTTGTTTCTTATTTATTACTAGAGGCCCGGTGCACGAGATTCGTGCACTCGGGGGGTCCCTCAGCCCGGCCTGCGCCCTCTCGCAGTCCGGGAGCCCTTGGGGGATGTCCAACTGACAGCTTAGGCCCGCTCCCCTTAGCGCTGCCGCGAAAGCGGAAGAGGCTCCCGCCACCACTGCTGCACTCGCCAGCCGTGAGCCCGGCTCAAGGCTTCTGGCTGAGCAGCGCTCCCCCTGTGGGAGCACACGGACCACCAGGGGGCAGCTCCTGCGTTGAGTGTCTGGCCCCTGGTGGTCAGTGCACGTTCGTTCCGCCGTTTGGTCGATTTGCATATTAGCCTTTTATTATATAGGATGACTGACTCTATTCCCTATGCTGTACCTTACATCCCCGTGACTGTACTTCTCAATCCCTTCACCCTCTCACCCAGCCCCCCATGCACCTCCTTCTGGCAGCCATCAATTGTTCTCTGTATCTGTGAGTCTCTTCCGGTTCTGTTTGTTCATTTACATTTGTCTTTAGATCCCACGTGTAAGTAAAATCACATGGCATTTGTCTTTCTCTGTCTGCCATTTCACTTCACGTGAAATACCCTCTAAGTCCATCTATGCCGTCCCAAATGATTTATTT
The DNA here is from genome assembly GCF_951640355.1 of Cnephaeus nilssonii. NCBI lineage: Eukaryota > Metazoa > Chordata > Mammalia > Chiroptera > Vespertilionidae > Cnephaeus > Cnephaeus nilssonii. The sequence goes on along the minus strand of NC_137094.1, from coordinate 4,903,260 downwards.
ATTTATTTTTTAAATCTTTATTGTTCAGATTATTACAATTGTTTCTCTTTTTTTCCCCCATACTCCCCATCACCTGGTTCCCTCCCCCCCATTGTCCTTATCCATAGGTGTATGATTTTTGTCCAGTCTCTTCCCATAACCCCCACACAGACACCCCTTTCCCCCTGGGAATTATCAATCCACTCCCATTCTATGCCTCTGATTCTATTATGTTCACCAGTTTATTCTGTTCCTTAGATTTTGAATTCACTTGATTTTTAGAATCACTTGTTGATAGATATATATTTGTTGTTCATAATTTTTATCTTTACTTTTTTTCTTCTTTTTCCTCTTTTTAAAGAATACCTTTCAGCATTTCATATAATACTGGTTTGGTGGTGATGAACTCCTTTAGCTTTTTCTTATCTGTGAAGCTCTTTATCTGCCCTTCAATTCTGAATGATAACTTTGCTGGGTAGAGTAGTCTTGGTTGTAGGTTCTTGCTATTCATCACTTTGAATATTTCTTGCCATTCCCGTCTGGCCTGCATAGTTTCTGTTGAGAAATCAGCTGACAGTCGTATGGGTGCTCCCTTGTAGGTAATTAACTGTTTTTCTCTTGCTGCTTGTAAGATTCTCTCTTTGTTTTTTGCCCTTGGCATTTTAATTATGATGTGTCTTGGTGTGGTCCTCTTTGGATTCCTCTTGACTGGGGTTCTGTGCGCTTCCTGAACCTGCAAGTCCATTTCTTTCACCAGGTGGGGGAAGTTTTCTGTCATTATTTCTTCAAATAGGTTTTCAGTATCTTGCTCTCTCTCTTCTGGCACCCCAAAAATTCGGATATTGGTACGCTTAAAGCCATCCCGGAGGCTCCTTATGCTATCCTCACACTTTTGGATTCTTCTTTCTTTCCGCCTCTCTGGTTGGGTGTTTTTTTCTTCCTCATATTCCAGATCTTTGGTTTGACTCTTCGGGTGCAGTGGTCTACTCTGTATATTCTTTATTTCAGACAGTGTATGCATAATTTCTGACTGGTCCTTTTCCATTTTTTTTGGTATTCTCATTTAGGTCCTTGAAGGTCTCTTCAAGTTTATCAGCGGTTTTTAGAAGATTCTTGAGTAACCTTATAAATATGGTTCTGAACACTGTGTCATCCATTAGTTGGTTTTCATCTATCTCTCCTACTTGTGACATACTTCGATGTCTCCACATTTTGCTGCCTCCCTGTGTTGATGGAGTGGCTTTGTGTGGTCGGTGACCTATAGGGGCCAGTAGCTCAGCTTCCCCAATCACCCTAGGTGGTCGCCCTTTGTGGGCTGAGTGGAAAGTCTTGGTGTAGTTAAAAGCCCTGATTGCTGTTGGTACACTGGGAGGAATTGACCTCCGGTCCAATTGGTTGTGAGGACCTGCTGTGTCTCTAACGGAAGAATTGCTGTGCTGGAGACACAGTAGGGCTTTGGTGCTCACTGAGTCTGCCTCTTGAATGTGTCCCTTATGAGAGTGGTTGAAATCTGGTGTCGTCCACACAGACAGAAAAGTCACTCTCACTCTCCAACCGATGGCCGAGAGTCCCGTAGGCGTCTGGGTCCCCCGCGTGTCCCCAGAAACTGGAGTTCAGAGTGTTTGGGATTGTTGGTATCACTGGCGGGAGTTGATCTCCAAGCCAGTTGGCTGTGAGGATCAGCAGTGTCTCCACTGGGAGAGCTTCTGTGCTCAGCTTGGATGGGGCGGAGTCTCAGGGTGGCGCAGACAAGCTTTGGTTTCCTGTCTGCTCCGCCCTAAGAGGGGCAGGTTCTCCGTGCCCGAATTAATGGCTGCGCGCCTCTGAGAGAAGGCAGCTTTCAAGCCTCTCCCGCTGCCTAACAGACCAGTTTCTCCCCAGCTGGGGCTGGATTTCAGTGCAGACCGGAGGTTTTGTTTTACTCCCGAATGAGAAATCCAGTCACTGGGAGGGCTGTGCTCAGCTCGGATGGGGCGGAGTCTCAGAATGGCGCAGACAAACTTGGTTTCCGTCCGCGCAGCCCTAAGAGGGCCGGTTCCTCCGTGCCCTAATGGCTGTGCGCCTCTGAGAGAAGGCAGCTTTCGAGCCTCATCCACTGCCAAACAGCCCAGTTTCTCCCCGACCGCAGCTGGATTTCAGTGCAGACCGGAGGTTCTGTTTTTCTCCCAAACGAGAAAGCTAGCCACGCAGCGTCTGCTGCCCTCCCTCTCCACGCTGCGAGCAAGCCTGCCGCGTATTCAGCCGCCCGCCCTTTCCGCGCTCACGGATCTCTGCACCTCCACAGCTCCTGAGGCTCAGCGTCCCCCTCTCCTCTCCTCTCCAGTTGTAGGTTTTCCACCCTGCCAGCTTTCCGGTGGTTCTGGACGGTGTGCGCTCTGTTTTCCAGTTGCTGTTTCAAAATTGTTGTGGTAGGCAACAGTTAGGTGTTTACCCTATGCCGCCATCTTGGTTCTTGTCCCAAATGATTTAGTTATTTTTTATGGCTGAGCAATATCCCATTGTATACATGTACCACTGCTTTTTCATCCACTCGTCTGCTGATGGGCACTTGGGCGGCTTCCCTCGCTTGGCTGTTGTAAACGCCACTGCAGTGAACATAGGGATGCGTATGTCTTTTGAATTCGTGTTTTCAGTTTCTTTGGATGTACACCAGGAACCGGAATTGCTAGGTCACAAAGCCGTTCCGTGTTGATTTTCTGAGGAGCCTTTATCCTGTTTTCCATAGAGGCTGCATCAGTTTCCGTTCCCACAACAGTGCGCGGGGTTCTCTTTCCTCCACATCCTCCCCACACTTGTTTGTTGACTTGAGAAATACTCTATGTCTTGATATGGTAGTAACATAGGTATACACTTATCATTCATTAGGCTGGACATTTAACATTTGTGCACTGTATGTAATTTATACCTTAACTTTAAAAAGCAAGATCCAGCCCTAGCCGGTTTGGCTCAGCGGACAGAGCGTTGGCCTGCGGACGAAGCGGCCCCAGGTTCCATTGAGTTTGATTCAGGTCAAGGGCACATACCTCGGTTGCAGGCTCCTCCCCGGCCGGGGCCCTGGTCAGGCTCGTGCAGGAGGCAACCAATCGGTGTGTTTCTCTCACATCGATGTTTCTCTGTCTTTCCCTCTCTCTCCCACTCTCCCTAATAATCAATGGAAAAAATATCCTCGGGTGAGGATTTAAAAAAAGAGCAGGATCCAGGAGACAATATAATAATTCATATTCCTTTTGGTAAAGTTTAAAAATGAGTGCTACTAAATAACGATATCCATATTCACATGTGGTAAACACGGAAGGCTGAGAGGAAGACGGGAGGGAGGGACAGAGACGGGGTTCCCTCAGGGAAGGGAACACCAGCTGCCTCTTGGGGTGGCGGTGGTTTTGTTAGTTTCATTTTATCGAAGAGCCGTGACCTAGTTTAAAATACAACAGACAGGAGGACGGCCAATGACGGCAGCGAGTCATGGTCCGAGCCTTACAATGAACCGACTTCACGTCTGAGGCCATGTTTATGGCACAAATCAGTGCCCGGCCGCTGGGTACTTACCAGGTGGCGTTCCCGAAGTTGGTCAAACTCAAGTTCACGCGGGACCCTCCCCTCAGCCTGTCCCCTCGGCTCCTGAGGATTCCTGCTCCCGCTTCCTGCCACGTCCACCAGGCGATGCTGGCTGTGGGGTGAGGCCCCTGGGAGGAAGCAGCCCCAGGTCAGCCCAGCTCACACTTCCACATGCTTTTCCCTGATTGTATTTCACACAGAAAAGACACACCACTTACCAGTTACGCCGGCCTGTGTGCTCAGGGGTTGCACATCGACCCAGGAAGCAGGAGGTCACAGCTGGATTCCCGGTCAGGGCACAGGCCCGGGTTGCGGGCTCGATCCCCAGTGTGGGGCGTGCAGGAGGCAGCCGATCCATGATTCTCTCTCATCATTGATGTTTCTCTCTCTCTCCCTCTCCCTTCCTCTCTGAAATCAATACAAATAAGAAGGTTTATCTGGATGGAATGAAGTGTGGGGGTCCGGGGACCAGGGCAGTTCCTGGCGCCAGGACCCTCCAGGCTGCACCTGGAGATCAGAATTGATGGTGATCACAACGCCTCCATCACTCGCCAGGCTGCCGTGAGCACCTCTGAACCTGCCTCTCGGTGGCACTCTCTTATCCAACTTCCCTGCCGCCAGAGAAATCCAGACCCCATCTCTTCTAACCCCCCAACCTGATGGTCGTTTTCCCATAGAAAATCCTCCACGATTCTCCGCGGCCTCCGGACAAAGGCCCCTGCACGTCTCCCCCCTGCACCACGCCTGGCTGCTCAGGGCCGTCCTGTTCCCGGGAATGCCAGCACCTTCAGATAGTCCTGGACTTGTTCCTACGAATCCTGCTGCCTAAATGCCCCTATTTGTAGCCCCCAACCTCCCACCGCCTCACCAAACCCATACACCTAACCCAGCCTACCGCCTCTGCTGCAGCTGCCAGCACACCACCCCCCCCCCCAGCCTTAGGGTCTCCCCATCTGTGCCCTGCTGCAGCCGCCAGCACACCCCCCTGCCCCCCCACAGCCTTAGGGTCTGCGCCTGTCTTCCCCATTGGTGCAGCACGTGAGTGTGTTGCTGTCGGGTGGGTGTCTGGTGGCCTCTAGGGCAGAGGGAGCAGGGAGGCTGAGGAAGGAGAGATGGAGGAAGCGCGCGCCTGGAAGGGGACAGCTCTGTGTGGCTGAGCACAGGGACATGCAGGAAGCTGGCCGGGGTCAGACTGGGGGCTCGGAGTTCTCTGCAGGAAGGTGAGGGTCCCTGGGTCTGTCAGGCTGCAGAGCCCTCCGATCTGGTGATCTGGTGTCGCTGTCACCTGCCCCTTGTCAGTTCCCAGCGTCCTGAATGGAACCTGCGTGGAAAGCAGATTAAGGTTCTTTGAAACGGTCATCTTTGGGGGGGGGGAAGTGATATGGAAACAATATAAATGCCCAACAAAGGGAAAAGCTAACACTGAGTTTAGCACAACTCTATTTCACATGCAATATGAGATTCTCAAATAATGTTAATGATATAGAGAAAATTCTTTTTTTAATATATATTTTTATTAATTTTAGAAAGAGAGGGGGGAGAGAGAGAGAGAGATAAACATCAATGAGAAGAGAGAATCATTGATCGGCTGCCTCCTGCACGCCCCACACTGGTGACCGAGCCCACAACCCGGGCATGTGCCCTGACCAGGAATTGAACCGTGACCTCTTGGTTCATAGGTCGATACTCAACCACTGAGCCATGCCAGCCGGGCTGTCTTTTCATTTTGTTGATGGTTTCTTGGCTGTGCAAAACCTTGGTAGTTTGATATGATCTCATTTGTTTATTTTTTTCTTTTGTTTTCCTTGACTGAGGAGATAGATCAGAAGAAATAATCACTAAATGTCCAGGATTTTACTGCCTACGTTTTCTTTTAGAAGTTGTATGGTTTTGAGCAGGGGTCCTCAAACTTTTTAAACAGGGGGCCAGTTCACTGTCCCTCAGACCGTTGGAGGGCCGGACTATAGTTTAAAAAAAAACTATGAACAAATTCCTGTGCACACTGCACATATCTTATTTTGAAGTAAAAAAACAAAACGGCAAAGACACCCGCATGTGGCCCGCGGGCCGTAGTTTGAGGACGCCTGGTTTTGAGTCTTACATTTACTAGTAAGTCTTTAGTCCATTTGAGTTTGTTCTTGTGTATGGTGTAAGAAGGTGGTCTCATTTCATTTTTTGCATGTATCTGTCCAATTTTCCCAGCACCCTTTATCGAATAGACTGTAGCCCATTGTATGTTCTTGCCTCCTTTGTCATACGTTCATTGACCATATAGATGTGGGTTTATTTCCTAGCTCTCTATTCTGTCTCTCACACACTTCTCTATGTGTCTGTTTTTATGCCAGTAGCATGCTGTTTTGATTACTATAACTTCACATTATAGTTTGATATCAGGTAGCATGATCCCTCCAACTTCGTTCTTTATTCTCAAAATTGCTGTGGCAATTTAGGCTCTTTTTGGTCCATATAAATTAATGGGTTATTTGTTCTAGTTCTGTGAAGAACACCATTGGCATTTTGATAGGGATTGCATTGACTCTATAAACTGCTTTGGGTAGTATGGACATTTCAATGATTTTAATCCTTCCTCTCCATGAGCATGGTATATACTTCCACTTATTTATATCTTCTTCACTTTATTCCTCAGTGTCTTACAATTTTCCAAGTACGGGTCTTTTACCTCCTTGATTAAATTTATTGCTGGTATTTTTTGAATATATTTTTTATTGATTTCACAGGGGAAGGGAGAGGGGGAGAGACAGAGATAAAAACATCAATGAAAAGAGAGAATCATTGACTGGCTGCCTCCTGCATGTCCCCTGCTGGGATTCAAGCCCACATCCCGGGCATGTGCTCTTGATAGGAATCGAACCCCAGACCCTTCAGTCCGCAGGCTGATGCTCTATCCATTGAGCCAAACTAGCTAGGGCTTGCTAGGTATTTTTTTATGCAATTATAAATGGGATTTTTCTTTTTTATTTCTCTTTCTGATAGTTTATTATTGGTGTATAAAGTGCAATCAATTTCTGGATATTTATTTTGTGTCTTGCTACTTTACAGAATTCACTTATCAGTTCTAGTAGTTTTGGGGGGATATCTTTAGGGTTCTCTATAAATAGTGTCATGTCATCTGCAAATAAGGACAGTTTTACTTCTTCCTTTCCAATTTGGATGCCTTTTATTTATTCTTCTTGTGTAGAAAGGAGGCATTATTACTTGGTTCAACAGTGAGTGGTATTCCACAGCTAACATGTTAAACACTGTTGATTTAACCAAATTTAAAATGAGGCAGGGATATGGGGTGCGGGGGGGGGAGGAGCATTGTGGTGGGGAGGGGTGTTAGTGTGCTGAGTTAAATTCTCTTCTCTCGTGGCGGGAAGGTAGTTAATATCTAAAACTGCTTCCTAAGAGGAGAAAAGCCAACATCATTTTAAAAAAACATTTATTTATTTCAGAGAGGAAGGAAGAGGGAGAGGGAGAGAGAAACATCAATGATGAGAGAGAATCATAGATTGGCTGCCTCCTGCACGCCCCCTACTGGGGATTGAGCCCGCAACCTGGGCATATGCCTTGACCAGAATTGAACCTGGGACCCTTCAGTCCGCAGGCCGACGCTCTATCCACTGAGCCAGATCGTCCAGGGTGAGCCAGCATCATTTTAAAGTATGGAGGTAGATACGAGGGCAAACAGCTAGAAGGTGAAGGCGGTAACCTGTGGGGAATGGCAGGGAAGAGGGACAGGGCAGCGGCGACAGGTGGTTTCCATCATAAGCCTTTGGTTCCACTGTAAACAGCTTGATTGAGATGTAAGTCGCATCACCATCCAGTGCACTCCTTTAGCCCTTTGCACTCGCTTGCTTTTTTCGATTCCTTTATTCTATTGCTAACCGTGTCGAGTCACACTCGACATCCGAGTGCAAAGGGTTAGAGAGTGTAACCAGGGGCCTTTAGTGTGTTCACGGGCTGTGCAACCATCGCCACAGCCTACATTAGGACACTCTGTCCCTCCCTGTGCCAAAGCAGCTCACTGGCATCACTCCCTATTCTCTACCTTCTCCCTCCCCTCCCCCCCCTCCACCCCACCCCTGCGCCATCCTGAACCTACTTCTGTGCCTATAGATTCCTGTTTGGCCATCCGATCTAATAAAAGAGTAATATGCAAATTGACCATCACTCCAGCACACAAGATGGCAGTCCCCATGTGGACACAAGATGGCCACCACAAGATAGCCAGCAGGGGAAGGCAGTTGGGAGGGACCAGGCCTGCAAAGGAGGGCAGTTGGGGGTGATCAAGCCTGCAGGGGAGGGCAGTTAGGGGTGACCAGGCCGGCAGAGGAGGGAAGTTGGGGGCGACCAGGCCTGCAGGGAAGGGCAGTTGGGAGGGACCAGGCCTGCAGGGGAGAGCAGTTGGGGGGGACCAGGCCTGCAAGGGAGGGCAGTTGGAGGTGATCAACCCTGCAGGGGAGGGCAGTTAGGGGTGACCAGGCTGGCAGAGGAGGGAAGTTGGGGACAAACAGGCTGGCAGGGGAGCAGTTAGGCATCAATCAGTCTGGCATGGGAGTGGTTAGGGGGTGATCAGGCTGGCAGGCAGAAGTGGTGAGGGGCAATCAGGAAGGCAGGCAGGCGAGCAGTTGGGAGCCAGCAGTCCTGGATTGTGAGAGGGATGTCCGACTGCCCGTTTAGGCCCAATCCTACCGGGGTCCCAGATTGGAGAGGGTGCAGGCTGGGCTGAGGGACGCCCTCCCCTGTGCACGAATTTCATGCACCAGGCCTCTAGTTTCATATAAATGGAATCCAATGGATTCTTGTGTCTGGCTTCTTTCACTCAGTGTGATGTTTCCAAGGGTCCCCAAGTGGTAGCACGCACCAGATGTATGTCCCTTTCATCGCTGACTAACATTCCCTTGTGTGGATATGGACATCTGCTGCATCCCTTTACCAATGGATGGGTGGTGGTTGTTTCCACGTCTGGCCTTCCTTTCTCTTGGGCGTTGGAGTTTTTAAGCTACATGTGCATCACTGTGAAACAATTAAATTAAAAATTAGGAATGTACTGAAATGTTAGTGGCAGTTCGTTCAGTGGATAAGATTGTGAGTAATTTCTGTCCTCTCACTTGGACACACTACTTTTAAAAGCAGGGGAACGTTTCAGACAAAAAGATAATGCATTCGTGAATTTTCATAACAGATTTATTTTGCCATTTAGAGGAAGCAGAAACATGGACTGTGCTGACAAGTGTTTGCTGACATCTAACTGCCACATTCTATAGCTAATTATGCTAATGGTCGCTCTGCGTCTTGGAAATGTCACCAGCCTTCAAATGCATCCAAAATGCAACCTTGGCCCTCTGTGCGAGAGCTAGTAAGCAGCTGCCTGGACTGTTAAGAGCTAAAACAACGTTCTGTGTTTGGGAATAAGAACTCAATAGGTCGCCCTCACCGGTGTGGCTCAGTGGATAGAGCGTCGGCCTGCAGACTGAAGGGTCCCAGGTTCGATTCCGGTCAAGGGCATGTACCTTGGTTGCGGGCACATCCCCAGTAGGGGGTGTGCAGGAGGCAGCTGATCGATGTTTCTCTCTTATCGATGTTTCTAACTCTCATTCCCTCTCCCTTCCTCTCTGTAAAAATCAATAATATATATATATTTTTAAAAAGAACTCAATAGGTCAAGATGAGGACACCCCAGCCCTGGTAGAAGGGGGAGCGAAGGAACCCCGCCTCCTCAGGCTGTCCGTGAGCCTCAGCAGGAATCCCGTCAGAGCCCGCACTACAGCACCTGCCCTTGACAGACATGTCCCTGAGTTGGTCTCCATAGAACCAGAAAAATCCAGCATTGTATTGAGCTGCGACTTGCTTTTGCAATCATGCAAACAGGACCTGGGCATGAAGAGTTAACCTCGTCCTGAAATAGAGATGCTGATCGCTTCCATGTGGGAGAAGGATTTCCAAAAGGAAAAAACAAAAAATCCCTTAAAGGAGGCGTCTCGGGACAACACACACCTGGTGTCCTGATTTCTCCCCGCTTCCCGATTGCTTGGAGGAGCTCTTTGCCGTGTTGGGAACGAGACCCTTGTTTGCACCAAACCCCATCCCGGAGTGGCTTTGCCCGGAGCCGGTCTGGCCGTGGCCAGGATGCCCCTGCCCAGGCCTGGAACACTTCCCTGTGGAGGAAGACCGTAGGGTCAGGGTCAGCGGGGGCTCCCATGGGCCCGTGACACCCACTCCCTGCTCCGATTTGGCTGATTCCACCTTAACTAGCAGCACACAACCTGCTTGAAATGTGGCTCCGAGGCTGTCGTAGAACCAGTGGAGGGAAGCTGGAAACCGGGAAGGCTTTCGCCGATTTGGAAAACACCCACCAGGGACCGCCAGGGACCTCCAGCTAGCCAGTGCCCACCGGTAACCAAGGTTACAGCCCCCTCCCCCCACCCCCGAGCATGGGCTGTGCTTTCAAGGTCAGCCAGTCTACGGAAACTTCCAGGCGCCAAGGGACAGAGACCAGTCAGTCTCCTACTTGCTCTCTCTTTTTGTGTTAAATATATTTTTATTGATTTCAGAGAGGAAGGGAGAGGGAGAGAGAGAGAGAGAAACATCAATGATGAGAGAGAATCATTAATCAGCTGCCTCCTGCACGCCCCCTACTGTGGATCAGGCCTGCAACCCGGGCATGTGCCCTGACTGGGAATTGAGCCATGACTTCCTGCTTGTAAATAGGATTGTTTTAATGTTTCTTTCTGATTTTTCATCTTAGTGTATAGAAACATGACATATATTTGTGTGTATTGCTTTTGTACTCTGCAATTTTAGTATGTTTATTATTTCTCATAGGTTTTGGGGGCGTTTTTAGGATTTCCTATATATAAAATTATATCATCCATGATTAGTTACAGCTTTACTTTTTTCTTTAGAACTTAGATGCCTTTCATTTCTTTTTCTGGCCTGATGGCTCTGGCTAGGACTTGCACTACCCTGTTGAATAAGATTGGACATCCTTGTCTCATTCCTGATTTTAGAGGAAAAGCTTTCATTTTTTCACCATTGACCATGATACTAGCTGAGGGTTTATCATATACTAGAGGCCTGATGCACAAAATTCGTGCACGGGGTGGGGGAGGGGTTGTCCCTCAGCCCAGCCTGCACCCTCTCTAATCTGGGACTCCTCAAGGGATGTCCGACTGCCCGTTTAGGCCCGATCCCGGTAGCACAATATTGTTAATTTTGTGCTTATGTTCATGAAGAATATAGGTGTATAGTGTTTCTGTAATATCTTTGGCTGGTTTTCTTCTAATACTGGCCTCAGAAAATGCAAGTTCCAAAAAAAAGGAAAATGCATGTTTCTTTTATCATATGCAAGGTTGTCTGTTTTGTTTCGTTTTTGTAGAATTCTCATTAGTTCTTCTCTTGGTAGAATTCATAGCAAAGGCATCTACCTGGTTCTAGCGCTTTCTTTGTGAGAAGTTTTTGGTACATATAGTTTTCAATAGATACAGAACTACCCGGGTTATCCCTTTCTGTGAGAACCGAAGTAGTGTGTGTCCATTTCATCTGTATTGTTGAATTTCTTGGCATTTTGTTCATAATATTTTCTTTTTAATTTGTTTAAGAGCTGAAATGTCTCTTTCATTTTTCATCTTGGTATTTTAAATCTTTTTTCTTGATCATTTTGGCTAGAGAGTTGCCAATTTTATTGATTTTTTTCAAACCACTTTTGAGTTCATTGATTTTTCTATTTTACATTAATTACTGCTCTAATCTTTCATATTTTTATCTCTGCTCATTTTGTGCTTAATTTGCTCTTCTTTTTTCTAAATTCTTAGGTAGAAACCTAGAATGTTGATTTGAGCTTTTTCTCTAATATAATCATTTCATGCTATAACATTTCTGTAATCCTCCCCCCCTCCCTCCCTCCCTCCCTCCCTCCCTCCCTCCCTCCCTCCCTCCCTCCCTCCCTCCTTCCTTCCTTCCTTCCTTCCTTCCTTCCTTCCTTCCTTCCTTCCTTCCTTCCTTCCTTCCTTCCTTCCTTCCTTCCTTCCTTCCGTCTTTTTGAACTTTAAGGGTCAGATTTAACTTGGGTCTTTGTGGGGAACCTCTTTCCCACACTTATAATCATCCCCGGAGTAACTATCTCTAGTGCCCATGGCGTCATCGTGCCTGTCATGCCCGTCTTCATAATGGTCCCGCCTCCTCTGTAGTCATCACTCCTGCGGGACCCACTACCAAGCGTTCTCCTGCTACTGCCTGTCCTGGAATCCTAGCCTCTGTCATAGGCTCTGCTGCCTGTCATTCTAGTGGTCCTGGCCCGAGTGCATAGCCCCGGGAGGCCCATCACGGTCTCCAGTTTCATTCCATTGTGGTCAGAGAACATACTTTGTATGGCTTTAGCCTCACGTTTATTGAGCCTAGTTTATGATCTGGGATACAGGCTATCATAGAGTGCCCGGCTCACTTGAGAAGGATGTGCAGTACTGTGGCTGGGTGGGGGCCGCAGAAGTGTTTTAGAATGTCATTGTCAGGTTGCTGCTGCTGTCTGGTCTTCTATAATAGTACTGACTATTTCGTTGTTTGTTCTCTCTAATACTCGGGAGCGATGAAATCGTCAACACAATTGTAGATGGTCTATTTCTATCAGTTTCTGCTTCATGTAGTTTGCAGTCCTGCTCTTGGATACATACCTTTTAGGATGGTCTGTCTTCTTCACGAATAGATTACTTTGTTATGAAATACTAGAGGCCCGATGCGCAAAGATTCGTGCCAGAATGGGCCTTCCTTTCCCTGGCTGCCGGCACTGGTTTCACTCTGGCCGGAGCCGCCTTTCCACCTTCCCACGCTGCTCAGAGGCTCACAGCGGCTGGGGGCGGGGCAGAAGGCCTGCATTGGCTGGGCAGCTGCATATGCAAATTAACCTCCATCTTTGTTGGGCTAATTTGTATACTCACTCCTGATTGGCTGTGGGCATTGCAAAGGTACGGTCAATTAGCATGCTTGTCTATTATTAGGTAAGATTCCTGGTTCTGAAGTCTGCTTTGTGTGATGTACATTTAGCCTCTGTCGTTTTCTCAGTGTTTCCATGATGGGTATCTATTAATTTATAGTTAAGTGGGGTTTCTGTACAGATATAGTTAGATCCTGCTTTTCCTATCAACTCTGATAACCTCTGCCTTTTACTGGACATGTTTATTTACACCTGCTATAATAATTGATAATGTCTGGCATTAAATCTACCATCTTGCTATTTATTCTTAGTCCATCTCTCTCTCCCCCCTCTGCCATGTTTTGGATTATTTCATAATTCAGTTTCCCCACAGCTGACTTCCTAGTTATACTTCTGTTTGGCCTTTCTTATGGTTGCACCGGGGTGGTGGGTCTTAGTGCATCCCAGGGCCCAGGGATCTTTCCTGGGTTTTTGAAGTCAGAACTGTGTGACAGGGGGTTTTAGGGATGGTCTAATAAAGGCTATCCTCTTTGGTCTGAGTTTTGAAAGACAAGTAGGCAGAAAAGAACAGAGAAAAAATTGAGACGTGAAGAGAGTGTCAGTGTCATGTCACAGAACGAATAAGGCAGGACAGAAAATCTTGAAGAAATGATTGTTGAATTTCTCTCTGTTTGATGGGAACTACAAATCCACTTACCCAAGAAGCGTGATGAGCTCCGTCCTTCCCCCTGCGTGCACCCTGTGCTTATTCTGACCAGAGAACCTGTAACACTGAATGACTTGTTTGCCATCCCCCCATATGGAAGTGTGAGCAACTGTAAGGTGGAATCGTGCACAGAACCATAAATATTAGCTCAAACCAAGCTTCTCACAAGTTTTGCTTATTTTGTTTCAGAGAGGCAAAGTATAATGGACTTGACTGACGTCACTACATTGGGAAATCAACTAATTTGAGTGCCTAAAACTCCTTTAGGCACTAGCTGCACTTCTGGACCTTGTGTTTAGCACGAAAAAAGAATAAATTTAAAATCAAAACTCTCAAATGGAAGTGTATATTGTAGCATGCTTGCATCAAAAACTAGTGTATTGTTATACTGTTAACACTTCATTTAAAAAACACACCCTTCCATTGAAATTGGAAATTGTGTTTTAAAGAATTTACCTGGCCTGCACATTTCCTGTTGGGGTCCGCTGGAGTCCACACACCATCCTAATCACGTGGAGCCATGGTGAGACCAGCATGCCCGGTCCAAGGGACAGGCCTTCCTGTGTTTGGGATCCTGAGGGCCGTGGAGAGTGGCAGTGGCCCTGGAACGATGGAAATCACGCATGTGCCCCCCGTGTTCTCTCTCTCCAGTCAGACCGCAGATTCAGAGCCGGGCACCGCAGGCTGGTCTCCACGCCGTTTTGCCACCCTGATGGCTCGTGAGAAATTAGGCCGGGAGCGTACCGTCCGCTCACTTTGCTCTGTTGTGCGGGTGGCTGTAGGCTAGGCAGTTGCTCTTCTTTCCCTCGGCACTCGGGAAAGGCTCTCTCTGGTCGGTCTCTGAGCACAGCCTGCCCCACACCCAGCTGTGCTCAGAGCCAGAAAGCCCTCTTCCAGCATCACAGCGGGCGGCGCTGCCACTGTCACGCTCCCAGGGAGAAGGGTGGAATTAATGCAAAAGCAACCCCAAAGTCTCCGGATCATCCAGGCAAACAGCCCGCGGGGAAGCATGCTCTCGGCAAAGTCCATCAGAATCGGCAGGAAGCAGAGCCCGTGCGTTGGAGCAGCCCTTCCCGCCTCCCCCCTGCCAGCAGGGCAGGCAGAGACCCTGGACCTCGGGAGCCAAGGACACGGGCTCCCTTCCCGGATCCTACTTGGAGGGCTCTTCCTGGGAGGCGGGACATCAGCCTGTCTCTTCGGCCCTCACCTACCTGCTGCTGAGGCCAAGCCCTGGGAGAGCAGGGGTGAGAAGAGGGGTTTCCCTGTCGCCCCGTTCCCTCTGCTCTGGCTGCAGCACTCTGAGGAGGTGACACGGGTTAAATGACAGGCCCTGGAGTTTGCCCGGCGCCGGGACAAGGGAATAAGATAGCGGGGAGGAACCTAACTGGGGTCAGAGAAAGATGTCAAACGTGGATCTCAAAAACGAGTCCCCCACGGGAACCAGAACTTGGATTGATTTGTGCGTTTTGCTCCCAGGACATTGTTGAAAGAGCTCTCGGCCCCACGTCAGCAGGTGAACCGCTGGGTGTGATCAGGAGTGGACAGGAGCCCTAAAGACATATTCACAGAACTAGAGGAAGCCACGAGGAAGGCAGGAAAGGAAGGCTGATAAAGGAATACTGTGAACAACTGAGTAACATCCATTTAAGTGAAATGACAAATTCTAGAAAACACAAATTACTGAAACTTATTTAAAAATAGACAATCTGAATAGACGTATAGCTAAAGTGAAGAAGTTGAATAATAGTAGTTAAAATTTAAAAAATGCTCATAAAGGAAAAGCTTAGATTGCTTGACTGAATTCTATCAAAAAATTAAAGTAATTCTTCATAAACTCTACCAAAAAAAAAAAAAAATAGAAGAGGGAACACTAACCAACTTATTTTTATGAAGCCAGTATTATTACCCTGATATCAAATCCAGACAGAGACATTATAAGAAAATAAAATACAGGCCAATCTCTCTTATGAATAAGGATGCAGGAATACTCAGCAAATTAACAAACTAAATCCAGCAACATATAAAGAGAATGATAACCATGACCAAATGGGACTTACCCTAGAGATGCAAGTTGGGCTTAACGTGCGAAAGTGACTATATTAATCATGCTTTTTATTTTCTGTATTTTATGATCTTTTGACATCCCGGGCCTAGACAGACAGCCCCTCAAGGGTTGATGAATTCCTAGAGATAGAAAACCACTTGCCTTTCATGCAAACCAACAAATGCAACATCCCTGTCCCAGACACCTACCGCCCCCCAGCACACAAGCCAGTATTTCCTCTCCCTACATCACCCCAGGAGGTACCTGACAACTAGAGACCCCCCCATAGCCTACAGCCAACTATCCAACCCTAAAATCGCTCAAAACTGCCTGTGCCTGCCCTTTCCTTTCTACAGAAACTAAAATAAGAGGGCGGGCCGTGCTCTTTGAGCCTCAGACCTTCACTGACCTCGATGCTGTCCCATGTGGCTCTGTGGCAAGTTCCAGTCTCTTTGACACCTCACCACACCTAACCAATCTTGGGTGTCCTTAAAATGATTGACTGCAATACATCGTATCAAGACTGAAACCCAAAAGCCACCTCTCATCTCAACAGGTGCAGAAAACACATTTGACAAAATACAACACTTTTTATGATAGTCAACAAATTAGGACTAGGATGAAACTTAATCTGATAAAGGCCACCTATAGAAAAACTCATAACTAGTATCATACTTAATGGTCAAGCCTGAATATGACCCCAAGGATCAGGAAGAGGGCAACGATTCCTACTCTCGACACTTGTATTCAATATTGTATTGGAGGTTCTAGCCAGGCACGTGGCATGCAGAGAAAAGTAAAATGACCTCTACTTGCAGATGACATCACCTTGAATAAGGAAGTCCTAGGGACCCCCTAACCCCCACCAGAATAAATGAGTTCAGCGGGGTTGCAGGATACAAGACTGATACACAAAAACCAACTGTAATTACATCGAAATGAACAGTCGGAAACTAAAACCTAGAAAACTATTCTAACAGCATCAAAAAGAACAAAACACTTGGGCATAGAGACAGACCAATGGTTGCTTAGGGCTGGGGGAATAAGGATGATAGCTAAAAGGCACCCCTTTTTCTGAGGCAATAAAATGCTCTCCAACATACTGTTACATACGTCCATGAACATACTAGTACACACTACCCTTTAGGTGAGGGATTTGCATAAAATGCAAGTTATATCTCAAACCCTTTAAGAGATTACGATGAAAAAACCACCTTTAACAGTTGATATCAGAGTGCTTGTCAAGCACTGTGCTCACTGATTTACACACTTTCATCTAATTTTTATAACAACAGTTAAGTATCCATTTTGCACTTAAGGAAAACGTAAGTTCAGAGATCTTAAAACCTTGCTCAAGGCTACAAGGTGGGTAAGGGAAAAAGTCAGGTTTTGAATTCATGTTCCTCGGACTTGAGAATGTATTGCCTCTTATAACATCTCAAAAAGTTGGGTTTTCTGATCCCACAATGAAGGTAGACTGTGTATGAAGTTAGGAAGTAGGCAGAGTCCAGGTCGCCCCAGAAGTTGTCCAGGGGTGATTGATAACCATCTACCCTCAAATGATCTCCAGTTCCTCCTCGTTGCTAATCCACTTGGGCGGTGGACTTGAACAAAGTGCGATCTTCTTGAAGAGGGTCTTAAAGGCTGTAAATATGTAACTGTCTGCTTCCACACCCTTGGTTTAAAACTTGCCGTTACTCTAGTAATACTAAAAGCCATGAGAAATAAGCCCTGAAATAACTACTTCCAGTGTGTTGATTGGTTAGGATATAAAACCATTTTTTTTTTTGGGGGGGGCATTTAATTCACTGACCACAAGTCAATTCTTTGACATTTTTAGTTCCTAATTACACACCTGCCTGGTTGCTGAATTACTTTCTGCGACATCGATGAATGCCAGGCAGGACTGGTAGGAGCTGAGAATGTGCAGATGTGGCATGTAACGGTCCTGCTGGACGAGGGGAGCAGCAGTTGTACAAGTGGGAAGACCTCTGTAAGGTCATTACATTGTATCCCGTTCAGGACCCGTTCCTGTCAAACCTGGAGGGGGGGCGGAATCTTAGCAAACCCTCACCCAAATCTTATTCCCCTGCTCACCACACGCTCTGGCTTTAGGAAATCAAGGTCTGTCGAGGCACAACTCCACCTGACCTTCCTCCGGGTGCCAAGGCAATTGACCTCGGCACACGTGCACCTGCTGTGCACACACCGACAAAACTGTCGGCTGGTGGGAACAAAGGTTTCCCCCGAATCCCGTCCGAGGACAGCATTCACCCACAGCAGACTGTCAAGCTTGCTAAATGGGCTGACTGTTCAGCATTACTTTAAATAACGAATGCATTGGTAATCAAAGGCAAACTACTGCTACAAGGTCTTAGAATGAGTAATCCATATTTTATCCTAAAATGTAGCAACACAGTTTTATGACCAGTGTTTTTGCAAAAAGTTATAAAGATATATTTATCCATAAATGCACTTATAAAACAGTTCATTCTGATTTGGCAATTTGTTTGCTTATGGTCTACTGTTGAGGGGAAAAAAGTACATTTATTACCAATAGACACCACATGTCTATATTCACCGAACTGCATTGGCTTTAAAAATTATTAACTTGACAGTACATTTCTCGTCAATTTTTTTATTGTGCTACTTGTGCAAAGGATGAAATTAAGTGTTTACTGAATTATTTAGATCTTTTAAATTACTCACTTAACAAGTTCATTTAAATAAGTTTAATATTCCATAAATGATAAGCAGCTTAAATACAAGTTTGATAACTAAAATTTTAAAAATAAAATGTAAGTCATAGTCAAATTTTCGACAAGGCCAGGGAACATGGATCACTAACGTGACTAAAAGGCCGCACTTGCACGCGACTCCCACACTGTCGGGACTTGGTGTAGGCACTGCATCATCCTCTCATTATTCGCATTGCCTTTGGGTAGAAAAATAATATAGAAAGCACACTCCTTACACTTCACATTAAAAGTTCAGCCAACAAAAGCAGTTTGCTTCTAGACAATCAATTATTAATGGTCCATTCATTACACACTATCCATTACCTCTTATAAATTATTTTACAACACTTATTGATTGATGAATTTTATAGCCTACACCAAGTATCGCCACGTAATTGCACAGTCATACTACAGAGAACAGTGTTGTTTTTTCTTTTCCTTTTTCCACATCTACTCACACACTTTCCCCATCCTCAATGGTCCTTGCCTGAGGTCCTGTGAGAATTTGCCAGTTTAAAAACCTGAATAATAAGAGATTTCTGTGATTCAGTAGCAAGCTCCTTCAAAGCAATAATAAAATTTCTTCAGACTTCTCATTCTATCAACATCAGGTGCACTCAAGGTACAGTGAAGATCCATGAGAGGTTTTTTTTACATTCCCCTTCTCAAACTTTTTTAAGAAGTTGCTAGTGAGCAGTGAACCGGTCAATCTAACCTGGATAATTAGTCTCTGAATAATTTAGAGACTTTAAAGATAAAAGCCTTTAAGCCTGCTGAACAAGAAATACCAACATTACATTTAACCAAATGCATTACTTAGCATCTGAGGTAGAATACATAAAATTTGTTAAACTACAAAAAAGTGGCAAAATTACATGCCCATAATTCAACTTGAACATAGCAACCACAAAACACCCCCCAAAAACACTTTATTAGAAATCTTAATCACAGAAGCAAAAGTGCATAAATTATAAAACAGCAACTTAAAAAACTTAGATCAATCTTAAAATGAGGACGACTGAACTAATACTTTCAACTGTAGAGAAAGACAATGGGCCCGATGCCTGCTAGCATATAAAATCATCACCAAAACAGAAATTCCTTTCAAAAATCTAACCGACACAAACTACTATGAAGTGTATACTTTATTTAATATTCTAATATAAGCCATATTTACATATTATATAAATGTCTGAAGTCTTAATATAAAATAGGGGAAAAAATGCCTCCACTAAAAGAATCATACTCCATATGGAGTGATTTTACTTATGGAAGACATTCTGTTTATAAAAATTTACAATTTATATAAATTACTGTCTTCCAAATTAGATGATTTTTAATAATCCACATAATTCTGGTGACTTTACAAATAGGTGTACAATAAAACTTGAGAAGAGTTACAGCATTTTTCTGCGGACAATTTGCTTCGGGAAGGAAGATGGTTTCTTCCTGTTCCTTCCAAGAGCTTTTCCCGTGTCCTCTCTAGTTCTCCTCGGCTTGCTCTTCACTCTGTCAGCTGGGGTTGCCAAGGGAGAAATCAGCTTAATCTCTACTGGAGGAGGTGACCAACTTTCTTTTTCTGTGGTTCTGAAAAAAAGATGTAATTCAAGTAAGAATAAACACATCATAATATAAACTATAACTGGCTTCTCAATACATGAAAAGAAAACTTAGGATTACCTTTTCCTAGTGCTTTCATTTCACAAGAGAAGTGAAGCTTTAAGTCATATAAGATAATTAGAGGCAGAGTTAAAGTGTCATGTGACAGAAATTTCCCTTTTAATCGGAATATTCAAAAACATCACTAAGGAATGTTCTTTAATGTTGCATATGTCCTAGTACATACTGCTGGGTTATAGAGACTGACCAAGTCCCACTAGTCAGTCCATGGAATAAAAGCCCAGCAGGCCCACGAAAGGAGGAGAAAGCAATTCTCAAACAGCAGCAATCAGCAATTACGTAGATGTTTTCGTATTAGTATGAAGCAGTTTTCCACATACACACAAAGCCAATTTACGTGTAAGTAGTGCTGTTACTAGTTACAGTCAAAAGACTCATTAAATTCGTTTTTAAAGTAAGGTAAAATGGGTTACTTTACTTTTCTAGAATTCAATGTCAAAGCACAGCATAAATAAAATACCATGTAACAAATATATCTGAACTGGAGTAATTTCCCCATGGATAAAGTTATATAGCTATTAGTGAAATAACCACAAGATTTTTAAGTTTATTTACTTTTTACTAATAGCCATCTATTTTTACTAAAGAAATGTAAAACATCTCACTCCCAGGCAAAATCAAAGATTCACTGGGTATACAGGGCTTCTTTAAGAAGGACGAGGGCTTTCCCACTCTAAAGAAAACCACCGTGAAGTCAACAACTGCAGGGAGCCAGTGCTTGTGAATGACCCTAAGAATGAACCTTTTCCAATGAGCTTGATTTCCTACTTTAAACCGACTCTTCTCACATCCAATATTAAGAAACAAAACCTAAAACCAGAGCACAGAAAAGGCCGTACCTGCTTGCTTGTTTTGTTTTTTCAGTCCTCACTCTTTTCACTCTTTGCTGTCCCACAGCATCATCTTCCTAAGAGTTGAAATTTTAAAAAGATAAATCTTTAGTAGTTAAACATTTGGAATCTAAATTTAAAAAGTTCTTTACTAAATCAAGGAATATAGTCAAACAGTGCTAATGAATTCAAACTCAGCAAGTCTCATATGAACTCATTTTTTAGTAGAAAACTGTCATCTAAAAATGCTTCTTATCCATCATCCTCACACATTCAATAATCCGCCTTCCCAGTTTCATGTTTTGAATGTTTCCATAGTTCACTGCCCTTTTGTTCCTAAACCCAGGCTCTCATCATCTCATAAGAATTGGAGACCATTTTTTCCTCACCAGAATTCATTTTTCATAGAAACAACTTAAACCATGCACAGGGCGAGCCCAGCCGGCGTGGCTCAGTGGTTGAGTGTGGACCTATGAACCAGAAGGTCATGGTTTGATTCCCAGTCAGGGCACATGCCCGAGTTGCGGGCTCGATCCCCAGTGTGGGGCGTGTAAGAGGCAGCCCATCGATAATTCTCTCTCATCACTGATGTGTCTATCTCTCTCCCTTCCTATCTGAGATCAATAAAAATATATTTTTAAAAAATGCACAAAATAGCCCTAACCGGTTTGGCTCAGTGGATAGAGCGTCGGCCTGCGGACTGAAGAGTCCCAGGTTCGATTCCGGTCAAGGGCATGTACCTTGGTTGCGGGCACATCCCCAGTAGGAGGTGTACAGGAGGCAGCTGATCGATGTTTCTCTCTCATCGATGTTTCTAACTCTCTATCCCTCTCCTCCCTTCCTCTCTGTAAAAAACCAATAAAATATATTTTTAAAAAATGCACATAACCCCCACAGCTATTGGTTGATGTGCACATGGATCCCCCAATGCCCTGTCGTGCTTCGTGCCTTTGCCCCCTGCTGTCATCTCTGCCCAGAACGCTTGTCTCCTTTGCCTTCTGTCTATTGGGGCATTGGGTAGAAGGGATTCTGATCATGCTATACAATAACTGTGCTTTTGCCTCTTCAATTAAACTGAGCTCCTGAAAGACAAGGTATCGGCCTGAATTATTTCTGTCAAAGTCTCTGTCCTTGCACAGTAGCTGGATAATGGCAGATAATTTAAAAAATGCTTATGAAGGCAAATGTAAGGGTCTCATACTCAAATCCCCGAAATATGCGTGTTTTAGGATTATGTGTAATTAGGTGAGGAATCAACTCTGAAACTATCTCCAAGTGTGGTCTGTGTATGACATTCGGGGACTTACACTTTTTAAATAAACACATAATTCTGATGAGACACTGAAATTTAAAACCTTTCCCCTAATTGGTAATTTAAACTGCAGCTGCCAGTGATATACCACAAATCTTTCTTTCTTTTTTTTAAAAAATATACTTCTTTATTGATTTCAGAGAGATAGAAACATCAATGAATGATGAGAGAGAATCATTGACCGACTGCCTCCTGCATGCCCCCCACTGGGGATCGAGGCTGCAACCCAGGCATGTGCCCTTGGCCGGAATCGAACCCGGGACCCCTCAGTCCGCAGGCTGACGCTCTATCCACTGAGCCAAGCCAGCCAGGGCCACAAATCTTTCTTAAATGTAGGGTCTCAAAGTGAACACAAGGCAATTTCGGGATGTTAATAAAAATGTATGCTTTTTTAAAAAAAGTGTAGGAACATTGCTAAAAAAAATAAACAAGCAGGCTTAAACAAGCATGCAGATAAAACCATGCATTTCTCACCAGTTCCTGCACAAGTCGGGGTGTCTTAGACACATTCTTCCGCCGGGTCCTCAGCGCAGGAGGGGAGAGGACAAATGGAGAAGATAAGTCTGAGATTAATTCTTTCAGCTGTTCAGGAGCTTCTACTTTTATAGCTAAAGAAAGGTAGAAAAGACAACACTGTAACTATGTCACTTTATATAAACATATACTTTTTTTGTAAAAACTTGAAATATGGGCATTAGAAAGATATAAACATCGACAAACAGAAAACACTAGTATCATAACTTAGTACCCATGAGAGAAATGACAGTAAAAATCCAAACATCATTTGGGTACTTAAGTGTTCAGGAATAGTTAATGCTGCAAATTAAATGCCATAATATGAAAACAGGCCATAAAGCAGATACAAAACAGTAGTATACTAGCTTCAATCTTTACTGCTCCTCAAACATTCCGAGAGGGAAACATCATTCTTATATATATAACCTGGGCTAGTTTGCTTCATTAATTCCTACTGTTCCAGACACAAGGTTTTTATTTACAAACTAGAGGCACGGTGCACGAAATTCATGCACGGGGGGTGGGTGTCCCTCAGCCCAGCCTGCACCCTCTCCAATCTGGGACTCCTTGAGGGATGTCCGACTGCCTGTTTAGGCCTGGTGGGATCGGGCCTAAACGGACAGTCGGACATCCCTCTCACAATCCGGGACTGCTGGCTCCCAACCGCTTCTGCCTGCCAGCCTGATCACCCCCTAACCATTCCCCTGCCAGCCTGATTGATGCCTAACTGCTCCCCTGCCAGCCTACTTGCCCCTAACTGCCCTCCCTTGCAGGCTAGGTCGCCCCCAACTTCCCTCCTCTGCTGGCCTGATTGCCCACAATTGCCCTTCCCTGATGGCCTGATCACCCACAACTGCCCTTCCCTGCTGGCCATCTTGTGTGTTGGAGTGATGGTCAATCTGCATATTACTCTATTAGATAGGATGGAGGCCTGGGGCATGGGTGGGGGCCAGTTGGTTTGCCCTAAAGGGTGTCCTGGATCAGGGTGGGGGTTCCCTTGGGGCGTGGGGCAAGCTGGGTGAGGGGCCTGTGGTGGTTTGCAGGCCGGCCATGCCCCGCAGCGACCCATGCGGAGGCCCTGGTATCCGGGGTTTATTTACCTTCTATAATTGAAACTTTGTAGCCTTAAGCAGAGGCCTGGGCCGGCAAGGGCAGACGGAAAGCTTGGCTTCCTCCATTGCCGGGGAAACCCAAGCCTCCCTCCTGCTCTGTGGCTGCAGCCATCTTGGTTGGGTTTATTTGCATAGTTGCTCCTGATTGGCTTGTGGGCATGGTTTGTGTGAGTAGCGGAGTGATGGTTAATTTGCATGGTTCCCTTTTATTAGTGTAGATGGATGGCCCTCATTACGCTGAGATACTTTCCTAATCCCATCTTGTTGAAAGTTTTGTCATAAATGCATGTTGAATCTTGCCAAGTGCTATTCTGCATGTCTTGTCAATTCCTTAGGGTTTTGTTTTTTACATAGACAATCATGTCATATGCAAATAGATTTACTTCTTTCTTTTCAATCTGCACACCACTTGTTTTCTATTAATTGCCTTATTGCCCTGGCCAGGACCTACAGTAAATGTTGTATAGAAATGATGAGACTGGACCTCCTTGCCTCATCCCCAATCTGAAGGGAAACATTCAGTGTTTTACCATCAAATGTGATGTTACCTATGTATTTCAGGGAAGTTGTATTTTTAGAAAGCTCCCTCCTATAGGCTTGTGGGTATAGTGGAGGTACGGTCAATTTGCATGTTACTTTTATTAGATAGGAAGTAATTATAATATTTACAAAGAAGAATTCAAACCTTTCCTTCTAGCTCATTCTCAGTTAATTGTTCTAGTCAAGGGGAACAACAGAAAAGCCCACATCATAAAAGGAAAAGGCAAGCAGAAAGAAGACATTTTAAAAAGCTGATAGGAAGCTATTCCACAGATAAATAAAAATGATTTAATTAAGAATTGGTTTAGAATATGTAATTAAAAACATCTATCAGACTTAATCTCAGATTTTGGTTTGTAACCTTAGGGTTTCCATAGTAATGCCAATTAGCAATGTAACTGTGCAAATGGCATGGTGTCGCTTAACCAGTCTCCCATAGATGAAAGCCCAGCTTTTGGACTAACTAGTTGTGGGGCCAAAGTTAAGTTACTGAGACTTTTCGGTGCCTCAGTTTCTATAGTTATTTGTGAAGATTAAAAAACAATGTGTGGCATATGGTAAGTGCTTTATAGATGTTTGCTTTTGTTATAATAATCTTACCTTATAATAGACAAATATGCAAATTGACCGCACCTTCGCTAGTCCAAGCCACGCCCACCAACCAAGCCACGCCCACAAACCACGCCCATCAAGAAACCGTTGCAGGGACGTTGGGGTGTGGCGGAGCCCAAGGCCGGGAAAGCCTGGGGCGGAGGCTTTCCCGGCCTTGGGCACCAGCGGGGAGCCTGCACCGATCGAAGGAAACCACTGGGGGTCGGCTCCTGTGATCGGTAGCAGGGACGCTGGGTGCGGCGAGCCCAAGGCCAGGAAAGCCTGGGGCGGAGGCTTTCCCGGCCTTGGGCACCAGCGGGCAGCCTGCACGGATCGCAGGAAAGCACTGGGGGTCGGCTCCTTCGATCCTTAGCAGGGATGTTGGGTGTGGCCGAGCCCAAGGCCACTGCCCAGGGCCAAGCCCCGACCCTGAAAAAGGCAGAAGGCGGTGGCCACAGCCAAGGCCTGGGTCCCCGGTGCAGGCAGAAAACTGGTGCAGGCAGCCAGGTGAATGAAGGTCTATTGCACGAATCTTCGTGCAAACGGGCTACTAGTTTAAGAATATAATTAACAAATCTTTGAAATAAAATTATCAAATTATACTTCAATGTTACTTCACTTACTGGGATAATCAAGAGTTCTATAAGATGTCAAATTCTGCTTTCTGTATATAAGTGTTCCCACCAAGGCTGGCTCAGATAATTCCAGAAATTAAAAAAAAAAAATTTGTAAAATATACTTTTATTTTTTTTAATATATTTTTATTAATTTGAGAGAGGAGGGGAGAGGGAGAAAGAGATAGTAACATCAACGATGAGAATCATTGACCAGCTGCCTCCTGAACGCCCAACTCTTGGGGATTGAGCCCAGCTGCCTCCTGAACGCCCAACTCTTGGGGATTGAGCCCAAAACCTAGGCATGTGCCCTGACCAGGAATTGAACCTCTTGGTTCATAGGTAGGACGCTCAACCACTAAGCTACGCCAGCCAGGCAATTCCAGACATTTTAACCATTGGCTCTCAGCAGCCAGGAGTTGGCTCCAAAACACCACTACTTACTACCTGGGTGATATGGGTGCTCAGTCTTATTGAACTCCAATTTCCTCAAATACTTAAATGGGTTTTAGTGAGATTCAAATTGATAAATGTATACCCTAGTATAGCCTCAGGCATATAACAACAGATCCTTCTTAAATATCTGATGAGTAATGAAAATTGGAGAAAATGTACTGAAATGTCAAGCTTCACATTGTTTTAGCTATAAAACACATCTAAACAAAATTCTTTGACAGGTTTCACTAGAGTACAGCCTCCAGCTTTCATCTGTAAGCTAAATTAATTTCTAACCTAATATTTCTGTATTCATTCTTCTGTGAACCTCCTACCCCTCCCTAAAGGAGCTTTAAGAATATAATTTAAACAGGCACAGGGGAGAGAGATGTTAAGAGTCTAGAAACTATCCTCTCAGGTCCAAGAAGAGAGGAACCTGACTGCACCCAAGGGTGTAACTGCTTAAAGTCATGAGTCCTCACACGAGCCCTGTAAGGTAGGCATTCCCAGCTTCACTGCAATGACGAGGAAACAAGTCTCAGAAAGGTTCAATAACTTTCTGCCTCGCTAGTAAGTGGCAGAATGAGAGATCCCAGCCCCAAATTCCTCATTTGTCATTGAATCATCTCGTCCTAACGGCGCCTGGACTACTAGAAACAGAAAACTCAAAACACCTAACAGGAGAATGGTTAAGCAGTCTGTGGCACATTAGTGAGAGGAAATGCCACACATGGACTGTATCAATGTGTATGAAACAAAACAAAACAAAAAAATTCAAAAACCATGCTCACTCAGGGTTTAGAAAACAAGAGTATCTGAAAATGCTCATGTAATTAGTAGGAAAGGAACAAAACGTACACATAAACCATAGTTTGTTGGTTTTTTCTTTTTAAAAAAACCAACAAATACACACACACACACACACACACACACCAGTGACAGAAAGTATATATGAGAAAATGTGAGCAGTGGTTAGTGGTGCTTTAGATGGCTAGAGTATCTACTTTTAAATTCTAATTTCCTATGGCAGGCATGTATTATTTTTATTACAGAAAATGATAGATGACTATGTAAAGATAACAAAAGATCAGAGTTATTAATATATTTGCCATACTACACTAAAATAACTTGTAAATTTTGTTTACTGCACTGCTCTAAGTCACGAGGAAAGTATGAAAGAATCTTAACATATAAAGAGGTAATCTTAACATATAAGAGGTAATCTTAACAAATTAGGCCAGGACGCCGTAACAGGTCATGACCAGACAAGAGGAGGTTGCATGTGCAGGTGAGGCCTGGAGCAGAGATGGAGACAGAGGCAGGGGGGCCTGGGGGACTCTGCAAATCAGACGTGGGTCCCGGCTCCCCCGTGGCCCCGGAGCGGACACAGGCAGGGAGGCCAGGTGGGAGGGGGGGCCTGGGCCAGCTGGGGCAGCCCTGGAGCAGACACAGGCAGGGGGACGGGGAGCGGTGGGGGGAGGGGGGGCGGGGCAGAGAGGAAGTCAGGTGTGGGTCCCGGCGGCCCGCGGGGCGCCTCCTTGCGTGCATTTTAACTTGAACATAGCAGCCTTGATAAGTTAGCTAAAATCTCACATTTTGTCCTTTCATTCTCCTCCATGCAAAATATATGCATAACCACATTTTCATAATACCATGAAGAAACTGAATTATATATAGTACTACCAAAATAAAATATTAAAAAAATTTGGGCAGGGGGGCCTGCTACAACTACAAATCATTTTTAGAACTAATAAGCAATTTTATGGCAAAGGGTCAATTCCTGGACTCAGGCTATAGAAATATAACGAATGAGTGCATAAATACAATTTTTTAGAACAGTCTCGTTTCTCAAAAATTCAAATATTTAAAGCGGTTTTTGCATACTGAATGCTGAAGATATGAGTTTGCAGATTTCTAAATGGCTTATCTTCCTCTTGGCCTTCCTCACAGCATCAGGAAACCATAATAGGGTGTTCACTGATGTTTAAAAATACATGCAGCCGTTTAAAAAAGTTTAATAAGAAACTAAAATTAAGTTACTTAGCTTATAAGAGCAGAATAAAGAGAAATGATTTTGTTCTAAAAAATTAAACCCAAGTCAAGTCAACTATAGGATTTAAAAGGTCATGATGAACCAGAAAATTCTTGAATCTGAAAATAAACTTTAAAATAGAAAATCCTTAAATTTTACTATTAAAAGATCAAAATTGTTATTTTGGAAGGAGAGGAGATTATCTATAACCACAAATCATCTTTAGAAGAAATAATCAACCCTAGCCGGTTTGGCTCAGTGGATAGAGCGTCAGCCTGCAGACCAAAGTGGGTCCCAGGTTCGATTCCGGTCAAGGGCATGTACCTTGGTTGCAGGCTCCTTCCCAGCCTGGGCAGGAGGCAACCAATCGGTGTGTTTCTCTCACATTGATGTTTCTCTCTGTCTTTCCCCCTCTCTTCCACTCTCCCTGAAAATCAATGAAAAAATATCCTCAGGTGAGGATTAACAAAACAAAAAAAAAAGAATAATCTATTACAGTCTATATCAACTCAAATCATGCTTAAAACAATTTGAAGCTAAAGACTGAATAAAATGAAAATTATGCTTTGAATAGAAATAAACATACCTTTATCTTTCCTTGAAATCTTTGACACAGGAGGAGAAAATAAAGACTCATTTTCTGGTGCAGAAAAGTCTGGCAGTGAAATGGCCTTGCTAGATCTAGTCCTTGTGCTACGGGAAAACTGAGTCAAAGGAGTTTTGGCAAGTAATTTTTCTTCTCGGTCCTTGGGTTCCTTCTGCGCCATGTCTTCATCTATGTATTTTTCTGGTATTGAGCGTAATGAACGTTTTTGGCTTTGATTTTCAATCCTTTTTGTAATCTTTTTCTTAGAACTCATCACTGTAACAAGTTCCTCATTTGGCACTAAAACTGATTTTTCTAAAGTTGGTTTTCCAGCATCAATATTTTCCCTTTTAGCAGGGGTGTTTCTTGCAGATCTCTTTTGAACTTTGCTCTTCTTAGGACTTTTCTCTTCCTTAACAGCCTCGGATCCTACATCTAGTGATGGATTGATTTTTCTTGGTCTACCACGTTTCCTAGGTGTCGCGGGTATATCACCTTCTGCTTGAAGAGTCAAAGGAGATGAATCAAGTTTAGAGTCTTCTTTAACATCTGATGCCTTAATGTCTCTCTTTTTAACCCTTTTACTACCTTGAACAGGCAGCTGCTGTTCATTGAATTTCCCATCTTGTTCATGTCCTGTATTTTCAGAAGTTTCTAAATTAGTAGGTCTCAATCTTTTGCTACTTATGCTAGGACTTGCTACTTTACTGGTTTTTAGATCATTTAAAATTTCAACACTTTCCTGATTTTCTACAGATTTTTTCATTCTTTTAGGAGTCTTTTTTGTAACAGATGAAAGCTTAACTTCTTTTTTAAGAGAAGTTTCTGTGGTTGCTGGTTCCAACTGAGATGACCTTGAACTTCTTAATACCCTACCTGGAGTAACCTGTAATTCTTGTTCCACAGAATTAAGACTCTCTGTGTCTTTCTTTCTCCTTCCTCTCTTAGGAGTAATAGAATTTTGAGGCATTTGCTGGGTTTGAGATATTTCTTTGACATTAGGAAAGGCACTTTCAGCAGAAGCCTTAGAAGTTTCTTTTGTTTTCCTGGTTTTCTTTCTAACTGAAAGTCCTAGCATCTCAGGGGTAGCAACATCTGCTGACTCTTCCTGTTGCACTGATGTAACATCCAGGCTTTGGGTCCGTTGTCTTCTTGTTCGAGTTCTGGATGGAATCATGTCATTAACTTGGTTAACGTTCGTCGTCACTGTACTTGTTTCCTGAACAGTCTTAAATGTAGATTTGACTAACTTGGTGGAACTCGTTACCTTTTGGCTTATTAAAGGTATGTTTTCATGAATGGACTGTTCCATCGGATCTGAAGTAATTTCTTTACTTCTTGTGTCTTTAATTACATCTATTAAATTTTCTGCTACTGCTGCTTTAATTGGTTCAGGCACATACGGTAACGCCTCTGTCTTTTGGGACTCCTGTTCATTAGTTATGACAGATGGCAAATTTGCAACATGTCCATGATTATCATTTTCCCCAGTGTATACATGTTTTGAATCAGTTACTGTGTTAGCTGCTTTAGCTAGCACATTAGATGCTGCAGAATCACCTGTCTCAATTTCTTCTTCACCTTCCAATATCAAGGTGAAGTTGCTCTGAGCCACAAAAAGTTCCCCATCTACTTCAGCAATGTCACCACACTCAGCAGAGTCTTTATTATCAGGCAAGTCACAGAACTGTTGCTCTATGGTCTCAAAATTATATTGAAGCTTAAGAGTTCCTGAAGGATACTCATTAAATGAAAGATTCTTAGCCTCTTGTCTTGAGTCTTGAACTTCAAGCTTTTCATTTTCAATTACCTAAAATGAATTAAAGATGAGACTGGTTAAAGAATTTATATATATATTTATTTTAACTTAAAACAATGTTTTTAAATGACCATCTCACCCTTGATGTATGAATTTTAAATATAAACTACCTTTGACATGGCATCTACTTATGGGTTTACTTTATAAAATACCCACTTAAGCAATCAGACTTTCTTAGTCAAAATAACTAGACAGTAAGATTTTGAGGTTCTGAAAGGAATTAAAGTAGACACCCACATTTCCCTGGCTAAAAAGACAGTTTTAATTAACAAAACCTTGAAATTATTATGATGCTAACAATTGTGAGAAGAATTAAGGACTTACTCTATTCTCACCCAAGAAAAAATTAATTGGAGAAAAAGAAATAACCCCCAAACTGTGTTTTAATGATAATCCCCAAATTACCTAACTAACCACACTTTTCTAAACAGCATGATCCCCATAAGGTTGAAGAAGAATTCACCTACATAAGCTCCCTTGGGCTAGACTCAATCCTCTTCCCTTTGCTGGGGCTGCATAAACCATGAAATTCCTAAGGCTTTCAAGTTCAGTACCTCTCCTGCAAGGGTTTGGTGGAAGAAGGAATGGTCCTTGCATTTACCTTTTGGTAAGGGAAGGGGAGAAAAAGGAGGAGGTAGAAAGTAACAGAGAGATCTCCTGACCAAGAAGGTAGAACATTACCACCCACCTAGACAATGACATTTCCCCACTCCCCAAACATTCAATGAGATGATAGACTGGAAATACGCAGAAATGAGGATTCCCACTAACACCATGCCCACAAGTTTTTAAGCCTCCCAGCTAAAGGAATAGGGACTTTGTCCATCTATTTCACAGTGAATATGGACAACCACGACATTTTATGAGTTAAGAAACTTTCCAAATACTATACAACCAAATTTCTATAATTAATTTAGTTGCTTTTCTCCCTTCTTAAATTCAATCATATAAAAGTTGCCTGTCAATAATAGGAGAGAATTGGTGGAATTTTTGGAAACCAAAGGTCATATTAAGTACCAAGAAAAAAAAAAATCTTTCCTGGAGTATATATATCAATTCTCCCGTAAGTATGCATGGGGAAAAAAATTCTATTTAACTACATTCAATTATTTTCAAATATATGCTCTGAATAGTTTCAATGTCATACTTGTCTTTGGAGTAGCCAGTATGTGCTTTCTTATGGCTAAAAAAACTTGAATTTAAATCATAAACTAAGCAAAAATTAAACTGTTAAAATTGTGACTTAACACAGCCTTTTGGTTTTGGTTAAGAAAAATAATTTCTTAAAGGATGTATTCTTTTATAGGCCACAAAACATTCTGAAACACATATCTTTATAAAGAGGTTTTTATATAACAACCAAATAAATGAATACATTAGGTTTGAACTATGGCTTGAAACCTAACTCAAAACAGAAAGACAGACAGAGAATTAAAAAATTAAATTTTTTTACATGAACTTCTTGAGTATCAGGAGAATCGTCAGAAACTGGAGGCTTTTCTTCTGGTAAGTCAACACTTTCTTTTAGTGCATCAACTTCTATTTCATGATCTTCTTCTGAATTCACTGCTATTTCCTGGTCAAGCCTATGTTCAGAGATAACAGGACTTTCAGAGGTAACGAGCCCAGAGCTTCCACTATCACCAAGGACATCGGCCACAGCTGAAAGAAAAATGAGAGTTCACCTTTCATGTTTTAAGTTGAAAAAAATAATATATACACTATTTGGGAAGCAAACAGAGGGAAAAGGCTACCGTGTACTTGAGAATGTTTCCTTGAAAAACTTTTATACTGCCAAAACTGATATACAAGGATTTACATGTTAATCCTGTTTCTTTAGTATCCAATTATTCAGTTTAAACAATACATGTGCTGCCTGGCTGGTGTGGCTCGGTGGTTGAGCGTTGACCTATGAACCAGGAAGTCACCGTTCAATTCCTGGTCAGGGCATATGCCCAAGTTGCAGGCTCGATCCCCAGTGTGGGGCGTGCAGGAGGCAGCTGATCAATGATTCTCTTCATTGATGTTTCTATCTCTCCCTCTCCCTCCTCTCTGAAATCAATAAAAATATATAAAAAAAAAAATACATGTGCTTTTCACCAGGACAAAACACATTAGATAAATTTTACATTTAAAAATGACATTTTTTTTCTCAACTGGAATATAATTTTTGTACTTATTGTAAAACATCAATATGACAAATGCTTTGAGGAGCTCAGATGTTTCTTACTAAATTAATCTGAAAATTATACTTACCAGTTTAGATAACCAGCTATCTTTGTTGAGCAATTATATAATTAATTGAGGGATATGAAATCTGGACTTCAATCAAGGTGTGAAAAGGACTACATAGATATCTTTCTTTTAGCAGAAAGCACCCAAATGGCCACAAATATACTTCACCATTTAAAAAATAACTTGGGGGTGGGCAGCTCATTAAAAATAAATTCTTCCTTGTGTTGCCCCACGCAATGAAGGGTCTCGGGTTCAATTCCCGGTCAAGGGCATGTACCTGGGTTGCAGGTTTGATCCCTGGCCCCAGTTGGGGCAGGTAAAAGGGAGGAAACCAATCGATGTGTCTCTCTCTTTCAATCCCTCCCAGTCTTCTCAAAAGCAATGGAAAAAAAACTATCCTTGGGTGAGGATTAACAAAACAAAACAAATCCTTTAGTGTTTAACAAAAATCAAAAAGACCAACTAGTGTCCGGCCAGCATGATTCAGTGGTTGAGTGTCAACTTATGAACCAGGAGGTCATGGGTCTATTCCAAGTCAGGGCACATGCCCAGACTGCAGGCTTGATCCCCAAAAGGGGGTGTGCAAGCGGCAGCCAATTGATGATTCTCTCTCATCATTGATGTGTCTGTCTCTCCTCACCCTTTCTCTCTCTGAGGCCAGTAAAAATATATTTAAAGAAAAAAAGAAAAGACCAACGAGGGCCCTGCCCGGTGTGGCTCAGTGGTATCTGTCCAGCCTTGCACTGAAGGGTCTCAGGTTCGATTCTCAGTCAAGGGCATGTACCTGGGTCAGGTGTGGAAGGCAACCATTTGATGTGTCTCTCTCACATCAATTTTTCTCTCTCTCCCTTCTGCCCACTCTCTCTGAAAAGCAATGGAAAAAATATCCTTGGGTGAGGATAAACAACATAAAAAAACCAAAAACACATACACAAACAAACAAACAAACAAAAAAACCCCAACCAACCAGGAAAAAGCATTTTTACACATTTCACAGATAATGGGCTAATATACAAAGACTGCTTATAAAAAAAGGGAAAAAAAGTTTTTCACCAGTTTGGCAAAGAGGAATGGGAAAATACATTGCATGCTACCTTCTAATCATCAGTGTCTGAAAGCATAAACAACCAAATATTAAAATTCTGTGGAAAAAAAAAAAATCTGTGCCTACTCCTTGACTTGGCAAATCCATGTTTAGGAATCTACCCAACAGAAACACTGATATATAATGCGCAAATATATATACACAAGAATATTCATTGCAGAATTGAAACAACAAAACAAAAATGGTGATCAGCTCAAATGTTCAATAATAATTAGTTAAGCATACCAGAGAACATCCATACTACCACATACTATTATAACCATTAAAAAATACAGGATTAATCTAAACTAATGACAAAGAAAATTGTCTTAAGCATATTAAGTGGAAAAAATTTGCTTTTAAAAAAATTGGTAATTATAACAGCTACCATTTACTG
Organism: Cnephaeus nilssonii; assembly: GCF_951640355.1. Classification (NCBI taxonomy): domain Eukaryota; kingdom Metazoa; phylum Chordata; class Mammalia; order Chiroptera; family Vespertilionidae; genus Cnephaeus; species Cnephaeus nilssonii. The sequence continues at coordinate 4,869,523 of NC_137094.1, read as the reverse complement.
AGCTTTTATTAACACTTAAAGCTATTAATATTTTACAGACAAACACACAATGTATAGCTCAGTCTTATACACTGTAAGTGCAGAACTGAGTTATGAACCCAAGCAATCTGGTTCAAGCCTCTGTACTCTTTTAGCTATCATATTTATCTCCCCTTCCTTTTTCAACATGTGGGGGGAAATATGCATATGGGAAAAAATTTCAGGAAAAAGGAAGTTGCCCTATGTAGATATGAGTCCCAGAAGATTAAGAAGCAGGTATGCAGTCTGGCTGGGTGTGGATTGAAGGAAAATAGTCCACAAAAAGCATTCTAAGATTTCCACTGTGGGAATCATAGAGTGCATTACAAGCAACCTACTGTTTTCATAGCTGATACACCTTCAGACACCATACACACAAGAGATAAAAAAACATTGAGATAAACAAATCTGGATAATAGATTAACCTTTTGCACTCGGATGTCGAGTGTGACTCGACACGGTTAGCATTAGAATAAAGGAATCGAGAAAAAAGCAAGCGAGTGCAAAGGGTTAATTGGTTCTAAGAATAGAACTCTTTATCAAAACACCAAAATGAAATAATTCTAAGTCAAAATAATACACACATTTATCGTTACCTGTTCTAATTGTAGAGGTGCAGGTTTCAACTGATACTTCGTTTGAAAGTGGTACCTTGGACTTCGGGGTGAGGACTTTCCTTTAGAAATAGAAATAAATATTTGACAGTGTGAGAAGATCCCATCTGCTCTAATATGCTTTAAATCCTACTCCCTCTCCTACTTGTCATATTGTTGATAAAAACCAAGGTTCAGAGAAATTAATAAGTTCACTCTGAACTTCTATAAAACTTACAGTGAATTTAGAAACAAATAATGCTATATTTGTTTCTCCCACTTTCCAATATTTCACCTTATTGGCAATAATGACATGGCCTTAAATTACAAGTAAAATGATTTTAAAATGTTGCTCGGAACAAATTGCACTTATACCAATTTTTAATTACTGGTGGCCACGTTTTGCAAATAAATCTGTCAAATATTATGGGATAATTCCTCTACACTCAGCAGGAGGAGGTTCAGTATCTTAATGCTAAGATTAAAGAATAACTCAGAATGGAAAACTAAAGGTATCTGCATTAATTAATCCACTTCATGAAATTAAGTTTTGGAAATATGCTGACAGTGATCCTTCCTATTCCGAGCTGGCCTCCCGCCCGCGAACCCAATTAAACCATGCTGATTTTTAAAAAGGGGAATGACACAATTATTAAAGTAAATCACACATTTATTTATAGTTACATTTGTAAACTTACCTCAATCACAATGTTTATAATAAGAATAAGAACGAACAACTAGTTTGTTTAAAAAGGAACTAGCTTGCCAAGATGGAGAATATTCACCTAGCTCACTGAAGACTAAAGTTTCTTTTTTTTAAAAACTTTTTTTTCTTTATTAAGGTATTACATATGTGTCCTCCTCACCCCATCCCACCCACTCATGCCCTCACCCCCCTGCTAAGACTGAAGTTTCTTATCAGTGAATGCACTTTGCTTTGTGATTGTTATCCATCAAACCCATTTGCAAGAAATATTTGTTTTCATTAAGTTAAAAAATACTTGAATTAATTAATAAAACAATCTGGATAATCCTTTCACATTGGTTTCTCCCACTTTTTGCATGAAGGCGTGGCAAAGATCCTAGCTGACCAGGGTTTCTCCTTTCACAAAAGCAGCACATGACCGAGTTGAATGTGTGAGAGGTCACTGTTGTGATGCTGCTCTCTCTGAGTGCTTTATGAAGTCACTCTCAGGACGTACAAAGCCATTTACAATGTTGTAAGTTATGTCTTTTGTGGTTAAGCTTATTAAATTTTACTATCCTTCCCCCCCCCCCCCGTTTTCTTAAAAAAACAAACAAAACACTGGTTTTGAGAGAGAAAACATCTATTTGTTATTCTACTTATTTATGCATTCATTGGTTGATTCTTGTATATGCCCTGACCTGGGCTCGAACCTGCAACTTTGTGTATCGGTATGAGGCTCTTACCAACTGAGCTTCTATGCCAGGGCTTCATACTACTTCTTAGTAATTGAAATTGCAACATTTTTGGAATCCTGTACAATGGTGTCACTGTTGTTATTAGTGCTGATGTGCAATGTGTCCAGTCTTGCAATGAAATAAGGAGCTATGTCATAAGCTGAACCAATTCACTGATTAGTTCAGCTAACTTTTAACAAAGAAAGTGGTGTACTGATATATTCTATCCTATCTAATAAAGAGGGAATATGCTAATTGACCCTCATGCCATGGCAAAGATGGCAGTGCCCACAGCCAATAAGGAGGGAATATGCTAATTGACTGCCCCACTCTCAAAGATGGCGGCGCCTACCAGCCACAAGATGGTGGCGCCCAGTCCCCTCAGCCTTGTCACATGCCTGCCTCTGGAGTCCCCAAGTCCCCTCAGCCCCCCAGCTGCCCAGGGCCAGCCCAAGGCACAGGCAAGCCTCAGATGGTGGTTGCCCAGCCGCCCAGGGCCACCCGAGGCTTAGGTAACCGGGGCCAGCCGAGGCTTGTGCTGCCGGCAGTGGCAGCAGTGGAGGTGTGATGGGGTGTCGCCTTCCCCTGATCGCCAGGTCGCCTCACGCCTCTGAGGGCTCCCGGACTGTGAGAGGGGGCAGGCCGGGCTGAGGGACCCCTCTCCAGTGCATGAATTTTCATGCACCGGGCCTCTAATATATATATATATACACACACACACATACATACATACATAATAGAGGGCCGGTGTGTGTGTGTATACATATATATACACACATATTAGAGGCCCGTTGCAGTAAGATTCCTGCAATAGGGCTTCCTGCGGCCTGAATGAATCAGAGAAGGGAGTGAAGCCCCGCTTTCCATTTTCCCTCCATCTTCCTTCTCTGCTGTCTTCAGTCTTCACTCTGTGCCTGCATATGCACCACCATCTTTGTTGGGATAATTTGCATACTCGCTCTGATTGGCTGGTTGGCGTAGCAGAGTGTCATCAATTTGCATGTTTCTCTTTTATTAGTATAGATGTATGTATGTATGTTAATCTTCACCTAAATGGTATGTTTATTGATTTGAGAAAGAGAAACATCAATCGGTTGCCTCCCATACATGCCCCAACGGAGAATCGAACCTGCAACCTTTTGGTGCGTGGGACAATGCTCCAACCAACTAAGCTACCCGGTGAAGGCTGTACTGATTGCTTATCTTGTTGTGGGCCATAAACTGTGTGGAAATTGGCATCAATCAGACCACATTTGAATAGCACTGCCCTACATCATCTAGCACATTTCCTAAATGTGCAAGTGCTAACCGAAATTAAGTGGGAGCATAACACTTCATGTCATTAAGAAACAAAACTTGGCTCGAGTTTTGTATCCATCCAATGGTAGGAAACAAAACTGCCTCTGCGCCATCTCCCTATGCTCACCTTGGTGCTATGGGAAACTTACCCCTGACCACCCAGAAACCACCGAAAATGGAAGGGCATGGAAGAATGCAGGACTGGGAATGAAACTCTTGGTCTTCAACAAAAATAGGACCACCAAAGAGTATGAGTTCTACTTCAACCCATCAAGTATGACTCTATATATTCAGGAAATGTTTAGTTTCGTTCTAAGATTTCATAAAACTACTAAGTAAAACACAATTGTACAAATGAACTTCTTTCATAACAGAAAACATTACCAAATATGGAAATGTCAAAAATGTAATTAAGAGCTGACCTATGCATAGACTATTTTACTGGTTCAGTTTCATTTAACAATAATATGTGAAATTTTTCCCTAAACACTTACCTTTCATGGGTTAATGGTACACTAAGAGAAGCTTCAACCCCTTGAATAGGGCTCGAGTGATTTAATACTGACAGTGCTTCTTCTGCAATGAAGAGATCCTTTGTTTCTCCATCTTCTAAAGTGCCTGTAAACCATACAGTTAAGAATATTTACCATTATCTGTGTTAAATGTTCAGCAATTACTCATGGTCTGGGACTCAGACTTTTTAACAAGTTGTCAGGTCTGCTCTCTGTGTAGCTTGCTCCTTTGAGTCCACTAGACTGCCAACAGTTCCTTCTAATTCTGCGTCTAGCCCAAGAGTTCCCTCACCCCCTTTAATCTACCACTTCTCACTTTTGTCTTAACAGCCACTGCTACAAGTGTTTTAGATGCAATTCATTAAATCCTCAGTATTCAAAGTGGCAGTACTATTATCCCCATTTTAAAGATGAAAAAAAAAAACAAGCATATAGTTATACTGCTTATCCCAGATCACAAACCTAGTTAAGTAACTGAACTAAGATACTAACTTAATACTTACTTTCAAATTATTTTAGTGGAATACAGTATATGAAAAGAGTAATGTAAACTTCCAGACATAAGCTGTTTATGAAAAAACAGTACTAAATCCTGAGAGCAACTAATAAAGGCTTGTTTATTAAGTAAAGACATCACAACCTGGCCAGTGTTGCGCAGTGGTTGAGCAGCGACCCATGGGTTCAATTCCCAATCAGAGCACATGCCAAGGTTGTGGGCTCAATCCCCAATAGGTGGCACGCAGGAGGCAGTCAATCGATGATTCCCACTGATCACTGATGTTTCTCTCTCTCTCTCCCTTCCTCTCTCTGAAATCAATAAACACATACTGGAAAACAACAACCTCATAGCCCAAACTTCACTGGACTCAGAAACCTTAGTTAAGCTCAGGCAGGAAATATTTCCCAAAAGAAATATTTCATAAAAGTACCAGATTTTCATAAGAGTACCTGGTTTTACATATTTAAAATTAGGAGTAACCTTTAAAGAAGCTTGTTAAAACTGCAGTGTTCAGAAACAAAAAGAAAACAAGTTTTCTTGTCCACTAAACCTACTCTTCACCTTTGCTGGCGGTCCCCTAGCATATCACTATCAAACTACAAGTGCTTGTTTGTTTTCACAGCCCACTAGGCTCTAAATTACACGCGAGCAGACGCCCATGTCCACTCTACTCACCTCAACAACACTTAGCACACACACACACTTGTTGCACATATATTAGGGGCTTAAAATTTTTTTGATAGATGAATATCTATAATAATAAAAGTATAATATGCTAGTTAGACCAGACATCCTTCCAGATGAAGCCAGAGCGACGGAAGCCTGGGTCCCAGGTGCCAGAGGGAAGCCGGTGCCGGCAGCCGGGGGAAGGAAGTCCTACTCTTGCACGAATTTCATGCATAGGGCCTCGAGTAAAGACAATAAATTCATGGGCTGTTGTATATTTATTTCGATCATCCAGTGATTTATTTTGGAGGTAGAGATGGAGGAAGAGTAGAATGAGCTTCCTGGTTCTAGAGCAGCTTTCTGGATAAACTGGATAAGTTAAAAACTGTTAACCTTTTGCACTCGGATGTCGAGTGTGACTCGGCACGGTTAGCATTAGAATAAAGGAATCGAGAAAAAAGCAAGCGAGTGCAAAGGGTTAATAGCAATCTCATCTAAAGTTAGTATTATTTCTCGGAGAGAAACCCGGCATAGGTAAACACCTAAACTGCTGACTAGCACAACAATTTCAAAACTACAACTAAAAGACAGAACGGACATCATCCAAAACCACAGGAAAGCTGTCTGAGTGGAAATTCTACAACTAGAAGGAAAGAAAAAAGCTCATGGAAAATCAGAGGAGCTGCAAAGGACTGAGGTACGGAGACACGTGCGCAGAGAGGAAGGGCAGCAGAGTGGCTGGCTTTCTCTGGCGGGAGAGGGAAGGAAGCCCCCGATTGCACTGAACCCCAGTTCCGGGTGAAACCCCGTGGACCCAGGCTCATACGGGGGGAGTCTGGACTGTCAGGTAGAGAGAAAGGCACATGAAGACTCAGAGACTTGGGGAAACCGCAGCGGGCAGGGGTATAGAGGTGCGCACACACAGAGAAGACTGACTGCTGAGGTTGCTGCTAGCTCTCCCTAGCGGAAGGGAGTTGGAAGCTCTGACTGCACTGAACCCCAGTTCCAGGCGAGCCTGGGAGGAATCTGGACTGTTAGGCGGAAACTCAGGGGAGCCGCGGAAGGCAGAGGTCTGGAGGCGCGTGCGCAAGGGCAGGGATGACGGGAAGCCAAGACTGTCTGCTCAGTCCTGAGACTCCGCCCCATCCAAGCTGAGCACAGAGGCTTTTGCAATTTTGCAAGTCTGGTCCTATAAGGCTGTCTCCAGCACAGGTCTCCCGGCGTAGACACAGCTGATACACATAGCCAATTGGCCTGGAGGTCAGTTCCTCCGAGTGACACCAACAACAATCAAGACTTAACTACAACAAGGCTGTACACACAGACCACAAAGGGGTGTACCAATAATGTCCACCTCAGGTGACTGGGAGGCCAAGCCACTGGGCTATACAGGACACCTAGCACACAAAGCTACCTACCAACTCAGGGAAGCAGCGAAAATGTGGAGACAAAGTAACAGATCACAAACGAAAGAAATGGAGGGAAAAAAACGACTGGATATAGAATTCAAAACCACGGTTATAAGGTTTTCAAGAATTTCCTAGAAAAGGCCGATAAATTTAGCAAGACCCTCGAGGATATGAAAAAGGACCAACTAGAAATTAAACATACACTGACTGAAATAAAAAAATATTATACAGAGACCCAACAGCAGACTAAAGGAATGCAAGAATCAAGTGAAAGATTTGAAATACAAAGAAGCTAAAAACAACCAGAAAAGCAAAAGGCAAAAAGAATCCAAAAAGTTGAAGATAGTGTAAGAAGCCTCTGGGACAACTTCAAGCGTACCAACATCAGAATTATGGGGGTGCAAGAAGGAGAGAGAGAACAAGATACTGAAAACCTATTTGAAGAAATAATGACTGAAAACTTCCCCCACCTGGTGAAAGAAACAGACTTACAAGTCCAGGAAGCGCAGAGAACCCCAAACAAAAGGAATCCAAAGAGGACCACACCAAGACACATCATAATTAAAATTCCAAGAGCAAAAGACAAAGAGAGAATATTAAAAGTAGCAAGAGAAAAACAGTTACCCACAAGGGAGCACCCATACAACTGTCAGCTGATTTCTCAACAGAAACTATGCAGGCCAGACGGGAGTGGCAAGAAATATTCAAAGTGATGAATAGCAAGAACCTACAACCAAGATTACTCTACCCAGCAAAGTTATCACTCAGATTGGAAGGTCAGATAAAGAGCTTCACAGATAAGAAAAAGCTAAAGGAGTTCATCATCACCAAACCAGTATTATATAAAATGCTGAAAGGTATTCTTCAAGAAGAGGAAGAAGAAAAAAGTAAAGTTAAAAATCTGAGGAACAGAATAAACTGGTGAATATAATAGAATCAGGGGCACAGAAAGGGAGTAGACTGATAATTCTCATGGGGAAACTGGTATGGGGGGTGTAGGAAGAGACTGGACAAAAATTGTACACCTATGGATGAGGACAGTGCGGGGGAGGTAAGGGCATAGGGTGGGGTGGGAACCAGGTGGAGGGGAGCTATGGGGGGGAAAAGTAGAAACTATTGTAATAATCTGAACAATAAAGATTTATTAAATTTAAAATAAATAAATAAAAATAACAAAAAAAGTATTATTTCTCATAACTATAAGGCCTTAAGTCAGAATGAGAGTTAACATTTCTTTCTTAAACATTACTGTTCTCCCCTCTCCCCTGCCAAAAGGAACACAAGTACTTCTGCCCTCACACCTCATCCCTACTTGTAAGTGGAAAGAATAAGATATGTTGTATTGTGTCATGTCATTATCTAAGCCCAAAGCTTTTGTATCGTGGAAAAAATTCTATTACAAATGAGGGACATCAATAGCCATTTTGAATATTTGGAAATGAGTTCTTACCCGTTGGTTTCTCCAGGTCTAGAGGAGCTACTGATTCAAACACATCTTTATCGTTGTCCTTCTCAGTCTTTTCAGCTGGATTAGTCATTAGTCCAGTGGAAGCACTGGCTGGCTTCGTAGCCATGACACCATGTTCAAACTCTCCTGGTGATGGGGCATCTTGATACTCCAGTGACTCGGTGGAAACATTGCTGTTTTCTTTGCTCACATCCAGTTTCTCCAAACCCTGGGAAGGTGTATTTTCTGACCTCACATCCATTTCTTGATGGCCCATTTCAGGGCTATTCAGGAAAAAAGATGTCTTATCTTTGTTCTTCAGCCACTCAGTTTCTCCTGGAATTCCACATTTATAGAAAGGTATGGTAACAAATACTTTTGTTTTGTTATCATCTGCAGCCTGTTAAGTAAAAAGTTTTAAAAAATAATTTTTACTAGTAAAAATCAGTCAAGTCAAAGATATTAATGCCAATCATTGCCCACCCTTTCCATCTTAATCAAAATTCATGTATTCTAAATCCATTCTCTTCAGATACATGATTAAAGTTTAATGATTGTTAAGTTTCTCTAATTAAAAATCAGTTATTTCCAAGACTTTAATACGCAAGATGACAATAATCATCAATTGGGTTCCATCAACAACCCACAGTGGAACTCTGAAGATATACCCTCCTAAATAGACAGTCAATGAGGAACTTAATAAGAGAAACAAAACAATCCAGGTTAAAAAACAAACGAACACGGGCTAAAAATTAGGTCTGGGTTCTAGTCCCATTTCTGACACCAAATAGCTATTTGTGGGCAATTTACTTGATGCTTCTTAAGCCCTATTTTTTCCGCCTGTAAATGATGGGTTTGGCTTAGGCAATATCCCAGTTTCTTTCTGAACTAATATTTCTGATTTCATGACTATCTGAAAGACTGTATACAACAATCTATAGTGATATTATTAAAATGATATATCTAACTTTTTACCCGTGAGAACTGTCTTTTTGTTCTAAATATTATCAAACTTACTCCAGAAGTCCATTTTTTGGTCATGCCTTCTTCCATGAATGAAATTCTAGTTTCTTTAAGTCGTAAAGGAGGAGTAAGAGACCTTCCAGGTGACTGAGAGGGAGACCCTAAAGGTGTTGACCGAAGACCAGACCTTAGGATGGATTGAGGAGTGAACTCGGCAAATCCAGAGGAAGCAATTGACATGGCCAAAGTTTTAGCTTTCTATGACAAAGAGTAAATGGAAATCCACCGTTAGTGTCTATAACAGGCAATACATAAGGACAGACAGGGTCAATTGAATCACAATGGTGGCCAAATTCTCATCTCAAATAAACACATAATACGAAGTTTTAGTATAGATTACTGGAAAGAAAATGTGAAATTCTACTCAGAGCATTCTATATGTAAGACTACAAAACATAAAAGTGCATCCATAATCATTCTAAAGGCCTTGGTTGTTCCAAGTATAAAGTCAACTTAAAATAAAGTGCATAGATAAGATAAATTATTTTACTATTCCTTAGAAAACTATATTTTAAAATATATTTTTATTTATTTCAGAGATTGAGAGGGAGATAGAAACATCAATGATGAGAGCTAATCATTGACTGGCTGCCTACTGTACGTCCCCTACTGAGGATCGAGCCCCCAACCTGGTAGGTGCCCTTGATAGGAATCAAACCTGGGACCCTTTAGTCTGCAGGCTGACGCTCTATTCATTCACTGAGCCAAACTGGCTAGGCTGTTTAAGAAAACTTTAGATAAAAGAACAGAACCTAGCTTAATTATAGCAATCTAATCTAAATTAATGCGATTGACTTTAAGAATCCAACAGCACCTTAATTATTTATAAAAATTCTGAAGATTATAATGAATAAAAATAATTAGCACAGAAAATAATAGAAATAATCCCTTCACTTAACTTCTCTAAAGGACTAGTGAACAAATTATCCCATAGATAATTAAATCTATTACGAGATAATATTGATTTTTTTTTCCTATACTGTTTTTGGCAGCAGGGACAAAATTATCTTGATTTTATTTAATTTAAACCTAGCTGCAGGCAATATAAAGTTTGATTGTTTTTTTGAAGAAAAATGTTAGAAATACTGTACTAGATATTAAATATCAGGAATTTAACAGTCTTAGTAATCTTTTTCAACTTATTTTCAGATAAGCATTTACTGAAGTATCTTTTACTCAATTTGAAAAATAAATTCCCTGGTTCATTACAAATGCTAGATATCAAGAAACAATAAAAAAGAAAAGAAAAAAGATCCTAGGATTAGATCTAGAACACTGGACAAGGAGCTAGGGGATAATATATGTAAAAACATTTTGACAATAAGAAGGTAAAAGATCACTGTTATCAGTCATCAGCTAGTAATTTATCAGAGAGGGTGGAGGCAATTTAAAGACAGATATCTATTAGTAGAGAAAAGTAACATTTATAGTTGCACTGAAGGAGCCAGAGAATTAAAATTAATAAATCTAAGAACTAAAAAGCATTTGATAGAATAACAGCAAAAGGGAATGAGAAATGGAATTTAAAAACTAAAAAATTAAACCCAAGAATATGAAGGCATTTTTTAAAAAATTAAGGCCAATTTATAACGATCACAAAGAGCCTTTCAGGACAATATAATAACTGCTAATCTTGACAATAATGCCATTTAAACACAAAGGGTAAGTTCAGCAAATTCTATTAAGAAGATGTAAAAATACAGAAAGCATTTTGGAAAGATACCCACAAAAATAAAAAGAGGGAAATAAAGGCTTAAATTATCCATCATCCAGAGATATCAATTACAAATAGCTATTTCTCCCTGCTACTTAAAAAATAATAACTTCCAAGCTTCACTATGAATGCTAGGTATGTGATACTCACCTTAACTACAACAGGAGTTTCAAGTAAATGTAATTCTGATGCCCTGGAGGTATTTTGATGTGATCCTTTTATTGGTGAACTTACTGGCAATGAACTAGGTGTTAGGTACAAAGGATATTTGGTGGGGGTTTGCTGAATAAACCCCAAACCCTGGGAAAGTTGGGGAACAGGATGCACAACCAAATCCAGCAGTCTGTAATCAGAGTACATATATGAGTAGAAAAACCCTGGTAAATTGTCTATTGAGTTATACTAAGTAAACGATAGAATTTAGTAACCCATTTAATTAGGCTTTTACATTCACTGGTAAATATGACTAACTGCATTAAATATAAATTGTTAAGTACATTAACGATGCATGCTTAAAATGTCAGAATATTAATTCAGTAGCAAAATAGAGAATTAAGAATTCTAGATAACTAATCTTAAAAAAGGAAAAGGGAGTTCTAGTCCTCCTCCCTCCTTTATTACCAATGTTTACTGAGCCCCATTTATTTGTCAGGCATTTATCTTTTCAAATGAAGATGAACTGCTAATGATTTTGTTGGGCCGTACAGGTCACTCCTCCTTTTAGGGTTAATATGTAACCTTTATTTCACGGTCATATTTCCTAGCAATAAAAACTATACCCTTTTACTCTCCCAAATGCCTGTAAAGGGCAGCATGTTTTGGTACCAGAAATGAACAGGATCAGCTGCTCCGCCCTTCCTGTCTCATCTCAGACATGCTCTTCCCCACAGAGGGGCAGACCAACAGAGCTAGCGGGTGCTCAGGACCTATCGCCCACTGCGGGCACACTTGTAAGAAGCATTTTTCTTTTTCTTTTAATATATGTTTATTGCATTCAGAGAGGAGGGGAGAGGGGAAAGGGGGAAAGGGGGAGAGGGGGAGAGGGAGAGAGAGAGAGAGAGAGAGAGAGAGGAGGGGGGGGGAGAAACATCCAATGAGAGAATCATTGATCGGCTGCCTCCTGCACGCCTCCTATTGGGTATCGAGCTACAACCCGGGCATGTGGCCTTGACTGGAATCGAACCTGGGACCCTTTGGTCTGCAGGCTGACGCTCTATCCACTGAGCCAAACAGGCCAGGGAAAAGCATTTTTCTTAATACATGGTCTCCCTACTTGTTATTTTATACTCACACAGCTTTGAGATTTCCATTAAACAAGAATATCCAAATCAGGTTGCTTGGCATTATTTTTCTCCACTATCTGTTCTAATTATTTTCCTTTTTTACTTCATTTGTATTCAAATTCTGTATCTGTAAACTATTTACTCACTTTTACATTGAGCTTCCCCAAATAGATTTTTTTGTTAATTCTCACCCGAGGATATTTTTTCCATTGTTTTTTGGAGAGTGGAAGGGAGGGATGGAGGGAGAGGGAGAAACATCGATTGGCTGCGTCCCACACCCCCCCAAACGGGGTGAAGAAAGAACCTGCAATGAAGGTATGTGCCCTTGACCGGGAATGGAACCAACGACCCTCTGGTGCATAGGCTGATGCTCTAACCATTGGCACAATGGACAGGGCCCAAACAGGTATTTTGTAAAACGCTTTGCACTGTGCTGACATTTATGTTTCAGGTGTCTATTTAGGAATGATTGCTTCTCAAAAGCAGGGCCCATGCAACAAATGGCACCAGCGCCTACCTAAGTAAAAGCCAAATTCTTATACTACCAAGAGTTATGCTAAAAAAAGTGCTCGAGTTATACTAAAACACTATAAAAACACTATTTTTTAATTAAATTTTCTAAAGAAAATGTTAATTATTGCATTAGATCTTAGGATTTCCTCAACAACTTTTTGACCATGATCCAAATAAGTAATGCATTTTAGGTTAAACACAAAATATAAATTACATAAAATAACACTTAGCAACCAATCTCTGTCTCTCGCCCCCCCTTTAACTCTCTCTAAAAATCAATGGAAAAGTATCTTTGGGTGAGGATTAACAAAAGGGTAAAAAAAGATTTAATAAATTCTTACCTAGAAACTTTTTGTGATGCCCTTAAAACTGGTGTTCCAACAAATGCCCCAGGCAGCTCTGGATCTGGGAGAGAACACACTACAGGAGACGGTCCTTCTATTCTAGGACTACAAAGAAAATAAAAATGTAGCTTTTGATTATGTATCACAAGGAACATTAAATTAAAAATGCTGTAAGAAGGTAGAATTAGATGGGAGAGGATGGCTTTTGTTTTTTACTCTGTACACTTATTTACAAACTAGTGTCCTAGTGCACAGATTCATGCACATTGAAAGGAATTAGGAGAAATATTTTAATATCGCTGTTTGCCCTTTTTCTATAATAGAAGTGTCAACCAAATTCATGATTGACAATGACAGATGGAAACACACATGTGCGATGGGCGCCAGTGAGAGCTTTATATGAATTGTGCATGTGCGAGTCAACTTAGCCTTTTATAAATGTAGAATAAACTTGCTTAATTAGACCTGCTCTCGGCTTTAGCTAAACTTTTTCCAGCCCAGTGGAGCACCCCAACTTCTCTTTCAGGTAATTGTCAGCAACACAGCAGTAAATATCAACACGAAGCAGATTATTATTGTAGATCATGCAGGGAGAACAAAGGGTAAAATATTTCACTGCAGCAGTGTTTGACTATATTCTGCGCAGGGAGAAAACCTGAAGTCATTTTCAAGGTCCACCATTTCTTACTTCTGTTCAGTAGGGTCAAGTTTCTAAGCTTTCTAAATCTCCGTTTTCTGGCTAATGAAAAGAAAATAGGATTCCACCGAGTCTCCTATCTACCTGTGAGGATCAAATGAGATGAGCCACGGGAAAACCTTCACAAACATTTGGTTAAAGTGTAAAATGTTTGCACCTGGCTATAAAGCAAGTCCTGTTCCTGGGCTGAAGAAACTCTAAGGAGTCACTACGGAGAGGAAGTTGGGTGTTGCAATGTGACATCATTACCGGGCACCCACAGCGACCGTTTCCGGGCTGGGCTGGGCTGGGCTGTGGGCCGCATTTTGTGCCATGGGGTCTTGGCAGCTACGGCTGTGATTTGGTGGGCTGTGTTTCACTTGGGGGAAGCCAAGTGTTACTTTGTCGGCACCAGGGCCGCAGTGCTGTTTATTTTTAAATGGCCAGTGCGTGTCATGGCAGCTCCTGCATTGAGCGTCTGCCCCCTGTTGGTCAGTGTGCATCATAGCTACCGGTCAGACGGAAACTTAGGCTTTTATATATATAGACAAATAAGTGTGTGTGTGTGTGTGTGTGTGTGTGTGTGTGTGTGTGTGTGTGTAGACACCAACGAACATACATTTTTCTTGTAACAAAGTAACCAATAGAAAGTTTTTCCTTTTTACATACAATAATAAACTCTAAGGTTAACTGTTTATGAATGCTGTTGATATCCAGGAAAGATTAACAAGTAACATGACTATAAAAAGTAAAACATACCTATTGTAGGCTAAGGTGCCATTTTTAGGTTCATCACTTTTCCAAACCTCTCCAACTTTAGACAATACGTTATTAATGAAAGTAGATCTTGTTAACACAGTCCCTATTACAGCTCGCTTTGGAACTGCTGATAATGGTTTGGGCCGAGAAACTGTAAAATGAATATTGTAGAATTCAATTTAATCTCTAACACCAGGACTTTTAATAGAAGACTAATATAAAAGTGCGACTGGAAAACAGATCACAAGAGTTTGGTTAAAATTGCATTTGGTTTAATAACATCTATGTAGAAATTTATTTATTTGGGCTTTTAGAAGATGGTGAAAGTTACATGTTTTCTAAAAGTTGGACAAGAGCCTTCAAAGGAAATAAAAACGTTCTTTCATTCTTTACTACATTACTAAATAAGTTATAAAAATGTCCAAGAAAGCTTTAAACTTCTTGGGATAGAATGGTCAATAAAAAAAAGGACCACTGTGATGATTCACAGCAAAGTGTAAGACAGGGATGGTTGCAGAAGGCAATCACTCAGTATCTTCTCTAACTCAATGCTTTATGACATTTTTCAATGAAATTTTACCTTTTCGAATAACTGATAATGTTGACACACGGTAAGGTTTAGCTCGTTCCATGGCTAATTTTCGATGGACTCTCGGAAGAACTTTTCCATATTGATCTAATATAGAATTTCGAGCCACAGATCTCTCCCGCAAGCGAGGATCACGATCATTCTATTGAACATATCAAAACTAGTAAAAATTTAATCTTCAAGCATGTTAGGTGCTATGTTTATACATTTACCTTTTAAAATATAACAATAAATATCCAAGAATATCTTCCTCCTCCCTTCTTCCAAACCAAGGGACCTCATATACACACCTAATTACTTTATCAAACCTTACCCATCTAAAGTCTCTCCTATCCAGTCTTGATTTCTTCACAACTAAAGAACACCAGCTGTCAATTACTAAGTTTCTACCTGTATCAGTAACATGTACTTGTTACTTCACACACACCTTTGTACACCCTCACAAAGAGATATTATCATTTTACATATGAGGAACCCAAGGCACAGAGAGTATGTTCCCAGGACACAATGGAAATTATGAATTGGTCTGACTCCTGAAGTCCAGGCTCTGTGCACTATATAATTTCTATTACTGACCTACACCTCATCCTCTCCTTTTCCCTAAGTGAAATGATTAGTCTGGCAAGATCACAGATATTAAACAGAAATGGAGTATAAAAGAGAATTGGGTAAATAATAATACCCTATTCCTAATTCTGCTATAGAAAGTAAGAAGAGGAATCTCCAAACTCAAATTTATATAAAGCTCAGTGGTTGGTTACAAAACTACAAACTCTTAGATAACAAAGTCACTAGTTTTTCTTCTTTCCTTATCCCCCATAACAAAACAAGTTTAACTATACCGTAAGATTAATCTTCAGAGTTTGGTTCAGCTTCAAGGCAGGGATATAATTGGCACGCTGTAAATGGTGAACTAAAAGTAATTCATGATTCTGTACACTGGTGCTGGACTGCAAAAATCTCACCAAACACTCCTAGGAAGAATGTAATACATGTGTAAGCTACTAACATATCCTGAATTTCTGACACGTTTTTACTGATAAGTCATTACCTGCTCAGTGTCTGTAAACGGTAGCTTCAGTAAATCCTCCATTAAGCCCATTTCCTGACAGCCTTTATACGTGTGCTCTAGTAACTCCTCTATATTCGATCTACTAGAATGGTGTCGCAGTAAACTCCAGGCCTCAATCATGCACCTGAAATCAGTATTTATTAAAGTTTTGTTTTAGAAAAGCTATTTAAAGTGTTCAAAACAAGTAATCCACCTAAAGATTCTCAAAGATACTCCACACATGTAATTGAAGATAACTTAATTTTACCGAATACTAATCACTGCATTAAAAAGTTGGCTTATGTCAACAGGCATCTTTAAAGACTCAATTTTATGCTGTTCTATATCATTACATAAGTGTAAAATAATAGGAAAGCAAAATAAGTACAGAGGTGAAGAGGATAAAAAAACTAATGTGATCTAAACAGAACTGAAAAATTAGCATGATATGATAGAGAAAAGCCAGGCTCTTAAGGAAGTGACTGTTTGCATGAGAAAGAAGAGTAGAAAAGACAATAAGCAAAGATGGAAACAAGAAGACTGTGTGTATGGGGAGCTGAAGGGTTTAGCATAGTAACAGAAGATTTGGGCTGATCTGTAGCAAGATCTGACTAGAGGACTTGGACTAAATCAGACATTTTAGACAGCATGAGGGACACTGAGCTGTGGGCAAAGGGTCATTAAATGAAGCAGTGTTTCTCATTATACTGTTAAGAAAAAAAAAAGCTTAAAACAGTGCAGTGATTACAATGTTAAATTAACCAATAAACAAAGCCAACAAATGTTTATATATTTATTAGATTAGATAATAACATGTCTTGAAAGATATACACCAAAACTGAGAATGATCAATCTGGCATGTAGAATTTTTGAGGGACTGATAACTTTCAAGGTAAAAGAGGGATAGAATAAAAAATGGCAAATAGGAATATCAAGGAAATGATTATCTTAAAAACCCACAACATCATTTCAAATTCCAAGTCAATAGGTAATTTTTACTGTAGTGGGTATCTTAATTAAAAAGATCTAGCTATAGTTTTTATTGAAATAACAACAAATACTGAAATAAAGACTAGTAAAAAAAATGACATAAGAAATATAGAACAAGTGAACCAAGTTAAGGCAATTAATGTTCATAATGAAATAAATCTGAGGAAATTTTGAGTGGTCCTTTGTTTTTATTTCTGAACTTTACACAATGCTGCTAGATTTCTGGATACTGGATAATGGAAGCTTTTCTATACTTAAGAGAAATAAGTTTTAAAATTACATAATGTTTGCTATGGCTAAAGAAGAGAAAATGAGGATCTTAGCTACTCAGAAAACATGCTATGACTGAATCAAAGGACAATGGAATAAAAAAGAAAAACCAGCAGCGTCTCAAAGGTGTTTTTTCTAACTTTCCAACATCTGCACTTTGATGTAATTAGTGATCAATTACCACCTCTTTAAAGTCACTAAAGTGTGAAAAGCTTACATGCAACTGAGAAAAATTTACATGCTGCTTGCCAACCCAGTGTTAGAATTCTTTACCCATTTATTTTTAAATACACACACACACGCACATATATATGTATATACACTGAGTGGCCAGATTATGATCTCTGAACGCATAATAATCTGGCCACTCAATGTGTGTGTGTGTGTATATATATTAGAGGCCCGGTGCATGAATTAGTGCATGGGTGGAGTTTTGCCAGCCTGGCCGGGGGTGGGGGGGACATGGGCGGTTGGCCGGCCTGCCTGCCGGTCGAGGGGACAATGTGCATATTAGCCTTTTATTATATAGGATATACACTGAGTGGCCAGATTATTATGTGTTCAGAGATCATAATAATCGGGCCACTCAGTGTATATTATTGATTTTTAGAGAAAGGGAAGGGAGAGATTGAAACATCGATGAGAGAGAAACATCATCTATCGACTGCCTCCTGCACGTCCCCTGCTGGGGAATCAAGCCTGCAGCCCCGGTATGTGCTCTGACCAGGAATTGAACCAGTGACCTCTTGGTTCATGGGTTGAGGCTCAATGACTGAGTAATACCAGCTAGGCTACTCATTATTAAATATTTGTCACTTTTAGCTTCTTATATTTGCTCTAGACAATTTGTTAGCTAGCCAAACAACTTTAAAAAAAATGATTTTTAGAGAAACATCTATTTGTTCATTCACTGTTTGGTTTGTCTTTTTTTCCTTTGTGCAGGAGCCATGCTAATCTTCTCTGTACTGTTCCAATTTTAGTATATTTGCTGCCAAAGTGAGCATTCATTGATTGTTTCTTGTATGTGCCCTGACTGGGGATTGAACCCACAACCTTGGCGTATAGGTACGACACCAACTGAGCAACCCAGCCGGGGCCTAGTCAAACACTTTTGCTCACCTAAATTATTTCCACAAATACTTCCTAATTCATTATTTTGAGGACACTGTAAGTTTCTACATGTCTAGCCAACCTATTATTAAAC
The DNA here is from genome assembly GCF_951640355.1 of Cnephaeus nilssonii. NCBI lineage: Eukaryota > Metazoa > Chordata > Mammalia > Chiroptera > Vespertilionidae > Cnephaeus > Cnephaeus nilssonii. Next base: position 4,851,242 of record NC_137094.1, on the reverse strand, counting down.
TACAAAAGTTTTCTTCTGATTCAACCCTCACCCCTCAGAAATACATTCTGTTTAACCAAATGGAACAAAGAAAACTTAACTTTCGAAGTGGTGACACTAACATGCTGTTTTGCTCACAAATGATGCTTGGGGGTGAATAAAATGACCAATGTATAAAAACATAAAAATGACCACACACCCAGCTGGAGTGACTCAGTGGTTGAGCATCATCCTGTGCATTGAAAAGATGATGGTTTGATTCCGTGAGGGCACATACCTGGGCTGCAGTTGGAGCACAAATGAAAGGCAACCAGTTGATGTTTCTCTCGCACATCAATGTTTCTCTCTCTCTTTCTAAGCATGTCCTTGGGGAAAAAAGAAAAGAAAACAAAAAACCCAGACCAACCAAAAAGACAGAAACAAAACACACAATGAGTTGTATAAAATAAAGTTACAATTTGGTAAGAAATTTCAGTTCCAAGCAATTTCCCCAACTAATTTAGTTAATAAGAAAACCCAATAACCAGACCATCATATTTTCAACCATGCCATTTAACTTGTCACCATTAATATATATGATAAATGTATCATGCTGATATATTAAACACGAGAGAACATTAAAATACTGCCAAGAGAAGAAAATAAGAATATAAAGATATCACCTGCTCAAATCTTGTTAAAGTATTAAGATGTGAAACCTGAAACTTTCTTAAATTATTTAAATAGATGCTTCAAGACTTCCTTTCTCTAACAGTGCAATGGCAACTATCAAATGCAAAGAACTGCAATACCCAACAACCAGTATTGCCCAAATACTGGAGTACCATCACTGGGATCTACCTCAAAGAATACAATTATTATTACCCTGGCTGGGCAGTTAGCTAGAGCATCATCCCCAGATACCCAGGTTGTGGGTGCCATCCCCTGTCAGGGCACATCCCAATGAATGCATAAATGGAACAACAAAGCAATGCTTCTCTCTCCCCCTTCCTCTCTCTCAAACTAAAAATAAATAAATACACACACACACACACACACACACACACACACACACACACACACACAATAACCAACTCAAGATGATTTTATTCTTCCTCGGTACTTCTGGCTCCTTTTCTATCCATGCAGGAGACTACCAATATTATCAATTAGCAACAGATATAATTTTAAACCTCAGTTTGGTTTTCTCTTTTATTCAAGGTACTTCTAATTTATGTTATTCTAGATAAAAGATGTTTTACATTTTCTTAAGGTTGAAAGATGAAGAATTGTAAGAATACTATATAATACAATAAAAGCAAATTATATACTGCTACTACATATTTCATCAATACCATTATATTAACAGATATGGTCAAAAGTTTGATTATACTTTCAAAGTATGTACTTACCTATTAAAAAGCAAAACAGTGATGTGAAGGATAATATCACTATCACTGGACACTGTTGGCTTCATTGTCTGAATATATCTGAGGGCTTGTCTGTGCTCACCCTGACTCATAAAGGCTTGAATAATCTTTGAATGCTGCCATGAGAAAGGTTTTGCAGTAGCTGGATGAAACAGAAGATCCAAACCATTCTGCAAAAAATGACAGGAAAACTGGTAAATACAAATATGCTTTGCATTTATAAGGCACACCTTTAAAAAGACAGGCAATACTAAAGCCACAAAAACCAAGATAAAACCAGTGTAAATGTCAACTTACGGTATACTTTACTTTAAATAAAAGCTTTATCAAAAACCTCATGCTTTTGAGACCTCATTATACAATTATACAAAATCTTTCCATCACCAACTTCATATACAATGCTAAATCCTGCCTTCTGTGGTCCCCCTCCACTAAACATATTTCTAACATAACAATCACTCTATCTGCACTATTAGTAATTGTTATCTATTTGTTTCCTTCTCTAAGGAGTGAGAAACCTAGAGTTTTATCTTTGTACTAGAGGCCCAGTGCATGAAAATTTATGCACTGGAGGGGTTGTCCCTCAGCCTGGCCTTCCCCCTCTCACAGTTCAGGGGCCCTCAGCGACCTGGCAATCAGGGGAAGGCAATGCCCCTATTACACCTCTGCTGCTGCCACTGCTGGCAGCGCAAGCCTTGGCTGGCTGTGGTTACCTGAGCCTTGGGTGGCCCTGGGTGGCTGGGCAGCCTCCATCCGAGGCTTGCCTGCACCTTGGGCTGGCCCTGGGCCGCTGGGGAGCTGAGGGACTGGGGAACTCTAGGGGCAGGCACCCTGGCGGGGCTGAGACTGGGCGCTGCTATCTTATAGCTGTAGGCACTGCCATCTTTGAGGGTGGGGCAGTCAATTAGCATATTCCCTCCTCATTGGCTGTGGGCACCACCATTTTGTGAGGGTGTGACAGTCAAGTAGCATATTCCCTTTTTATTAGACAGGATTCTTACTGCCTAAGGTAGTGAAGCCATTATTTGAACTGACTCCTTAAATTACCTCTAGAAATAGATTCAATCATATCTTTAATATAAATTTTAATTATTATTTTAATAGTTTACAAAAGTTTTAATTCTAAGTGAACTAATAGACTCACCTCATAGTCATTATGATCGATCAGCCAAAAGCCTTGAATAAGTTTAACCTGGTCCCAAGAAATGGCAAAGGCAGTTGGAAATGATTCAATTGAAGTATCTGTTTTGTTTGGAAATGAATACATAATATCAAGTAGCAAATAAATGGTCTTTTAAAAAGAGGGTTAAGGACAATAAACAAAAACTTCTACTTATAATAGGTAGCAATAGAATATAGCAGGAATGATTCTGGACTTTTTAGAAAACCATTATGAATACCCAGCTAGGGTAAGTAGTTTTATCATATGTGGGTATAGGTAATCCCACACCAACTTCCTTCATTCTCAATAGGAAGTACCATCACAGAAGGGAAGAACTAAAGCGTACTTGCTTCGTGAAGTCAGTAGCTTAGCAAATTTAAGAAACAAAGCTATAGACAAATTCCAGTTAGCCAGCAAAACTTGGCAGCTTAAGCAAATGCATCAAGTGTCTTATAAATTATGAACAGAACTGCACGTTTTCAGATTAATAACTGACATTAGGACAAAACCCTTACTGCAACGACCACAGGGTTCAACACAATGTCTAAGGTAATAATTAAGCTACTTTAAATGTATTCATATTCAGTACATAAGTTAACCTATTTGAGAATGACTACTTGCCAGTCATGTTTTAGAACTGCTGCTCTTAACTTTGGTAGTGTCTCAGACACATTAGAGAATCTGATAAAAGCACTGGACCTTATCCCCACAAAAATAGACATAAAACAAACGTTTGTTTAATTTCAGGTTAACCACAGACCATCTGAACCCAACCCGCAGATCCTGGGTTAAGAAACCTTTCTTTTAAAAAAATTCAAATGTGAAGTTGAGATTGAATTAGATTGTGAATTGGTTTCTACTATTCTAAAATTTTGTAATTTAGGTAATACATGAATTATTTAATAAAAATTTTAAAGGATACAATAAAATGTTTGCTTGTTTCAGTAACGTTGTCTAGTAGGTATATGTCAAGTAGTGCCTATAAAAGAGATAAAAAATTCAGTGCATTTTATATACCCACTAGAGGCCCGATGCACGAAATTCATGCAAGAGTAGGCCTTCCTTCCCCCGGCTGCCAGCACTGGCTTCCCTCTGGCACCTAAGACCTGGGCTTGCCTCGCCCAGAAGGACATCTGGTCTAATTAGCATATTACGCTTTTATTATTATAGACTTACTCACACTCCTTGTTTTTCCCAAGACTGTGCCAGGTGTGAAAACTCAGTTAAGCATACCTCCCTCCCCACATCTTTGGGAACTCTTAAGTGATACCATTGCAAACCTACATGTAGACTAGGAGGAGGATATTTTCCTGTGCCTCCTTCATCTCGTTTCCACAACTTCTCAACTCGATCTCCTAACTGAGAAACCATTCCATCGATCATCAAATAATCAGAGTTCCATTTCCCACTGCAATAAGGGCAACATTAAAGATTATTTAATATTAGTGGTAATTATTATTATCAAAACAATAGCATTAAATTCTTAAAAGTAATGATCCCAATTATTAAAGGGAGAAGAGTTGGGAAGCTGGAGGGGGGAGAGGAAATAAGGGGGAAAAACAAAGTCGTCCAAGTGCTGAAATGCAACTGTTAATGGAAAGAATGTAAATAACTGGTGACCTACTTTATGCTCTTTTGATGAATAGCAGCTTCCAGTTTTTTTCTGAATAAGAATTCTCATAAAAAACACGTTTAAAATTATAGATTCTCCTCTAACAATGAATGGTGGTAAATATCTTTCTTCAGGAGATAATAAATAGTTACACTCAAGTTCTAAAGTAAAAGTGTGACCATCAGGTCAAGGCAAACATTACAAATAAAATAGTAATGTTGGTAACAAATTCTGAGAATTCCACCCATTTATTCATTTTATAACATGGTGAATTCTGTTCTATTTCAGAAGGCTTTTTGACTTCTTACAGAAGAAATTTCTAAAATGTTGTTTGAAGATTCTGGATGTACTATACCTTGATAAAAGCTCACACTTCTGCCGACGACTGGTGTAGTAGTTCTGAATTACAGGGTAGTTGTAGCATAACCTTGACAACTGCACAGCATCATCTAGATTTTTTTTTTAAGAGTTGGAGAAAAAGCTAGTAATATTTCCAAAATATCCCAACAATACTTAGATTACTCACATTGATATTTTACTATAATTTTATATTGTTGTTTAATTTGTAGGCTTCCTAAATTTCAGTAATACTACCCATCCCTTTATTAATAGATGCATAAATGAGAAAAGCAAGTCTCTCATAAACACCTGTAACAATAAGGATGCTAAGAGAATTATGAAAGAACAGATCAACAGCAATCATGGACAGTGAGAGAAGCAAGCTTAAATAAAGTCTAATGCGAATCCTGGAAATGCAAGAAGTTAATAAGCTTTAGAAGTGTATTTTAAACAAATATAGCAAAAGTCAAATTCTCTAATTCTTGATATTGGCATCAATCATTAGATAAAACAGGGGTGGGGAACATCGGGCCTGCAGGCTGTATAAGACCTGCGAAATCATTTGGTCAGGCCCTGCCAGGGCATTAGGGGTGAGTTAATTAAATGTTTGACCAAATACAGCAGGTTAATTTTTAAGTTGATAATTTTGTATGGCCCCTGAATGATATTATAAATATCCACATGGCCCTTGGCAGAAAAAGGTTCCCCACCTCTGAGATAAAAGGAGGTATTTAAATGATGGTAAATGTTCGTCAATTACCATATTAAAAGAACCCTTAAAATAAAAAGATTGACAAATTAGATTATAAGATGCATAAGTTCTATGGACCTAAATTATAGCTGGTGATATTGAATCAACTTTCAGAAGCCATAATATTCTTTCAAATATTCTTTCCTTCAAAATGTTCTTTAACCCAATAAACATGTATGGAAAACCTGTGTATCAGGCATGGGGTGAGTTACTGAAGATAAACAGAAAGAATGTAAGAAAAGAAGATAAGAAAAAAAGAAACATAAGTGAGGTGGTAGAAGAAAAGAAAATCCAAAACATTAGAACACAACCACAAAATTATAAAGATTTAAGAATGTTTCAATTAATGTTTATAGATTAAGTAAATATTTTACCTAAGCCCTCTGGTAGAAGCCCAGAATGAGAGAACCAAAGAACCATTTGGGCATACTGACAGATGAGCTGCGAAACCATACACTTATTGGTTAAGTTCATACGACCTGTAAAGAGGAGTTAAACATCAGTTGTTTAAACTTCAACCACAAATGAAAAATCAAGACACTCGCAGGATTTAAAAAACTAATGAATTCTTAAGTCAAAAATTAGCTTGAACAAATAACTCACTAAAGCAGACGTTTTAGGTATGCTTCTATCTCAGCTACACTTCCATTTACCTAATATCAGAAGTCAAGTTTACACACTGATACAAACTATACAGTATCATTAATACAGGTTGTTCACATCAGGCCTCTAAATAAAACTGTTTTGTTTAAATGGCAAAACAGCAGAAAACATTATAATGACCTCTGTGAATAAAAACTTAATGTATAATTTAAAAATTTGAAATTCTACTATAAATATACTACCTTAATAGTGATTAGGTTTAAACCCAAAATTTCCCACACTTATTTAAGCATGGGCTCATGATATACCTAATAGCATTATGTAGCTTTTCATAAAACAAAACAAAAACACAGCATATGAGAAATAATGGCCTTTTTGAACAATGGTCCATCTAAGACAGGAAATTTTTTCTTTTAAGAAGTCAATAAGTAAAATTTAACAAAACGTTCATTTATATAAAATAAACAGCACACCTCTTTCCGTGATCTCTTGTGCCTCTGTTGCAAAACAGCTTAAGACTGTATTAAGATTGCTAAGAAGCAAATGGCATTGTTGAATAGACTGTATAGTCTGTGGATCAATGAAACGACACGAACCATCAAATAATGGTGTACCTTTCAAGGATAAAATATACAATCAGTTTCGACACAATAAACCTGAAATAATTAAACTCGCAACTGAAAACTTTCTCAAATTCCTACTGACCACAGAATTAATTATTCTATACATTATGAGATTTACAAAGACGAGCTTGAAATGGCAAACACCCTTAAGGAACCTAGAAGGGATAGACACAATAACTTCTTTAAAAATGTAGAATGAGATAAGCAGAATGTAGAAAAGGTGATACAGATTCAATACAAATCAGTATATTCATTATTCTCCTTCAAATAAATCTTTCATGTCAGAAATGTACCATTTTGTTTTGCAATTAATAAGAACTTCCTTCCACCTCCAGTCTTCAAAAGTTAGACATTAAAATTAAGACTCAGATAAAGACTTATTACAATAAAATTTCAGGCATGTTATAATTCACTGTAGACTCAGTTGTCCTTTCATTTTAAATTAAAGGTTGAATTTACAAATGCTTTGGGGGGGGGAGTATTTTAGTTGCTATTGGTTACATCTTTTGATAAGATTTAATTGCACTGACATTTATATATAATCGCATTTTACTATATAATGTGTAATATTTGATATATCATTTAAAACAAATATCTGAATTCTAAAACCTTCCTTTCTCAAATCAAATTTTTTGCTTTACGCCCTGGCTGGGTAGCTCAATTGTTGTTGGGTAGAGCATCGTTGCAATATGCCAAATTTTCTATTCCGATCCCCAGCCCAGGCATATAGAAGAATCACCCAATGAATGCATAAATACGTGGAACAACAAAATCAATCTCTCTCCCTCCCAGCTCTAAAAGTCAATTTTAAAAACTTGGAAAAAATATATTTGCTTTACCTTTAATACATTTAGTATACTTATTTTTTATTTTAATTATTATTTTACCTAAAAAAAAAAATCTTCATTAACCATTAATGACACTCAAGGCAATAACAATGACTGAGTTATTACCAAGTTCAACCCTGAAACACCAAATGATGCTACAAGAATAATAAAGACATAGAATTTTATAAACCGAGTTGAATTTTTTCTTTTTTAAATAACTTACATTATTAATCCTGAAAACATTTTCTCCTGAAAAAAAAGTAAGTATATTTTGACCCTTACTCTGAATTATCAGATTACTGAAATATTTAAAATTTTTTACTCCATGTTTATAGTTTTATGAGTATGCCCTAAAATACAATAGAACCCCATGTCTTCCTGTACAACTTTGATTTAAAAATTCTATTAAGAATAAATTTTTAAAAATCCATTTGTTCACTCATCATAATAGAAATAAAAACATACTTCTAAATAAACTTTAATTTTACTTTCACGTACAGAGCAATCATTTCTGCACTAATTGGGCATAATGAGTTTTTACTATTCACAGATACCTCAAAATTCAAAGTGTACAACTGTCAAGAAGGAAAATGACCTGGCATGCCTGATAATGACATCTGTTAGAAAACAGATGATGAGGAGAGAACCAAGATGGTGGCATAGGTAAACACCTGTACTGGCTGCCTCTCACAACCACATCAAAACTACAACTAAAGGAGAAACCAGCTATCATCCAGAACCACAGGAAAACTGGCCGAGTGGAAGTTCTGTAACTAGGAGGAAAGAAAAAAGCACATTGAAACTGATAGGAGGTGTGGAGGTGCAGAGGTACTGAGGCGCACGCAAAATGGGCTGGCAACTGGGTGCGCTGTTGTTTTTTTTCAATCAGGAGGGAGATACAAGCTCCCGATTGCTCTGAACTCCAAATCCGGGCGAGACTCTGGGGACCCAGACTCATACCGGGAGAAACTGGACTGTGTGGCACCGGGCCGGAATGCGAGAATGGCTTTCTCTGAGGTGCTCGCAGTGATCATTATTCCTACATGGGGGCACGGAATGCGGAGATGGCTGACTAGCAGCCATTGCTGTTTGCTCTGCCCTGGTGATTCCCCAAGACCCCACCCCACCCCACCCAATTTACAACCCCACCCAAGCTGTGCGCAGAGGCTTTTGCATATGAATGGCCTGGCCTTTCGCAGTCTAACCTAACAAACTGCAGCTGGGTCAGAGAGCTCAAAAGCTGCCAAAAGAAGGGCAAAGGCTCTTGGCAGCAGTAGCCTGCCTTGCTTCACAGCTGGGCATCATCTGGGCACTTCGAAACCCCAAACCAAGAGGAGGAATCTGCAGATCTCGCTGTAGCTCCTGCTGAGTGGCCTCAAGCAGTGGCTGACTTTGCACCTCCTTGGAGATCCAAAAGCCAGTGTACACAGTGGTCAGTGTGAGATCATATCAGATTGCAACTCCTCACATCCCTAAGAGACACACTCAGGGGGCAGACTCAGTGAGCACCAAAGCCCCACTGAAGCAAGTCCTGCCCCATAAGGGTGTCTCCAGCACAGCAGTTCTTCCATTGCAGACATATCTGATCCTCACAGCCAATTGGCCTGGAGGTCAATTCCTCCCAGTGATACCAACAACAATCATGGCTTAACTACAACAAGACTGTGCGCCCAGCCCACAAAGGGGTGCACCTAGAGTGTCCACCTCAGGGAATTGGGGAGGCTGAGCCATTGGGCCCTATAGGACACCTACCACACAAAACCACTCTATCAACTCAGGGAAGCAGCCAAAATGCGGAGACAAAGAAACAGGTCACAAATGAAAGAAATGGAGGAAATCAAACTACTGGATATAGAGCTCAAAACCACAGTTAAAAGGTTACTCAAGAATCTTCTAGAAACCTTCAAGGAACTTAGCGAGACTTTCAAGGATGTTAGTGAGAATGCCAAAAAAATGGAAAAAGGACCAGTCAGAAATTAAACATACACTGACTGAAATAAAGAAAAATATACAGAAATTCAACAGTAGACTAGAGGATCACAAGAATCAAGTCAACGATTTGAAATACAAGGAAGGAAAAAACACCCAACTGGAAGAGCAAAAAAGAAAAAAGAATTCAAAAATATGAAGATAGTGTAAGTAGCCTCTGGGACAACTTCAAGCGTACCAACATCCGAATTATGGGGGTGTCAGAAGAAGAGAGCAAGATACTGAAAACCTATTTGAAGAAATAATGACAGCAAACTTCCCCCATCTGGTGAAAGAAATATACTTACAAGTCCAAGAAGTGCAAAAAACCCCAAACAAAAGGAATCCAAAGAGGACCACACCAAGACACATCATAATTAAAATGCCAAGAGCAAAAGACAAAGAGAGAATCTTAAAAGCAGCAGGAGAAAAACTGTTAGTTACCTATAAGGGAGTACCCATACGACTGTCAGCTGATTTCTCAACAGAAACTATGCAGGCCAGAAGGGAGTGGCAAGAAATATTCAAAGTGATGAATAGCAAGAACCTACACAACCAAGATTACTATACCCAGCAAAGCTATCATTTAGAAATGAAGGTCAGCTAAAGAGCTTCACAGACAAGAAAAAGCTAAAGGAGTTCATCACCACCAAACCAGTATTATATGAAATGCTGGACGGTATTCTTTAAGAAGAGGAAGAAGAAGAAAAAGGTAAAGACAAAAATTATGAACAACAAAGTGACAACAAGTGAATCTAAAAATCAAGTGAATAAAAAATCTGATGAACAGAATAAACTGGTGAATAGAATCAGGGGCATAGAAAGGGAGTGGACTGACAATTCTCTGGGAGAAGGGGATGTGGGGGGTGTGGGAAGAGATTGGACAAAAACTGTACACCTATGGACGAGAACAATGGCGGGGGGGTAAGGGCATAGGGTGGGGTGGGAACTGGGAGGAAAAAAGAGGAACATCTGTAATAATATGAACAATAAAGACTTATTTAAAAAAATAAAAAAACAGATGATGAGCTTTTATCCTATTTAGTTTCTTTATGCTCATAAATACTTTAAATAGAAAAGGAATAAGTACAGGAGCTTCTGAGGTTAGCTCTCTTTAATCATAAGCAATTTTGTAAATTAAACTCTGAAGATCAACAATGCACAAGATACAATTCTTAAACTTGCCAATATGGACATAACATGCTGCCTGTTTAAAAATCTGTTACAAAATCTTCGTCAAAAAATAATTTTATCACTCTAAACTAAAAAGGAAGTTTTCTTCTGGGCCTTCTTTAAGAACCTATAACTTCACGATGATTAAATTATTGTTAAGTACTTAAAAAATAAATGATTAATTTTTTAATATAGTACTTACACAGTCTGTCAAATTCCTCTTTTGTGAGAATCACTTTATTCCATGTCCATTCAAGCACAAAGCGCAAATTAGCAGCAGAATTTGGTTGTTCTAATTTGTAAATATAAAAGAAAAAATAAAGTATGATTATTAATTAGAAACAAAAAAGGAGTAACATTTTAGCGGAGAAACCTGACAGAAACTGCCCTCACCAAAGTGAGCAAGATAAATATCAACAATAGAGAGAAACTGGTATCATGTATCCTTCTGAGTGCAGTACATCACTTTATGTGAAAATTGTAAAATCTGAATCTCGTCACGAGGAAAGATCAATAAACACAAACTGAAAAACAACCTACAAAATAACAGGGTTATATTCTTTTAAAATATCAATTTTTTGAAAGAGAAAGGCTTATACCGACTTTAGAGATTAAAAAGACATGAAATTGCCCTAGCTGGGTGGCTTAGGTAGTTGGAGTGACCACCCGTACACCAAAAGGTTGGGGTTCGATTCCCAGTCAGGCATGTACAGGAGGCAACTGATTGATGTTCTCTTTCATATCCATGTTTCTCTCTCTCCCTCCTCTCTTAAAAAAAAAAAAAAAAAAAAGTCAATTAAAAAAACATGTCCTCAGGTGAGGATTAAAACACACACACACACACAACCTGCATTTCTTAAATAAAAAAATAAATAAAAATACATGAAAATTAAATAAATATATACAAATTCTGGATTCTCCCTGCCCCAAAATGCTACAAAGGACCTTACCGGGACAATTAGCGAGATTCCAATGTCTGTAGATTAGATAATGGCATATTATCAATGTTAATTTTCATGATTTTTATAGTTGCAAAGTGGTTTTTTTTAAGTGAGTGTCCTTGTTCTTAGAAGGAAATAATATTGAACTATTTGTGGGTAAAGAAGCATGATGTCTTCAACTTATTCTCAAATGTTTGTAAGAGTGAGAGATACACACAACTTGGATAAGTCTCCGAAGAATTTGCTGAGTGAGAAAGAGTCAATCCCAAAAGACTGCATACTGTGTGATTCCACTTATGAGCATTTTTAAAATGACAAAATTATAAAGAATGGATTAGTGATTGTCAGGGGTTAGGGATGTGGCTATAAAAGGGCAACATGGGGGATCCCGATTTGATGTTGTAGTAGAGGTTTGCCAGATTTTATCATTGGGGTGGCAGTGGGGGGGCGGGCAGAGTACACAGGCTCTCTCTATATTATGTCTTATAATCCTGTAACTATATGTGGATCTACAAATAGTTCCCAATGAAGTTTAACTAACCACCCCCACAAAGAGCAAGTTGATAATTTTAAAAATACAAAAGTAATTTTCCATTAAAAATAATCATCTTACCATCCAGTATCCACCTCCTGATATATCCAGTCAAAAGTCCCAGGGAACTTGTGTGGATTGCTGCTGACAATACAGCTTTTAATTGTTCTTCCTACACCATGCATAAAAAAAGTAGGAAGAAATTTAATGATAAGAAAGGATATGTGATCACAGAATCAGAGGTAAAAAGTTCTAGTTCAGAATACAAAATTTTAAAGGCTTAAAAATCATTATGACTCACTAGGATGCCTATATAAAAAAGACAATAATGAGCATCAACGATGTGGAAAAATTGGAATCCTCACACACTGCTGGTGGGAATATAAAACGATAAAGCCCACTTTGGAAAACAATCTGGTAGTTCCTCACAATCAAAATTACCATGTGACCCAGCAATTCCACACCTACGTACACACACAAGAGAAATGAAAACACGTGACTACACTAGAACTCTATGGGAAGCAGCATCATTCCTATAGCCAAAACGATCACCTGAAGAATGAATTTCAAAAATGAGGTATACTCGGTACAGTGAAATATTAGCTAGCCATAAATAGAATGAAGTACTAATACATATTACGGGATAGATGAACCTTGAAAACATTGTGCTAAGTTAAAGGAGCCAGTCACAAAATGCCGTATTATTAAGATTCAATTTATAGCCCAGCCGGTGTGGCTCGGTGGTTGAGTGTCAACCTATGAACCAGGTCATGATTCAATTGCTGGTCAGGGCACATGCCCGGGTTGCAGGCTTGAACCCCAGTAGGGCACATATAGGAGGCAATGATCGATGTTTCTCTCCTCTCAAAAATCAATAAAAACAAATCCTCGGGTGAGGATTAAAAAAAATCATCTCACCTGACTTAAACTGGAAGGCTGCATATCAATAAGTCTTGGTGAGAGAAGGCCAGCCATAAGACATCGATTATAACCATCAGAAATAACTTCATTGATAAATGGTCCTGATTTCTTTAAAAAGGTCAAAGTCTGAAACAGATTGATTAATAAGATATCAATTAACACTCAATTCAAATAACCAGATTTAAGAATATGTAATAAACTCATTATCCCACTTTTAGACTTAACATTTTGAATAAAACTAAAAACACTGAAATGGAAATTGTGGAAGAGGACATTTTTGTACTATTTTCAAGGAAAAGGGTTTGTGGGTTCTTGAGCTAAATCAATGCTTCGTAATTATAAATAATATTGTAGCTTCTATGTTTTTATGAAAGGTACCCAATACCTTCTCTAAAGCTGATAGACTCGATGACAGCTCTTTATGAACACACACACACACACACACACACATACACACAACACCCTGTATTTATTCCTCTTGGTCTAATAAACAAAAGACCTGATATAAAGTATAAATATGGCATCCATCTACATCTAGGTGATTATGAGTTAAAAGGTTTGTCATTTGTTGTTTTCCTAGAAAAGTATTTTTCAACAGATAGTCACCATCCGCTCGCTCTGTGCTAGGCACTGTACCACTGTGCTAGGTACCTCTTTGCATTACTTTATTTATTCAAAAGCTTTCTGGAGAAAGGAGAATTCAGAGAAAGGATAAAAAGGGACATGGTAAGACAATGGCCTACTCTGATCTTTTCCTTGGGGTTCAAGTAGCTAACATCCACAGAAAACTGCTAAAAACATTCCAATACGTCTCATTAACCTAGCAGAAGCTACCATCAAGTTTAAATCCATGATCTGACTTGAGTTCAATATGAAACACTGTCCACATTGTCAGCTGTTACCTACCTCCTTCTGAAAGCCAGTACAAGTTATATGAACAACTCCTGAGTTTAACAAACAAGTGGCATCTAAAAAAAAAGATTTTGAAAATCCACTTAAGTATTATATTCCAGATGGCATTGATACAACAGAATTTCCCTTAAGAGACTGCTAGCCAAGGTATCAAATTATTATACACAATAAATTTTAAAATATTTCTAAACTTTATCAAAAATGATACCAAACTATCACAAATGCAGTGTGAAATTTTTAATATTTTCTAGCAAATTCAAAACTGTGATAATTTCTTTATAAACTATGTATTAAATTTCTCATGTACATGTATATTTGTTTTCTAAGTTATCCATATATTAGCTGACAATGAGATATGAATAATACTAGCACATATGTTAAACATACACACACACACACTCTTGCATGTTATTTTTCTCAAAAGGTAATGTTAGGGAAATACATACCAAAGTTATAGGAACTTGGGTTAAAAAACTGCTCAGGAGGTGAGTATGAAGGAGCAAGTCCTCGACTTAAACTTCTCTCGTGGACTAATATATCCAGGATGTAATGTGGAGAAGCCATATTTACAACAGAATCCAGGGACCACAATGCAAAATAAGAGCAATTATGTAGAGATTCTCCCGATCTAAAAGAAAATTTTACAAAATTATTAAGTCACTGAACTGCTATAGATACAAATACCAAAAGAAAGAGAGAGAAGCATACCTTAATGAATCTGGCATTTGTGCATGATACCAACGATTTATGTCAAAAATCCCTAAATATATAGAAGGCTTTCCTTGTCCATATATATTTACTTGCCAGGTGAAGACTGAAACACTAGTGTCGGGAGACAGAGCTAAAAGGAAAAGACAATTTTAAAAAATAGAATAATCTCAAAGTAAAATCCTCCAAATAATACTATAACGAGATTTTTCTCATAAATCCGTATTTGATTTAATTTGCCCAAACACACTTCTATCATGCATGTTGTAAGTAGAGATTTACTCACCTTTATCTTAACTGTTTTTATATTTCAAGAACACTTTATTAAAAACTCATCAGAAAAGTTATATTCTGGCTTATTTTCAGTTATCACCTTGGCAACTTTGAGGTATTGGAAGTAGAAAATAGAAAATGATCTGAATGAATATCTCCCAAGAATGGTGCATAGCTAGTACCAGAGAATATCAATACCCAAAGTGGATGCCTTTAGGTCTTAGAGCTTAATTCTTTACAGGAATTTTGGTTAAGAAGGACTGATCTACAAGTAAATGCATAGTCGAATAACAAATCGATATTACTTTCTCTCTAAAATTGATTAAAAAAAAAAGATAAATCTTAAGTCAAATATCCACATGTCATGTAAGAGAACTTTTAGCTAACCTTCACTACTCATGCCTTCCTCTCTGTCACCATGAGATCGAAATTTCTCTATACTCTGGCATCCCAACAGTTTGGTATTACTAGTTTGTCCCCTCAAAGGAAACATGCCACATGTGAGGTCCAGTGTATATCTTTCTTCACAGTACTCCAACCCCTGAAAAATAAAGTGTACAAAAACCCTTATCTTAATAGGATTCTAAGCAAAACGACATTCTAAAGTTAAATATTTTCTAAATTTAAAGATATTTCACAAGAAAACAAACCAAAAAAAGTTAAACCCTGAAGAGAAAGTATCACGGAAAGGAGCTCTAAAATTTTATAAGCATAAAAATATTTATCAAATAAAAGGCTAGTTTTAGTCTCTCAAAAGTAATTACCAATACATTTTTTGAAGCTGTTATCAAACATGGAAACCTTCATCTTCATGTACTACTGGTTGAAGTGTAAATTGGACTAACCACTGAAATTATATATACACACTAGAGGCCCAGTGCACGAAATTCGTGCACGGGGGAGGGGGAGGTGTCCCTCAGCCCAGCCTGCACCCTCTCCAACCTGAGATCCCTCTCACAATCCAGGACTGCTGGCTCCCAACTGCTCGCCTGCCTGCATTCCTGATTGCCCCTAACCGCTTCTGCCTGCCAGCCTGATTGATGCCTAACTGCTTGCCTACCAGCCTGTTTGCCCCTAACTGCCCTCCCCTGCAGGCCTGGTCACCCTTAACTGCCCTTCCCTGCAGGCCTGGTCACCCCCAACTTCCCTCCTCTGCTGGCCTGGTCACCACTAACTGACCTCCCCTGCAGGATTGATCGCCACCAACTGCCCTCCCTTGCAGGCCTGGTCCCTTCCAACTGCCCTCCCCTGCTGGCCTGATCGCCCACAACTGCCCTCCCTTGCAGGCCTGGTCCCTCCCAAGTGCCCTCATCTGCTGGCCATCTTGTGTCCACATGGGATCAGTCATCTTTGACCACATGGGGGCAGCCATCTTGTGTGTTGGAGTGATGGTCAATCTGCCTATTACTTTTATTAGATAGGATAAGATAGGATAGAGGCCTGGTGCATGGGTGGGGGCCAGCTGGTTTGCCCTGAAGGGTGTCCCGGATCAGGGTGGGGGTTCCCTTGGGGTGTGGGCAGCCTGGGCGAGGAGCCTGTGGTGGTTTGCAGGCCGGCCACGCCCCCCCGGCGGCCCAAGCAGAGGCCCTGGTATCTGGGATTTATTTATCTTCTACAATTGAAACTTTGTAGCCTGGAGCGGAGCTAAGCCTTCTGCGCACTCCATGGCGGCAGCCATTTCTGTTGGGATTTATTTATCTTCTATAATTGAAACTTGGTAGCCTTAAGTGGAGGCCTGTGCTGCCAGGGTGTGTGGAAAGCTTGGCTTCCTACATCTCCAGGGGCAACCCTAGCCTCCTGCTCTCTCCAGCTCCGTGGGATTTATTTATCTTCTATCATTGAAACTTTGTAGCACTGAGTGGAGGCCTGGGCCGGCAAAGGCAGGCAGAAAGCTTGGCTTCCTCCATTGCCACGGAAACCCAAGCCTCCCTCCTGCTCTCTGTGGCCGCAGCCATCTTGTTTGGGTTTATTTGCATATTCGCTCCTGATTGGCTTGTGGTGTAGCGGAGGTACAGTCAATTTGCTTATTACTCTTTTATTAGATAGGATACTCTAGGCCAGCAAACCTACTTTTGTATTCTTAATGAAAATCTTTCTCTAGAATAGGTCTTTGCTCATCAATCCCTTTAAGAATCTGAAAAAAAAAGCTGTGCAACTTTCCCCCCAAATTGCATACTCAGTAGAATGCCACACATCATTCAGGGACCCATCCCTATACCTGCGAACACTAGGTTTAGAAACTAGTGTTCTGGAGAATGGAATGTGAGGGTTGACCAAATATGGCTATTAGCAGCACCCCACTATTTCCTCAAGAATTCAGCCACAAAAATCCTATATAATAAAGAGGTAATATGCAAATTGACCCTCATGCCGTCGCACAAGATGGCTGCCCCCATGTGGTCAAAGATGGCCGCCACAAGATGGTCAGAAGGGGAGGGTAGTTATGGGCGATCAGGCAAGCAGGGAAGGGCAGTTGGGGGCAACCAGGCCTGCAGGAAAGGGCAATTGGGGGCGACCGGGCTGGTAGTGGAGGGAAGTTGGGGGCAATTGGGCAGGCAGGGGAGCAGTTAGGTGTTGATCAGGCTGGCTGGGGAGTGGTTAGGGGTGATCAGGCTGGAAGGCAGGCGAGCGATTTGGAGCCAACAGACCCGGATTGTGAGAAGGATATCCAGCTGCCACAGGGATCATGCCTAAACCGGTAGTCGGACATCCCCAAGGGGTCCCAGATTGGAGAGGGTGCAGGCTGCGCTGAGGGACACCCCACCCCAGTGCATGAATTTCATGCACCGGGCCTCTAGTAATCATATGAAAAGCTAGATGCATTTATGCTCTTATATAAGTGTCAGTGACAAGACTGTTTATAAAGTCTCCCCATGGTTTACTGCTTGATATGTTAGAGCAGGGATGGGAAATGTCTGGCCCGTGGGTCATATAAGGCCCCCAAAATCATTTGGTCTGGCTCTGCCAAGGCATTAGGGATGAGTTAATTAAATGTTTGACCAAATATAGCAGGCAAGTTTTTAAGCTGATAATTTTGTATGGCCCTCGAATGATGTTATAAATACCCAAATGGCCCTGGGCAGGAAAAAGGTTTCCCACCCCTGTGTTAAGAGCATCAATGTGGGGTTATTTTTCCTGGGTATCATTTAGGCTACAAGCTTTAGTTCTGTCCAATTCCCTCATTTTAGAGGAAAGTGATACCTGGAGTGCCAATAAAGCTACCTCGGTAAAACAGCTGGTGTCGCTGAAACCGGTTTGGCTCAGTGGATAGAGCGTCGGCCTGCGGACTGAAAGGTCCCAGGTTCGATTCCGGTCAAGGGCATGTACCTTGGTTGCGGGCACATCCCCAGTAGGAGGTGTGCAGGAGGCAGCTGATCAATGTTTCTCTCTCATCGATGTTTCTAGCTCTCTATCTCTCTCCCTTCCTCTCTGTAAAAAATCAATAAAATATATTAAAAAACACACACACACAAAAAAACCAGCTGGTGTCCTAATCCCTAATGTAATACTTCTTCCACTGTATTGTGAATACAGTACTAACTTAAATATAAGAGTAACTTTTTAATATCTTAATGTCTTAAAAGGAAGACTTAAAATATGTGATCAATGAACAAAATGGTAATAAGAAGCCATATTACCATTACATTTACCTCATATAAGATTTGTCCTGTTGCCAAACACTTTCTATCCCCGAAGGCCAGCTGAAGCAGATGCAAACTCAGAACATCCCCTTCACTGAAAGAGAGAGAGATCAGCTTTACCTTTAGTGTTTCCACTAAGAAATACTAACAATCATATTAATTACACTAAGCATCTCTTACTGCCCACATCAGTTTAGTTTGAATACAATATTGAGTGCATATGATAAAACTAAGGTCACTGGCTTAGTGGTTGAACGTCAATCTATGAACCAGGAGGTCACAATTTGAGTTCTGGTCAGGGCACATGCCCGGGTTGCGGGCTCAATCCCCAGTAAAGGGCATGCAGAAGGTAGCTGATCAATGATTCTCTCTCATCATGGATGTTTCTATCTCTATCTCCCTTCCTCTCTAAATCAATGAAAATATATTTTTTAAAATAGAAAGGAACTGCCATTTGACCCAACGATCCCACTTGTAGGAATATATCCTAAGAATTCTGAAACACCAATCAGAAAGAATATATGCACCTCTATGTTCATGGCAGCATTATTTACAATAACTAAGATCTGGAAACAGCCTAAGTGCCCATCAGTAGATGAGTGGAACAAAAAAGCCGTGATACATTTACACAATGTAATATTATGTGGCTATACAAAAGAAGGAACTCTTACCCTTTGTAACAGCATGGATGGACCTGGAGAATATTATGCTAAGTGAAATAAGCCAGTCAGAGAAAGACAAGTACATGCTCTCGGTTATATGTGGAATCTAATGAACAAAATGAACTTATGAACAAAATAGGTCCAGAGGGGAAGGGTATGGAGGGGGCAGGAAGAGATTAATCAAAGAACATACATGCACATATGCATAGCCCATGGACACAGACAATAGTGTGGGAAGGCCTGTTGTGGGCAGAGGCTGAGTAGAGAGGGGCAAAGGGGGGAGGAATGGGAGACATCTGTAATATTGTCAATGATAAAAATGAACATAATGCCCTCTCATTCCTTACCACACAAAGCCTTCTCAAGGCACACATCTCAATAGATACCTCTGTATTTTCTCCAGGATTGACAAATTTCAAAAATGGCAAATCATTTTTTCATTCATTGCCTTATTACTACAATGTAAGGTTAAGACAAAACCTCAAACGTGGGGGACATAGAAAAAAAAACCCAAATGGTCCACAATTCAGGTACATAAAATCTAAGGTAGGACTTGGAAAGAGTAAGTACTGGAATCAGTGAGTTATCAAGACCATGGCATTTATACCACAAACTTTAATTTCAATGATCATCAAAGAAAGAACTAAATACCTAAGAAAAAAATTTAAAAATGAATACTGCATAACTGTCCTAGCACTGGACATGAACCAGTTAGAAATTAAATTGAAAACAAAGATCTGTCCATAGTTGTACTTAGAACATTAGAGCTTATGACAGGGAAAAGTCAATCCTAAAAATATACTGCAAAAGGCAAGTAGGACTAGAAAACAGAGTAGGGATAAATAAAAATGAAAGAGGCGTACAAAACAAAGAGGAAAAAGGAATGAGATTATAAAGAGAAAAGATGTCTTACAAGAGAACACAGAAAGCCATAAAAATTGCCTATAGTAATAATAGGTTGCCTGCTCATCTGAATTGGCTTACACTTTGAAATAACATTGAAACAATCAAGCAAGCACAATTTCTTCTCACCGATATATGAGAATTACTTAAATTTGTAGAAATAATCATTTAACTTTTTTAATCATTTCAACTATCACTAATTCACTGAATTATGTTGCTTTCACTAAAAAGAGACAACATAGTACAAAGTAAAAGCTTTCCAAAGAAATTAACTGCTGCTCCATTTTTGACAAATAGTTTTTTAAAACACATGTATCACACTGACCTATCTTGTGTAGACTGAACAGCCCACAAGTAACAGCAATTACGAGGATCATTCTCAGGTTCTTGAAAAGTAACAGCATATACGGGAACCCTTCCGCCTTCCAACTGTGTGTAGTATCTGTAAGAGGCACAAAAATTAGTATACTTCATACTTTTAAATTATAACTGTTAAAGAAGGCGCCTCGATGTAAGAACTTGAGTTAGAGCATCTACTGTTCATACAACCATCTTCAAAAATACACAGGAGCCCTGGCTGGTTTGGCCCAGGGATAGAGTGTTGGCCTGCAGACTGAAGGGTCCCAGGTTTGATTCCGGTTGGGGCACATGCCCAGGTTGTGGGCAATCCCTAGTGGTGGGCATGCAGGAGGAAGCCAATCAATGATTCTCTCTCATCATTGATGTTTCTGTATCTCTCTCTCTCTCTCTGAAATCAATAAAAGTATATTAAAAAAAAAAGTACACAGGGTAGCCCTGGCCAGTGATGTGCTCAGGGGTTAGAGCATCCATCTGTGCACCCAAGGGTTGCAGGTTTGATTCCCCATTAAGAGCATGTACCTGGGTTACAGGTTTGATCCCCAGCCCATTGGGTCAGGTGCGGGAGGCAATCAATCAGTGTGTCTTTCTCACATCAATGTCTATCTCTCGCTCCTCTCCTTTCCACTCCCTCAAAAATAAAAATAAAAAAATTCAGTGGAAAAATATCCTCAGGTGAGGATTAACAACAACAAAAAATACACAGGGTACAAGACATCGAGACAATGAGCATAAAAAAAAAAAAAAAAAAAGACAATGAGCATGGCATCCATCCCCCAGGTAGAACTGGGAAGGGTTAAAATTAATAAAGCATAGAATACATGTATATGTGAACCAGTCCTTCCAATACATATAAATATATGCCACTATGTACTGCTCCCCACTAAGAGGTACCCTCGAGAAAGATGAAATACTGCCACAACACTCCATTTCTTCAGCTGTATGGATTTAAGCATCAGATCCACTATGCTTGCTACCGCCCTTAATAAAGGGTTACTTCCCTCAACAAAGGATTTGTTAATTCCTCAGCAATTTTAACATCATTAAAAGTATCAATAACAATTTTAAAACAAAGCATTTTAGAACAGATTTTTAAAAAAGCCTTTGCTTTTCTGTCTACTGGGAACAACTACTTTACACATATTTATACATATGGTTATAAAGAAAAGTACTTCTGAAAGAATTCATACAATATAAACATCTTTAGAGTCATGCTTTATTAGCAAAATTAACATAATAACTGAAATGCCTTTTAAAATATACACTGAATCAACCCAAATTCATGTGCTAAGCCATTCCTTTATTATATCGTCATGATTTAATACAATGAAAAATTATTCAGTCACTCAATCATTAATTTGTCCTACCATTTTCCCCATAAGCTAATTTTTACATATTAATAGGGTACAAGTCATATTAAGAAACTGCCAAAAATCAAATCAGAGAAAAGATATCCTTACTCTCTTTTCATGCTTTTCATATTCCAGAGTGCTAGGTAGCCATCGGAAAAACCTACAGCAAGCTGATTGGTCCTGCTTATGTAACTCAGAGCTGAAACTGCTGTTCCTGATGGGCTTACTAATTGGAAACACAGATGGCGTCCTTCTCCAATTGCACGTTCTCTGATGTGTGGTACTTCGGCTGGAATACCAGCTATAACTTCAAGGTCTAAAAAAAAAGTGAGATAAACTAAGAACAGAGTAAAAACAAATGTGCCACCCATTATTCAAGCAGAAATTGAAGACTACTGGGGTAAATAGGAAGAGGAACGATCGTGCAGGTCATCATCTGACCCCCTGATCACTAAATGTGAAACAAGATGCCATGTGCCTCTGGATGTGATACAGTATGAAGTTCCCAGCATTTATGACGTAGCCTTGCCAAATGTTAAGTCTGAATCTAATCAGAGAGAGCTTAGATTTGCGGGAAATATAAAATGTAAATGATACCACATGAAACAAACAGATAATTTCAAATGTGGAGCATTACACCAGGTAACTTCTTCAGCAAGTCACTGGATAGAGAGGATTGCTCTACCTTCAAGGAAACATGAGAGATGTCAAGTGAAATGTGTGGACCTTGCCTGTATCCTGATTCAAACAATCTAAATGCAAAAAGGTGCTTTAGAGACAATCACAGAAATCTGATTATTGGACTCAATACCAGCAATTTCACACATAAATTAACCACTAAAATTCTGCAGCACACCAAAAAATATGTTTTTTAGTGATCTGGAAATAAAAGGCATAATTTGATTCACTCACACTGGATGGCTATTGTCCTGTTTGCTGTTGTCATTTTTTTATTTGATAATCTAAGGGAATAAAGGTCAGTGCCCCTGACTAAATAGTCAGGTATTGCATGTTTTAAAAATCCTTACAGCCCTGGCCGGGTTGGCTCAGTGGATAGAGCATCAGCCTGCCAACTCAAGGGTCCTGGGTTTGATTCCGGGCCAGGGCACATGCCTGGGTTGTGGGCTCAATCCCCAGTGGGGGTCGTGCAGGAGGCAGCCGACCAATGATTCTCTCACATCACTGATGTTTCTCTCTCTCTCTCCTTCCTTCCTCTCTGAAATCAATAAATATATTTAAAAATAAAAAATAAATAAAAATAAAAATCCTTACAGCACACCAGTTGAAAACCACTAAACTATACCAAGGAATTAATTGATATGTTGTTATGAGTGGTAATGACATCATGATTATGTAGTAACATAGCCATTACTTGCTTTGAATTAATGCAGAGGAAATGAGAGAAAGGGGAGTGAAAGAAAATGGATGCACATACAGTAAATTTTGAAAACCAATTTGAATTTAGGTGATAGGTATGTGTGGATTCTTATATTCCTTTCCCTACTTGAAAATGATGGTAATCTTTAATAAAACAGAAATATTCAGGCCTGTATATTGATATAACTATTGTACAAGGGCAGATTCCCTCAATGCTATTATGAAGGGGTTATAAAATCATATCCCATTGTGCTCGCTTCAGCAGCACATATACTAAAATTGGAACAATACAGAGAAGATTAGCATGACCCTGAGCAAGAATGACACGCAAATTCGTGAAGCGTTCCATATTAAAAAAAAAAAAATTCATATCCTACTGTTCTTGAAGTTACCCTCCTGATCCCTACTGTTTCTGATCATATTTTCAGAGAATAGTGATTAAATGTTGCCAAAATATAATATTTCATATAATAAAATACTGTAGACATATTTAAGAAAATAAGGTAAACTCTACATGTACTGATGGGACAGAATATGTAAGAAATATCGTTAGGTTTGGGAGAATTGCAGAATACTATGGTATGATAAACGTTAGGAACTTCCATTTTCTTTGTATGTATTTCAATAAAGTCTAAATAGTTGTAATCATAAATTACATTTTTAAACAAAATCAATTTTGCATTGAACCCCAACACTCAATTTTTTGTGTGCTATAAAATTCAATGGCTTAATAATTCTATTAATTGAGATATAGTTCTGACCTCTGATCACAATGCAGTTCAATTATAAAATTATCCTTGTGCTAAATTCAACTACTGATTGTTGCTTTCTGAAATAAAAGAAGTTTTAACTCTGCCCAGCCAGGCGTGGCTCAGTGGTTGAGTGTTGACCTATGAACCAGGAGGTAACGGTTCAATTCCCAGTCAGGGCATATGCCTGGGTTGCTGGCTGTATCCCCAGTGGGGGACCATGTAGGAGGCAACCAATCAATGATTCTCAACACTGATGTATCTCTCTTTCCTCCTCACTGAAATTAATAAAAAAAAAAATTTTTTTTTAAAAAGATGTTTTAACTCTATTTTGATCGGAAGTTTTAATTGATACAAACATTTTAATTAGCCTTACAGCTATATCATATACAAAACACACTCCAGAACAAAACTTTAAGACTATTTAATTCCTTTATTAATTTTCTATGAAGAACAGTTAAACCATTTCTAATATTCTACAAACTCATTTTTACTTACTTTTCTTTTTGCTAATCAATTCTTTTCACTTAAACTTATTTTACAGATTTAAATTTAGTTCAAATGGTTAAGTTCCTCAGTCAATTTCTGGTCAAATTTTTGCCGCTTGCAGTTTTATTACACAAGACTCATACGCTGGGATAAAATAGTTTGTTATTCTATTTCTATTTCTTAGCTGGTCCATAAAAGAACAGATATGGCCTTAGCCAGTTTGGCTCAGTGGACAGAGCGTTGGCCTGAGGACTGAAGTGTCCCGGTTCAATTCCAGATGAGGGCATATGCCCAGGTTGCGGGCTCCATCCCCAGTAGGGGGCGTGCAGGAGGCAGCTGATCAATGATTCTCTCTCATCATTGATGTTTCTATCTCTCTCCCTCTCTGAAATTAATAAAATATATATTTTTAAAAAAGAACAGATCTGCAATATTACAGTATGCTTTAAAAATCAAGACGGTGCCCAGCTGTTGTGGCTCAGTGGTTGAGAGTCGACCTATGAACCAGGAGGTCACGCATAATTGATTCCCAGGTTGCAGGCTCAATCCCTAGTAGGGGGAATACAGGAGGCAGCCAATCAATGATTCTCTTTGATCACTAATGTTTCTATCTCTATATCTGAAATCAATAAAAAATAAAATTCAAGGTCCTCAAAGGTCAAATGGTCCTTCTGTGAGAAACATTGATAGGTTGCCTCCAGTATGCACCTCTGACAAGGGATGGAATCCTAATCTATGTATGTGTCCTGACCAGGACAGGAATTGAACCAGCAACTTTTTGGTGTAGCGTACAGGACAGCGCTCTAACCAATTGAGCCACCTGGCCAGAGCCACACATGCTTGTTTTTCTATCTTATTTTTGTTATTGTTAATCTTCAACCTAGGATATTTCCCCACTGATTTCTAGATGGTAGAAGGGAGGCAGAAAGAGAAAAGAGAGGAAAAGGGAGAGGGAGAAGGGGAGAAGGGGGAGAGAAAGAAAAACATCGATGTGAGAGAAACACATTGGTTGCCTCCTGACTCCTGAACATGCCCCAACCAAGGCCAGAGATCGAACCCAGGTATGTGCCCTTGACTGGAACTTGAACCCACTACCCTCTGGTGTGCAGGCTGAAGCTCTGACCTTTGAACACACTAGTGAGGGCAGGGCCACACATTTTTAAAAAGTTTTTAAGTTACTTCCCCTCCCTACATAAACCAATCAAGAATCCCATAAATTTAAAAGGTGAAAAAAATGCCAAAAACCTAAAAGCAATTGATAAAGTGTAAATTTATTAATATAAGCATTAATATTACATAGAAAAAACTGCCTCTCTTCACTTTTTTATTTTTATTGAGTAGCATTAGTTCTATTTTGGGATGTAAGATATAACTTTCAATCACTCTGTTATTACCTAGTGAATTATTTGTGTCTTGTCTTACCACAGGAACACAAACAGCATGCCAAAACAGTTAGATCCTACATGGATAAAAATAAAATCTTGATAAAGTTCAACATTTTATACCTTTAGTCCTTGTCTGGCATTTACTTGATATTATTCAAGTATATATCTGAGAATAAATAAATCAATATCCCTATCTCTTTCACTTAAAAAAAGCCCACACCATATTGATATTGATTTCAAAGAGGAAGGGAGAGGGAAAGATGGAAACATCAATGATGAGAGAGACTCAATGATTGGCTGCCTCCTCCACACTCCCCACTGGGGAATGGAGCCCACACCCGGGCATGTGCTCTTGGAATTCAACCATGACGTCCTGGTTCACAGATTGACACTCAATCACTGAACCACATCACGGGCTGGGCCTTCTCTTTCAATACCTACTTTAGTATATAAACAGTTCATCAACAAAATAGACTAACATGCAAAAGATATCAACAGTGCCCAAAACATTAAAACAATAGGTCCAAACAATGAAAGAAACAAAGATACATAAAGAAGTCTCTATATAAATTTTTTTTACTTTGAAAAACTCAATCCCTTATATCAGAATATTCTGGTGCTCAATTTTCGGTTTTAAGCAAAGAAATTACCTGATGCCTCCACTTCATTCTGACTGCATGATAAGTCATCAAGACATAGGTCAATAAGAAGGATCTGTCCAACATTAGTTGCCACAGCTGCCACCCCAAAAAGCCATCGCAAACTTGGGTGCAAATGCTGAGTGCTTGCACTGGCTCCTCCATGATTAATTATAGGTTCAATAGCTATTACCTAGAAAAGAGAATACATGACTTGCTTTTCTTATACAAGGTGAGAAAATGCAATTAAAACATAATAAATTTTGAAGTTAAGGCACGTTATTAGGTATAACAGACATTTTCAAACATAAAAGCATAAATCCGCATCTGATACTTGTGAATCTGAATAACATAATTAAATCTTTCAATATAATAGTAATTATACCATTATTTCAATATATAAAAAATCATGCAGTTGAAATAACTGATGTTTATTGAGAATTTAATATAAGCCAGACATTGCTAATTGGTTCATTTAATGTTCATTATAATCCTTTGACAATGGATATAATTATACCTGGGTATAATTATACCTGTTTAAAGATGCTTGGAAAGGTTAGTTGAATTATCCTAGTCACACATTCATTAAACAGAAAATTCAAATCTAGATTTTTCTCACTTTAAAGCTGTTAACCAGCTACTCTATGATTATATAGCTTCTTTTCTTAAAGAGTAAAAATAAATCATTCCAGAAAATTTTACTGTTTACTCTTAAAAAAAAAAAGTCCTATTTAAGCCTTTACACAGTAAGATGTGTAATGGTCTTTAAAAGGGTTATGCCTGGCTAGTAGAGCATCAACCTATGAACCGAGGTCACGGTTAGGTTCCTGGTCAGGGCACATGCCCAGGTTACAGGCACGATCCCCAGTAGGGGGCATTTAAGAGCCAGGTGATCAATGAGTCATCATTGATGTTTCTTTCCCTCTCCCTTCTTCTCTGAAATCAATAAAAATATTTTTTAAAAAAATAAAAGGGCTATATTATAATGGACTTCACACAAAGTTTTAGCAGTGACTGAATCACTGGCATTTAACAAGGACTGAAATTACTTAAAGAAAATCATACTGTAGCTACATTATAGAATGATACCACCCTTCATTCATGAGTTAAATCTTAAATATCTGTACCTAATAGTCCATATTTTATTTTCTACTTAGCTTTCCTTCTGTTTCCTATTAATTCAAATATTAATTAGGCATGATATATGACATAGTGTTAAGTATTTGGTGATTTCTACTATAATACTAAAATTACTAGAAAAAAAGAGAAAATTTGTTAATGATATAATGCATTAATATAAAATCAAAGTTAAGTCTATAATTTTTTACCAGAGATAAAAGCCTGGCTCTATCTATATTTCATTAGCACACAAAACATTCCGTAGTGTTTCTAATTTTAAAAGCTGTAATTTCACGGACTATCTTCCTTTTCAACATCGGGAAGCGTATTTTCTTCCATTTCCTCAGCGAGGGGTAAGGAATCCGTCACAGCTTATTTTCCTCATATAAATGCTATATAAGTAATCAGCAATGTTACCTTATTTAATTTTAAACTTCTGGGTGTTTTTTTATATATTGATTTTAGAGAGAGGGAGGAAGGGAAAGAGACAGAGAGAAAGAGACAGAGAAACATTGATTTGTTGTTCCATTTATTTATGCATTTGTGCCCTCAACTGGAATTGAACCCTCAACCTTGGTGTTTCAGGACAATGTTCTAATCAACAGAGCTACACAGCCTGGGCTTAATTTTAAAATAAGGCAGTGAAAAGCAAAGAAGCGTTAAGAGGGGTTACTGTGCCCTACCTTCCCCCCCCCCCCCCAAACAGCTATTCGATTGACCTTTGGAAGTTATCGATCACTACTCTCCCAATCTTTTCCTTCTCCTATAGTCTCTCTTCCGTGTGATAGCAGCCATCCACCCAACTGAGTATCAGGAACTTAGGTAAGTTCCTTCTCAATTACTCGTATCCAAATAATCAACAAGTCCTGTCCATGTTCCTTCCTGAGTATATACTAAAGCTGCCCCACCCTCTGTTTCTCCTGTCATTTCCGTGCTTCAGTTCATCATCCATTTTTTACCTGAACTATCCCAGTCCAAAGAGCTTTTTACACTGGAGTTCTGCTTTAACCTTTTGCACTCGGATGTCAAGTGTGACTTGACACGGTTAGCATTGGTAGCAGCTCTTTTTATACTCTTTGAATGTATCAATAATTTGAAATATAAAAAAATTCAAATAAATAAGTTTGTATGAAAAGAAACTCCAGTTTTTTATTCTACTGCCGTGCTTTGTAAAATCTGGGGTATTTAAAAAATTAAATCCCGAGTAGAATAAAGGAATCGAGAAAAAAGCAAGCGAGTGCAAAGGGTTAAACTTAAAATAACTACACCACAGACTTTAGGAGGAAGCCCTAATTGCAAACAAGGTCATTCACATCTCCATCTTCACCATTCCTAGCTCCCACTTCCTACTTCCCCTCTCCCTGCAGCTATCCTATCTAATCTAATAAAAGAGTAATATGCAAATTGACCATCACTCCAACACACAAGATGGCTGCCCCATGTGGTCAAAGATGGCTGCCCCCATGTGGACACAAGATGGCCACCACAAGATGGCCAGCAGGGGAGGGCAGTTGGGAGGGACCAGGTCTGAAATGGAGGGCAGTTGTGGGTGATCAGGCCAGCAGGGGAGGGCAGTTGGGGGGGACCCAGGCCTGC
This sequence comes from Cnephaeus nilssonii, assembly GCF_951640355.1. Classification (NCBI taxonomy): domain Eukaryota; kingdom Metazoa; phylum Chordata; class Mammalia; order Chiroptera; family Vespertilionidae; genus Cnephaeus; species Cnephaeus nilssonii. The sequence continues at coordinate 4,822,241 of NC_137094.1, read as the reverse complement.
AGGGAAGAGCAGTTAGGGGCAAACAGGCTGGCAGAGTAGGGAAATTGGGGGTGACTGGACCTGCAGGGGAGGGCAGTTAGGGGCAAACAGGCTGGCAGGGGAGCAGTTAGGCAACAATCAGGCTGGCAGGAGAGTGGTTAGGGGGTGATCAGGCTGGCAGAAAGAAGCGATTAGGGGCAATCAGGAAGGCAGGCAGGCGAGTGATTGGGAGCCAGCAGTCCTGGATTGTGAAAGGGATGTCTGATTGCCCGTTTATGCCTGATCGGTAGGATCGGGCCTAAACGGGCAGTTGGTCATCCCTCAAAAGGTCCCAGATTGGAAAGGGTGCAGACTGGGCTGAGGGACACACAACCCCATGCATGAATTTTGTGCACCGGCCTCTAGTCTATATAAATAAAAGGCTAATATGTGAAGTGACCCCTTGGGAGTTCAACCAGGATTTCAATCACTCGCTATGATGTGTGCTGATCACCGGGGGTGGCGCGGAACGAAGGAAGGCCCTGGCTGGCAGCCGGAAGGCCCCAATCGGCCCTGATTGCCAGCCAGGCCTAGGGACCCTATCCGTGCACAAATTTCGTGCACCGGGCTTCTAGTTCTAAATAAGCCTTTTTCCCAAATGTTCCATATACTGTGACTTTTTACATTCTGGTCCCTTTGCCTGAAATATCCAACCTTTTTGAGTAGAAATTATTCAGGTGTTCTCCATGCTCTAAATGGTTGAATTTATGAAAATACTTATTATATTTATGCTGTAATCTTATCATCAGCCTTCTATTAGACTACAAGATTTTAGATAACATGAACCAAGTTCAATTAATCTATTTGTCCTCAAAATCTAGCAAATAGCTTGATTTATAGTAAGCACTCAATGAATTTCTGCCTTAGAATTATCACCGCTGGCAAGTACATATATAACACTATCAATTACTGCAGACCCTGCACACATTGGCCTACAAGGTCAGTTTCCTCAACTATTTTGTCATTAACCCTTTGCACTCGGATGTCGAGTGTGACTCAACACAGTTAGCAGTAGAATAAAGGAATCGAAAAAAGCAAGCGAGTGCAAAGGGTTAAGTTCCCTTTTAACTTTAAAAACTCTATTCTATGACTATATACATTATATATACATACACACATTTTTATGTATATCTCAGTAAATACTTTTTTCACACCAGGTATAGGAAGAATTCTATTCTTCCATAACTTTATATTTGTGGATGTGTGTGTGCATTTGTTAAGTGTATACAGGTTCTCATCATGTATAAAACTTGAACAAACCAAATTCAAAGTACTTCTATAATTACTACTGGGTAAAATGTTTGGCATATGGAGGGCATATAGATACTACAGTTAAGAAATGGTGATTAGAAATGAGTCCACTATTTAAATACATTCCTCAAATCTTAAATAATAACAAAGACATGTTTTCCATATTGTTCAAAGACTATGTAGTTGACTCTTGAACAACACAGGTTTGAACTACACAGGTCCACTTACACGTGGATTTCTTTTCATAGTATATACAGTACTATAAATGTATTTTCTCTTCCTTATGATTTTCTTTTTTCTCTAGCTTACACTATTGTAAGAACACAGTATATAGAACATAATATACAAAGTATGTGTTAATTGTATCAGTAAGGCTTCTAGTCAACAGTAGGCGATTAAGTTTTGGGGAGTCAAAAGTTATGCACAGATTTTCCCCTGTGCCGAGGGGGTCAGGGATCAGTGCCCCTAACCCCTGCAATGTTTAAGGGTCAACTGTAGCCTCAAACAAAACAGGGGGGAAAAGCCAAAGTAGTAAATATTTTTATAAATACTTTGAACTTTTAAATGAAAAATAGCACATTTCCATAAAAGTGAACCAATTGGAAGTACACTGAGTAAACGCACCGTTGTCACTGTCATCAGCAGGGGCTCAGTTCTGAAACAAGATGTCCACACGTCTTACACAGTACCTACCCTTCCAGGAAGAACGACCGCTTTAACCACTCGTGATATGCCCAGGTCGTAGAGACAGAGGACACTCCCTTCTGCATCTTCCAGTCCAATCAACAATCCACTTCTCTTCTGCCAAGAGAACTCTTTCACAGCGAGGACTATAGGTGACTCGTCATTCAGTCCACTGAATCTATACGCGGACAACCGCTCTCCTGTTATGGAGTGCACTACCTCAAGCTGTGGGCCACAAGTCAAGTAAGCAAGTCCATTTTTCCCTAGAAGAAAAAAAACAAAAATGTTGCTTATTTTAATATTGTATGTGCACAACAAAACTAAAAAATTTTATAATCTATATATATGGATATATATAAAAGCCTAATATGCAAATTACCCCATGGGAGTTCGACCAGGAGACTGATAGCTCGCCATGATGTGCACTGACCACCAGGGGGTGGTGTGGAACAAAGGAAGGCCCTGATTGGCCCTGATCGCCAGCCAGGCCTAGGAACCTTACCCATGCACGAATTCCGTGCACTGGGCCTCTAGTATAATAATAATAAAGTAACCAGTAAAGGCACCATGCTATGTGATTAAATGCATTATTTCATTGACTCCTTATTGAACCTCAATACAGAGAAAAGGCAACTAAACGTTCATAGTTAAATAACTTGCCCAAAGACGTACAGCAAAATACCAGAGCAGAAGTAGATCCCAATTAAGTCCAAAGCCCATATTTTAACTACATTATACCTTAAGAGTTAAACTAGGTGTTCTAGAATACAACATGTGACTCTATCCCAGAAGAATTCAAAATCTAACTGAGAAGACAAGACCTAAATAGCATAACAAAAGGAAGCAACTATCAGAAGCCCTTCTTGTCCCCTTACTAGTCACGTATGAATTTTACTCTTCATGCAATTTAAAGTAACTAGAGGGTATTAAGCAGGACAGTGACAATCTGATTTATGTTTTTAAATGTTACTCCACCCCAGCTGGCGTGGCACAGTGGTTGAGCATTGAAATGAACCAGGAGGTCAAGGTTCAATTCCCAGTCAGGACACATGCTCGATCAAGTCCATAACCCAGGCATGTGTCCTAACGGGAATTGAACCTTGTGCAGGAGGCAGCCGATCAACGATTCTCTCTCATCATCGATGTTTCTCTCTCTCTCCTCCTCCCCCTTCCTCTCTGAAATCAATAAAAATATATTTAAAAGTAAATAAAATTTTAAAAAATGTTACTCTAGCTGTTAAGCAGAGAATGGACAATAAGGAGGGAGTATAAAGAAGTGGGGAAATGATACCTATGCTTGGTTGGTGATCAATAGGGAAAAGTTGATTAACTGAAGATTCATCTTAGAGGCAGAACTAAAAGGACCTGCTTGCTAATGAATAAGATATGGGAGGTAAGTAATACAGAAGATTAAAAAACAGACCCTGAATTTTCCTTTGAGCTGCTACATTGACGGTGGTAACTTCTATTACTAAATTTTATTTTTATAAAACTTATTTAAAAAATATATATTTTATTGATTTTTTACAGAGAGGAAGGGAGAGGGATAGAGAGTTAGAAACATCGATGAGAGAGAAACATCGATCAGCTGCCTCCTGCACACCCCCTACTGGGGATGTACCTGCAACCAAGGTACATGCCCTTGACCAGAATCGAACCTGGGACCCTTGAGTCCACAGGCCGACGCTCTATCCACTGAGCCAAACCGGTTAGGGCAGTGGTCGGCAAACTCATTAGTCAACAAAGCCAAATATCAACAGTACAACGATTGAAATTTCTTTTGAGAGCCAAATTTTTTACACTTAAACTTCTTCTAACGCCACTTCTTCAAAATAGACTCGCCCAGGCCGTGGTATTTTGTGGAAGAGCCACACTCAAGGGGCCAAAGAGCCGCATGTGGCTCGCAAGCCACAGTTTGCCAACCACGGGAGGGCATTACTAAATTTTTGATGTCTCTCATGCATCTAAGTAGATAGATAGTTGGATATACTAGATTATAGCTGAGGGGAGGCTAAATAGTTTAAGGAAGTAGTATGACACAGTGGGGACATAGAAGGCATGGGTTCAAAGTTCATATTTGCCACCTGCTAGCTAAGTAACTTAGATCAGGTTACTTCCCCTATTTGATTCTCAGCTACACAGAGCAGTGATTACTTAGAAAAATCTAACATTTACCTCAATGAAAAGTTGTTACAGTAAATACTGTTCAAGAGAATAGCACTGTACATAGCTAAATGACCATACAAATGTCTCGCTCCTTTCTCCTAGGAAGGAGGGCTGTGATATTCACTTTCAGAAAAGCCTTCTGCAGCCCTGGCCAGTGTGGCTCAGCTGGTTGAGCGTTGTCCCATGCACTGAAAGTCACCGGTTCCATTCCCGGTCAGGGCACACACTCAGGTTGTGGGCTTGATTCCCGGCAGGAGGCAGCCAATAGATGTTTCTCTCTCTCCCTCCCGTCTCTAATATCAATAAAAACATCTTTTTAAAAAAGTATTCTGCAATGTCTTTCACTAAGATGAAATTCATCATATAATGGCTTCTTTTGTGTGGTTTTCTGTATTATATAATCCAAACCATATATATTGAGATCTTGTTCAGATTAATGGAATTACAAAACTAATATTTTGTCTCACAAAGGGCCCTAAAATCCAGAATTACTTTATTCATAAGACTGTTTAGGTTCTAATCCAAGCTCACCAAAAAAACTTACTAATTATAAAGAAAAACCACCGGGTAGATACTCAATACTAAAAGATATTAAATATACGGTATTTTTAATGAAGAAAAATAAGCTCCACTCCCTCCCGAGAGTCACTGAAAATGTGTTCCAGAGTACGTAGATACTACTATACATGTAGTCATAGTTGTTACGTATTTACTTAAGACCACTCTAACCAGGATATGCTTTTTTTTCCTCATCCACATTAAAGAAATTGCAATAGATACTTATTACTTATCTTACAAATCCATCAAATTTGTAAATTTTCAGCAACATTACTTTACCTGCAGCAAACTTTCCACGAAGTACAGATTCTAATGTGATTTCATCCTCTCCCAGGGCTTCAATAGTCACTTCTGGGAACTGCAGAAGACGGCTTGTCACTTGTGCTGTTAAGTCTTGCATACTTTCACTGTAAATGTTTAAAAAGGATAGTTTCATGATATTTTCTATCATCATACACTTGTTTATCTCTAACCAGGAGAAAAAGAAAAACCATCAAAAATAAAAACCCTAAAACCAAAGTATGATTATAAAATACATATTAATGTGCTTCTGGATCTGAGGTATTCTCTCCTAAGAAAATATTTCCCAACAGACTTAGCAGAATATGTAAAGATTCATTAAGCCATATGTCCCAAGGACATATATGAGTCCCTAGATTCTTTGAAAACTGGTTCAAAGATGCAATTAATCTTATTGCCTGACTCTCAAAGAATACTTCACACACACAAAAAAATAGTAATATACATTTTAGAAAAATTACCGCTACAGTAAAAGGGGGAAAAGTCCAAGAAAAAAAAAAGTCCAAATCCACAGTAACTTAAGAAACGGAGTTTGACACAACTTTAGGTAGAAAAAATTCTAAAATTATCTTTCATTTCCATATATATATATATAGAAGACTAGATTCCCTGAATGACCCTTCCATTGTAAACAATCAAAAATAATAGTTAAAATAAAAAAGTATCTTTTTCGATGATTATTGCGCTGGCAAAGCCAAAAGGGAAGAGACAGTAGGCATTCTGTAAGGCAAGTAAGCTGGCTTGGGCTTTGAGGATGACCCGTCCTGGTGATCCCGACGTTGTTTTCAGCACTCTGAGATCCAGAGAGGAAGAAAATGAAGCTTTGGGCCAACAGAGCCAAGCCAATAAGCTAAGAAGAGCCTCCCCACCCCACCACTCTACGTCACACTCCACAGGACTATATCATCAGCATAAAGATTAGCGAGCGAAACATCCATTGTGCAGGACAAGGAGCAATAAAGTTGCCTGTTTTGACCTTGGCAACAAGTCTCTACTCAGAAAATTTCCCTTTACACAAATCAGTGGCCAGAATTTAGGCTATGTTGTAAGAATTTTTTATAAAGTATTCCCAGGTTGGAACATTCCAAGCAACCTCCAGAAACCACCGAATTTTCTCTGGAATCGTCAGAGTCCTCAAAATTCCAACGAAAAGGGGCTCACAGTCAAAATAACAAAACAGAATAAGGATATCATGATCAACAGCTGGCAAATTAAGTCTGCAAAGACTTCAGATAGTGAAATAACCAGAAAACAAGTATGTTTAATATGCTTAAAGAAACCAGAGATTTAGCTTGCTAGTGAGGAAGAAACTTTAAAAATTAAAGAGCCCTGGCAGGTGACGCAGATGGAGCACCGTCCCGTCAGGGCACACACTTAGATTTGGGTTTGAGCCCTCATTGGGGCCTCTGCAGGAGGAGTTAACCAATCAGTTTCTTTCTCACTTCCCTCTCCCTCCTCCTTCCCCTCTCTCTAAAAATCAACGGAAAAATATCCTCAGGTGAGGATAAACAACAACAAAAAGTGGAAGCCTTTTTATTATCCAAAACAGATCCTAAAGTATAATTTAATATAAATTAATTAGGTTATAATTACTATAATATAGTAAATGGGAAATAGTGGCCATTAGCTTCAAGCACATCTCATATTTATAGGAGGATCCTAGACTCAAGCCTTAATTGCTGAAAGCATTATATTTACACAAATTGATCACATTCCTCTCTCCTAAGCATCTTAGTACGGAGGAAAACTTTAGGAAGGGTCACCATAATTGATATTATCACGTTTCCTCTGATGGCCTTCTATAGCCTTGATAAAACCAGTGTAATGGCAAACTGAAGTTAGTTAATATATTTTCCTATTAAACTTAAAACCAGCCCTAGCCTGTTTGTCTCAGTGGATAGAGCATGGGCCTGCGGACTGAAGGGTCCCAGGTTTGATTCTGGTGAAGGGCATATACCTCGGTTGCAGGCTGGATCCCCAGCCCTGGTTGGGGTGCATGCTGGAGGCAACCAATCAATGTGTCTCTCTCACATTGATGTTTCTCTCTCTCTGTCTCTCGCCTCCTTTCCTCTCTAAAAATCAATGGAAAAATATCCTCGGGTGAGGATTAACAAATAAAATGAAATAAAAGAAAATAAACTTAAAACCAAAGTCATTTATCCAGAGCTAAAACCTTCAGAATTCCATGTGGTAGCTCTCCTCAAAATGTATTCAGTGGAGTGTTCATGGGCATTCAGCAAAAAAGTTTTATAATCAGTGCAATTCAATCAGGGTCATCACAACATAATTTTTAAGACTTTCACAAGGTGATTCCAAAGTTCATCTGAATGAATAATGCACAATCAACAATTATTTGAAAATAAAATGTTTTCTTTCTGAGGCTGGATGAGTTGTCTGTTACTGTTATATTGTTTTTAATATAAAACAAAGATTATGATGTGGAAGTAATGGCTGAGTCACAGTATATTTTTAAATTGTAATTTCCATTCCAGATATACCCTCCCACTTTAAAAACCAGGACAGAATATATGAAAACAAGGAGTTCAGACAATGGACAAAAGGTAGCACAGGATAGTGGGCCCTTAGGGAAGTAAAACCCACAAAATGACCTATCGGGCTGTGTACAGGAATGCCCAGGACACAGAGCACAGAGGGGAACCCAAAGAGAGCCCAAGGGTCTCGCTGAGTTGAGAATGCCAGGACGCCAAGGCAGCTGGAATTCACAGGCAGAGTACTGCAGTGCAGCTGGCCATACAAGAGCTCCATGATCCTGCAGTGGTTTCCCCTGAATCTTCATGTGATCAACGTAAGCATGTAAGGAAACTACCAGAGGCCAAGGAGTGAATCATTGTAAAACTAAAGGAGAAACAACCCCTAGAGCTTACACAGGGCCAGAAATAGCTCCATAGTGGAAAAACCTCATAATACATGGGGCACGCAGTAAAGTACTCAGAAAGGCATTGATTTCTTCAGTAGTAGGGAGGAAAATTAGCCCTGGTCTAGAAAGGCTCAATAAAGCAAGCCTCAAAAGAATCAAAGTCTTTCCAACTAACTTATTTGGAACTAAGCTCAAGACTATATAAAGGAATGTAAAAATATTCAGTACTTAAGAAAGCAAAATTTACAATGTTTGCAATCCAATCTAAAATCATCAGACACCTGGCCTGGTAGCTTAGTTGATTAGAGCATCGTCCTGATATGCCAAGGTTTTGGGTCCCATTCTCAGTCAGGGCACATACAAGAATCAACCAATGAAGGCATGAATAAGTGGAGGAACTATAAATTGATGTTTCTCTCTTTCTCTCCCTCTCTCTCTAAAATCAACTAAACAACAACAAGAAAGTTATAAAAAATATCATCAGGCGCCCTAGCTGGCTTGGCTCAGTGGATAGAGCATCAACCTGCTCATCATTGATGTTTCTATCTCTCTCCCTCCCTCTCCCTTTCTCTCTGAAATCAATAAAGATATAGATATAGATATAGATATAGATATAGATATAGATATATCGTCAGGCAAGCAAAGCTGCAGGAAAAGGACTCATAGTAAGCAGGGAAAAACAGCTAACAGAAACAGACCTAAAAACGACAGAAGTTAGAAAGAGTAGATGAGGAAATTAAATCAGTTATTCTAGCCTTTAGTCCAAGATGATAAGAGGAAGAATGAGCATGTTAAGGAGAGATTTGGAAGATGTAAAACTAAATCAAATATCTAGAGATGACAAATACATTGAATAGTATTAATAGATTAGACATAGGAAGTAGTAAATGTAAACACCCACAGTAAATAACTGTCTAAAATGAAGCAGAGAGAGAAAGAAGGCTGGGGCCAGGAGGGAAAGGACAGAGCTATGGCACAACCTCGAGTGCCCTAATATCTGTAATAGGGATCTCCAAAAGGAGAGGACAGAAATATTTGAAAAACAAATGGCCAAATTTTCCCCTAATTTGATGACAACTATAATCCCACAAATCCAAAAAGGTCCGTAAACCTCATAAGCACAAGAAACATGAAAAAACTCCACCAAAATACAAAGAGAAAATCTTAAAAGTAGCACCTCACACAAAGAAACAAAGATAACAATGACAGGAGACTTACTGAAAACAATGTAAGCAATCTGACAGTGAAACAACATTGCGTTCCAAAAGAAAAAGCTTTTAAGACATGCCAGCACTGGCAACCTCTAAAAGGTAACTTACAAAGTTTCCACTCCTCCTCAAGACCTAGCCAGGCTCAGCCAGAACACTGTGCTGGCTGTCACATGAAATACTGTTTGTTTTCTTGACAAAGCACATGGATCATGTCACTCCCCTTCTCAGACCCTTCAATGACTCCCTACTGCCTATTACAGTTAACACTCCAGCCACAGGCAATCAAGGCTCTCCACAACCTGGAAGTCCCAGACTATTTTGCAGCATTGTCTCCTCAAACCACCTAACTTCCTTCATGAGTTTGCCACTGCCTAGCACTTTCATTCTTTTATTTCTGCTGTCTCTCCTTTCACCTCCATCTATCAAAGCCCATCATTCACAGACTAGATTCCCCAATGAGGTCTGGGTAGATCCACCCTTTCATCTCTAAGATCACCCCTTTCACCTTTGTGTTAGAAATGCTAAATATAATTTTTAAAAATTCATTACTTGTGCTTGCCTGTCTTCTCCACTATACTGATTTTCTAAAAGGCAAAAATCAGCTCTAGCTGATTTGGCTCAGTGGATAGAGCATCGGCCTGTGAACTGAAGGGTCCCAGGTTCGATTCTAGTCAAGGGCATGTGCCCGGGTTGCAGGCTCGATCCCCAGTAGGGGACGTGCAGGAGGTGGCCAATCCATGATTCTCTCTCATCATTGATGTTTCTATCACTCTCTCCCTTCCTCTCTGAAATCAATAAAAATATTTTTTTTAAGGCAAAAATCATATCTTATTCCTGTGAATCCCAGAGGGTCACAATGACTTGCAACTAATAGGTCCTACATATGTAGTAAATTAGAATAGCAAGATACTAGCAGGGACAGGAACAAACATGTTAAAACAATAAATTCCAATTTATTTAAAACACACACACACACACACACACACACACACACACACACACTCAATATTCTTAAAACCCAGCAAGAAACAACCAATTTAAAAATGGCCAAAGACCTTAAACAGACACCTCAATAAAGAAGACATATAGACAGCAAATAAGCACATGAAAAGATGCTGCACATCATATGTCATGAGGGAAACACAAATTAAAACATTGAGAAGTCACAGATGCTACTGTCCAGATCCAGCTCGGCGAGCAGCCTCAGGCCTTTGGCAATGGCCTGCCTTTAGCATATGTAGAAATAGAAGCACACCTGCAGGTTGAAGCTTAAAAGTAATGGAGAAAGCCCTGAAATAAATTAAAGGTGCTGGCAGTGGACTTTGAAAATACTCACATGAAAACCATCATTTTAAGATGCTGAGTGTAAGATCTTCATGATAAAGTTTCTGTAAGTGGGAAGTCAAAGCCTGGTCTCTGGGGCTGAAAGGGACCCTCAGAAGGCGTTTCCCGTAGCAGCACTGCCCGCTGCCCTGGACCTGCAGGGGGTATTGCTCACCTATCTGCGTGTGAGACACAGAACTGAACTGCTTTGCCACAAGCAAGTGAAACGATTCCACTCCAGTAGTTTGTGCTCTCCCGGTGGTGCCAGAAGGATCAGCATGGCCTCTGTTGCTAATTGCTAACTAATGTCTATACAGTAATCCCCCGCCCCCAGAGGAGACTCATTCAGAGTTCTTTGAACTTTATCTTCAAAAGTAGCCAATTTATTCAAGTGGCAGTGAGTTTATCCCAGAAAATCTTGGGCAGTTGGTGAAATTAGGGTATAACTAAGAATATTCAGAACACCACAGCTTAGGTGATCTGGGTATTATTCCTGTACTGGTTAGACTTAGTGATTATAAATTGAAGGAAATTAACATGTATATGCGCTTTTGTATAAAACAGGTGCCCAGACTAGAAAACATATTTGAGTGGAATTCTTAAGTCAATGTAAAAAAACACTACATACCCGATTTCACCTATTATTTTGGCCAAAATACCGAAAACTGACAACAGCAAAGGCTGTGACGATGTGGAGCCCCAGGAATTCTCATTCGTTGCTAGTGGGAATACAAAATGGTACCTCCACTTTGGAAGACAGTTTGGCAGTTTCTTAAAAAATTAAACATCTTACCACATAATCCAACAATCACACTCATTGGTACTTATCCAAAGGAAGTGAAAACATGTCTACACAATAACCTGAACACGGGTATATAGAACAGCTTTCCTCATAATTATTAAAACCTGGAAACCACCCACATGTCCTTCAGTAAGTGACTGGATAGAGTGGTGTAATCCATACAGTAACTGTTCAGTGCTTAAAACAAAAAGCTGTCAAGCCATGAAAAGACATGGAGGCTATTTAACTGCATATTACTAAGTGAAAGAAGCCCATCTGAAAAGGCTACATACTGCATGATTCCAACTATATGACATTATGAAAAAGGCAAAACTGTGTAAGCAGTAAAATGACCAGTAGTTGCCAGGGGTCAGCAGGAGGGAGGGAGGAACAGGCAGAACTCAGGATTTCTAGGGCAGTGAAACCACTCTGATACTGTAAAGGTGGATACATGACATGATACATTTGTCCAGCCCACAGAACGTGCACCACCAAGAGTACAACCCGAATGCAAACACAGCCTGTGGATGATAATGATGCACCAATGCAGGTTCACCGGTTGTTCTGAATCTGACTGGTGAGGGATGCTGATGGTGGGGGAAGCTATGCATGAGTGGAAACCTCTGTACCTTCCACTCAATTTTACTGTGAACCTAAAACTGCTCTAAAAAACTCAATATTGGGCCTGAATGGCATGACTCAGTGGTTGAGCATCAACCTATGAATCAGGAGGTCAAGGTTCAATTCCAAGTCAGGGCCCCGGTTGCAGACTCCATCCCTAGTGGGGGGCATGCAGGAGGCAGCCAATTGATTCTCTCTCATAACCGATGTTTCTCTCTCTTTCCCTCTTCCTTCCTCTCTAAAATCAATAAAAATAAATAAATGAATAAAGAAATAATCCAATATTGGGTCCAACTTATTTTTAAGTACACTACATTGTTTCAGTATTAAGCAAAACAAAATTTGCAAAAATTACTAGGAAAAATAGTAATACAGAATACCATGTCATCTCTGTGTGAAATACACACCATTAAAAGGAGCCGAATTCCACTGCAAAAAAGAAAACTAGTTGTTCTAGTTGTTCAATACTGCAATATATACTGAGCAAACATGTCTATAAAGCATTTTGTACACATATTTTTCTTTTTGACTCAAAAAGACAATTATGACTTAAATGTAAACCCAAAAACTTTTCAGCATTTGATCTTTCAAACAACTCAAACATTTATTATTAATCACCAACTACTTTTAATACCTTGTATTGGAAAAGGAATGCAGGGGCAAAAAGATTACCTACTTCCTGACCTCAAGGAGTTACATGCTCAAAGAGTAGACACATACCCATTAAAATGCCAGACACACGTAAAGGCTACCATGGAGGTAGATATGCTGTGAGATCCCAGGGAGAAGGGGGATGAAGGGAAGTGAAAGAGGGCACAGAAAAGGTGGCATTTACACTAAAAAGCATTTGACATTTGAGAACTTGAAAAAGGCAGAGATGCACTCCAGGCTGAAAGTCATGAGCAAAGGAACATCAAAGGGCCCAGGATCGGGGATGATTCTGGAGTAGCTGAAGCCTAAGATCCGTGAATACGGAGGCTACACAGAGCAGCCCTACTGCAGAGACCACTGATCTACCTCAAGGGCAGTTGGACTTCACTCCGAATGAGGAGCTCCCGAAAATGTTCATGGTCAGGAGAGAAAGAAACAATCCTGAGTTCCTTTTAAGTCCTCACGTGACTGTGGCAAAGTTGCTGTATAAAAACCTTTAAAAAACAGTTTTTGAAAAATAATCAGGGCCGTTTTGCGAATGGGTGACACTTTGGTACTAGGTTATTGAAAAATGAGCGTTAGGAACTACAGTCCGGAAAGACTTTGCATTAAAAACTAGAGCACAACTCACTCAGAGCGTCTCTCAAGCACTGACTGGAGCTGGGCTTGTCATTTGTCATCCCTGTTTAAAGCCTCCGAAATAAGCATAAACCCACCCGAACTCTTCCCTCCTCACACATCCAACCAATGGAAGGTCATCCAAGAAGGTTCTTAAAATCTCCGGGCTCCTGAGGATAATTTGTGAATAACACAGAGACACAGTGTATCCTCAAGGACCCAGGTTCTTCCAAATAGTTCTCCAAATGACTATTAAAGAAAAGAAAAAAAGAACAGCTACCTAGTATGAATAAATTTCGTTGGCTTTGAGAACAAATTAACTTGCTTTTCCCCCTAACCCCAACCCACTCCCCCCCCAAAAACAACAACAACAACAATACAAACAGTAACAGAAGTAACTGACTTCCCAGCTGGGAGCACCGAGGTTCGGGTAACCCTCCCCAAGGCGTGCGGTTCTCCCCTCCAGGTGGGACGCGCACCCAGCGGGCCGTGGAGAGGGGCGGGCACCTTGGTCCCCGTCCCCGGGCCGGTTCGCCGCGCCTTTTCAACCCGAGCCCCGCTCCCCGCCCGGCCTCACCGGAGCCGCGCCGAGCAGCCCGCGCAGCAGGCGTCCGGGTAGCAGCCGCTCACACCGCCCCGCGGCGGCCCCCGGCGGAGGCCCGCCCTGCTCTCAGCCGCACGGGATCCCAGGGAGCATGGCGGGAGGAGGCGAACAGCCCGGAGACCGTGAGCCACGCCAACGCCGAGTACACCCCGAAGGGCTTCGCCGCCGCCATGTGCCGCCATGTGCCGCCGCGCCGCCACGCCTCGGTTATATAACCCGCCCCGGTGCGCGCCGCAACCGCCAACGTTCCCCCTCCGCCCGGCCCGCGAGCCGGGTGGCGGCCGCTCATTGGGAGGGTCAAGGCCAGGCCTAGGCCCGGCACGCGAAGCGGGAGAAGCCGGCGCCGCGAGGCGGGAGAAGCCGGGCGGCCGCACGGGCCCAGGCCGCGCAGACCCGCCCTCCGCCGCGGGAGCCCACAGCCGCCCTCCCCGCCCCTCCCTCTACCTGCGGGCGGGTGGCCCCGCCGCCGCGGCCGCAGGTCCGGTGGGGCGCGAGGCGAGGCGCGAGCTCCTCCCGCGCGGTCCGTCACAGCATCTCCCGGGAGACACGGTCGCCACAGGCGGGAGGCGCACACCTCCGCCGCTCGCGCGGGCCTCGGACCGCCCCGGAGCGCACACCGCCGAGTGCTCAGCGACCGGAACGCCGACGCGGTTCGGGGTCCTCCCCCACGCGACTCTGCCTCCTCCGCTCCGACAGCGCCAGCCCCGCTTGGCGCATTACCCGGGGCCGGCGGACCGCGTCCCACACGCCCGGGAGGGGAGGGAAGGGGGAGGGCCGAGTGGGAGGGGAGAGGGGAAGGAGATCGCGGCGCGGGGGCCCGAGTTCTCGCGAGTGTTCCGGCCTCGCGCGCCGGCACCGCGGGAATTTTTAAACTCCGCGTGAGAGAAGGTGGGGTAAGACCAGGAAGGGAAGGGAAGCCGCCGGGTCGGGAAAGGCCGTCGTTTCCATGAAATAGGATCTCCTCGCCTTCCATGCGCGGAGGGGGAAGAAAGACTACGATTCCCACAATGCCTTGCGCGCTACATTGCTGGGGCGGTTGGACTCGCGGGCCCGGCGCAGAGTCGGGAATGGTAGTCTTCATCGGAGGTCCCGCGGGGTGCCGTCTGTGGCGGGAGGGTCGCTGCATTATCGTCTGGCCACGCTTGCTGGCGGACAAGAGATAATCTTTGCCCTCCTGGCAACCCCGTTTGCCCTCGGTGGTTTTCGTTCTCTCTGCTCCTACTTTTGGTGCTAAAAATGAGCACCAGATTAATGGGGGTCGCCATATGGGGGACGCCATATATCTATATCTATATCTATATCTATATCTATATCTATATCTATATCTATATCTATATCTATATCTATATCTATATCTATATCTCTATATCTATATCTATATCTATATCTATATCTATACACACACACACATCCGAGTGCGCTTTCTTGGCTACAGGTGCTCACGAAGCCTAATCTTTCTCGTCAAAATTTTACCCTAAGCCCAGTTTGGCTCAGTGGATAGAGCGTTGGCCTGCGGACTGAAAGGTCCCAGGTTCAATTCAGGTCAAGGGCACAGGCCCGGGTGTGGGCTCGGTCCCCAGTAGGGGGCGTGCAGGAGGCAGCCGATCAATGATTCTCATCATTGATGTTTCTCTCCCTTCCTCTACTCAAATCAATAGAAATATATATTTAAAAAAAAATTTTTTTTTTACCCTAAATCAGTGTTATCTTTTGGGTCACCCTTGAGTTTCATTATGGAGTTGTTGTTTTAATTATTATTTGTTGTTAGTATCTTTGAAACTAGTAGTTCCAGCACCAAACACATTTCAAAAAATAAGATGTGGAATCTGTCCCTAATAGTAAGTACCAAGTAAAAGGATTACAAGGTGAGGGTTCAAGCAGGCCGATGTTGTTCATTTTAATCAAAAAAGTTTATCCTTAGGGGCTGGAGGGAGATAGAAGAGGATAAAGGGGAGATGAATGGTGATGGAGGGAGATTTGACTTGGGGTGGTGAACACAGTCAATACACCATGATGTATTATAGAACTGTACTCATGAAACCTAGATAATGTTATTAACCAATGTCACCCAATAAATTCAATAAAGAAAAAAAATGTTTATCCATCTCTAGCGGGTTTGGCTCAGTGGATAGAGCATTGGCCTGCAGACTGAAGGGTCGAAGGTTCAATTCAGGTCAAGGGCACATGCCCCGGTGTGGGCTCGATCCCCAATAGGGGGCATGCAGGAGGCAGCCGATCAATGATTCTCTCTCATCATTGATGTTTCTATTTCTCTCTCCCTCTCCCTTCCTCTCTGAAATTAAAAAAAAATAAAATAAGCCTGCCTTTTAGACATGTAATTTCTTTTCTTCTATATTTTTGTTTATTGGCAGCAATCTACACGTACCATATTTGTTTGCAAAAGGTACTGGACTAAGTTGTAGCAGAGAAGGAGGTGAAAGAGGTTTGGGGTGTTTGCCTTGATTCTAAGTGGACCTCTTCAACAGAGACCACCCCTCCGTCATATGTGCGGATTGATGTCCTTGCCTTGCTCCCCAATCCACACTCTCTTTCTTTGGCACCATGGTGTGCTCCATCCATGAGCACTGTCCTTCTTGTTAGTCCAAAGACTCTCAACTCAAGTATGTTGCTAGTGAGCTGTGTGACATTAGAAAAATTAAGTGACCTCTCTGGGCTAAAGTTATCAGATCAGTAGTGCATAAGTAACTGGATTAGAGGATCTACTGATTCATGAGACAGGTTTTGTTAACTTTGCTCTAAGGGCCCTGCCAGTTGTAAAATGCAAAAATCTGTCTCATCATATTTAATACCCAGATTCATCGGCTTTCTAAATGATCTTCCAGGTTTTACTTATTTTTTGATCTTCCAGATTTTAATCATTCCTTTCAACATTACCAATGGATCGGTTTCTGGATGATTGTCTATAATCTGGATGAACCCTACCTTTCCTATTTAATTTCCCTACAGAGTTCCTGAAAACCGTTTCTTCATTCTCCTCCTAACGTGCTTTTGCCTTTCGGTGTCTCCCAGCATCCTCTCCCCAGATCTAACTCTTAAGATGCCTCAGGACCCAGCCCAAGCCTCTTCTCTCTCTCTCGTATCTTCCCTGCGACTTCAGCCCACATTCATCACTAAGAACTCACACTGATGCCTTAACCGGCTTGGCTCAGTGGATAGAGCTTCAGCCTACGGACTGAAGGGACCCAGGTTCAATTCCAGCCAAGAGCACATGCCTGGGTTTCGGGCTTGATCCCCAGTGGGAGGCGTGCAGGAGGCAACCCATCAATGATTCTCTCTCATCATTGATGTTTCTATCTCTCTCTCCTTCTCCCTTCCTCTCTGAAATCAATATATATATATATATATATATATATATATATATATATATATATATATATATATAATTTATTTTAAGAACTCACACTGCCCGAAACCGGTTTGGCTCAGTGGATAGAGCGTCGGCCTGTGGACTCAAGGGTCCCAGGTTCAAATCCGGTCAAGGGCATGTACCTTGGTTTTGGGCACATCCCCAGTAGGGGGTGTGCAAGAGGCAGCTGATCGATGTTTCTCTCTCATCGATGTTTCTAGCTCTCTATCCCTCTCTCTTCCTCTCTGTAAAAAATCAATAAAAAAAAATATATAAAAGAACTCACACTGATAATATGCTGTTGTTTTATGTCTGTCTCCCTTTTTGCCTCTGACTGCCTCCATCCACCCCCCCACCCCCCATCTCGCAGCTACACTGAGAGCACAGGATGTATCTTACGCTTTTCAGAATGCTTTCCTCATAACTGCTGGTTTTTCACTTTAATTGCTATGTCAACTGAATTTCCACTTGGAAGCTCTCATTCAACCCTCTTTCCCCTTTTCAGTCATTTAAGCACGTGCCACATGATTTTCGTTAACTTCAAGAGACGCTAATAATGTTCAGTGGAAAAGATATCTGGGCTTGATGTCAGACGAGTCTGGGGAAGAGCTGATTAAATGAAGTCAAACATCTCCTTTATGTCCTGCTTCACCGCCGGGAGTGTGCGTGGCGTTTCCCAGTCACGTGACTGTGGTGTGAGCCCACTCAGGCTTGGGCAGCATCTTGCCTCGTGGCTGTTCCACACGACAACGACCACCTTTGGTAAACATGGCTTCAGAGCTTTCCTTTTCTGGAGGACGACTGTGTCGTACAAAGAAGATGGTCTTCCGGAGCCACACAAACCTGGGTTTTCATTATGTTCTAGCAACGTGACTTTTATCAGATTGCTTCCCTCTCTGTGCCTGTTTTCTCGCTGAGGACGAAAGGACGCTACCCCTTACTTCCCTTGCAGAGCTGGTGCACAGATTAAAGGCATGTGCCCAGCTCAGGCCTTCATTCCCTGGCGACCTGTATGATGGTTAGGTTTTGGTAAAGGGCCCCACAGAATGATGATTAGTGTGGACCCTCAGGCTTCTATCGGATTGTTTATTCTAGAGGCAACATTTCAATGCCCATCCCGCATCCTGGTAGTGAGGATAGCCATCTGGTTTCAGAGAACTTAGAGGCTCATTGAAGTGTTTTAATTCGATCTCATTTGTTTTGCAGAGTAATGGGGTGGGGGTGGGGGTGGGGACTTGATATATATGTATTTTTTTATTGATTTTTTTTTTTACAGAGAGGAAGAGAGAAGGATAGAGAGTTAGAAACATCGATGTGAGAGAAATATCGATCAAGCTGCCTCCTGCACACCCCCCACTGGGGATGTGCCCGCAACCAAGGTACATGCCCTTGACCGGAATCGAACCTGGGACCCTTCAGTCCGCAGGCCGACGCTCTATCCACTGAGCCACACCGGTTTCGGCAGGACTTGATATTTTAACAGCAACAACAAAAGGGAGCTTATCTGTCTCTAAGAGAAGCAATGCCTCTGTGCTAATGGCTGCATTTTCCTCATTGTTGTGTAGGTGATTGGTTATGGCAAGCAGCACCCCAACCTTGATTTCTCCAGTTGGCAGTAGCTTGGTGAGTGAAGAGTCATATCTTTCTTGCTCCCCACTACATTTCCAATGATGGCACAGTGGCCAGGATGTAAATAAGGGCTAAAATCATTGTTTAGCGAATGAATATATATTTATTGATTTTATCACTCAAATCAAAATGTACAATATTAGGTTAAAAGGGACTCTAGAGATAGTCTAGGCTCGTGGTCGGCAAACCGAGGCTCGCGAGCCACATGCGGCTCTTTGGCCCCTTGAGTGTGGCTCTTCCACAAAATACCACGGCCTGGGCGAGTCTATTTTGAAGAAGTGGCGTTAGAAGAAGTTTAAGTTTAAAAAATTTGGCTCTCAAAAGAAATTTCAATCGTTGTACCGTTGATATTTGGCTCTGTTGACTAATGAGTTTGCCGACCACTGGTCTAGGCCAAACACCTCACTTTATAGATGGATAAACAGCTTGTCAAATGATTTGCCAAAAATATTTTAGGATGGATTTTTTTTCTTTCTTTCTTTTTTTTATTGATTAAGGGATTACAAATGTGTGGTTATCCCCGCATTGCCCCCCACCCCCCCACCCCCGGATTTTATTTGTTTTGATTTAAAAAAATAAACAGCCTAGCCTGTGTGGCTCAGTGGTTGAGCGTCAACCTATGAACCAGGAAGTCACGGTTCCATTCCCAGTCATAGCACATGTCCAGGTTGCAGGCTCAATCCCTAGTGTGGGGCGTGCAGGAGGCTGCGGATCAATGGTTCTCTCTCATCATTGATGATTCTATCTCTCTCTCCCTCTCCCCTCCTCTCTCTCTAAAAATCAATGGAAAAAATATCCTCAGGTAAGGATTAACCAATAAATAAATAAGTGAATAAGCATTAAATCAAACCTATAGTTTTTTAAGTAATATAAATATTTTTCTGTCATTAAATTATAGTTTTTATTCATTGAAAATTGTTTTTCTGTGTATGGTACCCCCAAAAGCCACAGATTTTTCTTTCTTTCTCTGAAGGTAATATTTCTCATAAACATGGTACCACAGTTGATCTCTCCTTAAGAATTATTTTCCTTACTACCTGTCCCTTTCTTTTACAACTTCCTCTTCCAAAGTTACTTTTAAAATTTTTAAAAATATTTTATTGATTGATTTTTAGAGAGAGAGAGAGAGAGAGGAAGGAAGAGAGAAAGAAACATCATTTGTTGTCCCACCTATTCATGCATTCATCGGCTGCTTCTTGGGTGTGCCCTGGCCGAAGATCGAACCAGCAACCTTGGCATATCAGGATGATGCTCCAACCAACTGAGCCACCCAGCCAGGGCACCAAGTTACTTTAAAAGCTGTATATTTTAACTAAAACTATCCTGGTTATGATTTCACTATTGCTTAACCCCAAAGAACACCATTAGTATGATGGATCTTGAAATTCTGCATTTTTTAAAAAATATTTTTTATTGATTTTTTTATTTTTATTTTTATTTTTTTTTTTACAGAGAGGAAGGGAGAGGGATAGAGAGTTAGAAACATCGACCATTTGCCTCTTGCACACCCCACACTGGGGATGTGCCTGCAACCAAGGTACATGCCCTTGACTGGAATTGAACCTGGGACCCTTCAGTCTGAAGGCTGACGCTCTATCCACTGAGCCAAACCGGTTAGGGCGAAATTCTGCATTTTTCAAATTTTGAAGCTTTAGTTACTCAAGACGCATGCTTGCATTAGAGCTTTGTTAAACTGGATTCCAGAGTAGTAATTACATGTTTCCTTTCACGATTGGAGTTGCAAGGATATTGCTCTCTCACTTGCCCAACGTTCTCTGCCTCCAAGGAAACCAGGTAAGAAAAGCTGGCCCTCAGAGGTGGAGAGATAGAGATGGAAACGGTTAAATCCGATATTCCAGGGAGGGAACAGGTCGCTCATAGTGACAATGTTTTGTGCCTCGTTTATTAGATGGGTTCTCAGCCTTATCTTTTCTTGTGAATATATTTTAATCCCATGGAGCCTGCATGACCTGTATTAACTGTGGTGTTTGCATGGTGCTTTAAGTTTTCAAAGCATTTCAAATGATTAGCCAAAACCACATCGCTACATGGTTAAAATTATAAACGGGATTTTTGCCTGTTTCTGAATTTAACTTTTTCTTTGGTCTCTGGAATGGATTTTAATAAACTTCAGGTAGATTCATCGGATTTGACTAGAAAAAAACGGAGATGATGTGGCATTAATTTTTACCAAGAAATGTCTGAAAATTGAAGCAAGATGTTAAGTAGGATGTCCTAAATGGAATGTCCAAAATGAAACTCAGCATACCCTAGAGCATTCTTCTGAAAATAAGTTTAAATGTAGGTGTTTAGGGTTTAGACGTGAATTATTTGTTAGCAGGCCACATAATTTCTGTTCAGTGAAGAAAACAATACAGAACTTGAAGGAAACCAAAATTACATCCTTGACATTCTAATAATTCTCAGGGAGAGAGTACTTTTCAGTATAGTTTACTTTATTTTCATTCCCTATTAATTTATTTGTTCATTCATTACATATTTATTAAATGGTTTTAATTAGCTATTCATTATTCAAGGCCTTGGGGATACAAAGCTTGATAAGACCAATATCTGTGTCCCTCAGCAGTCCAATCAAAACACCATAGTTACAGCCCTGGCTGGTTTGGCTCAGTGGATAGAGCATTGGCCTGTGGTCTGAAGGGTCCCGGGTTTGATTCCAGTCAAGGGCACATGCCCAGATTGTGGGCTCGGTCCCCGGTGGGGAGCCTGTGGGAGACAGCCGATCGATGATTCTCTCTCATCATTGATGTTTCTCTCTCCCTCCCTCTTCCTTTCTGAAATCAATAAACATACATTTTTTTAAAAATCATAGTTACATAAAAATTACTTTTTTGTTTGAGATTTTTAAAAATAAAAGCTTCTTTAAAATCAAAAAAAGCTACAACTCTTTCTTAAATACCTTACTGGTAATTACAATAACACTCGGTGTCCTAGCCAGTCATAGAATATTCTAGTTTCACATTCTGGTTTGGATCAAGACATTTGTTTACCACAATTGGTTGGGTCAGAGAGTCAATTCCCACCAGTTGGACAAAAGGCACTTGTAAAGGAGGCCTGTCACTTTTATGTTTGGAGTGGTTTTGAATGAAAACTCTATAATCTCTCAGATTTTGTTCTTATGATTCTACATGCTCTTATTTGAAAGGGTCTAATTTTAAAGTTAGGTAACTACCTTTGTCACAGATTATAGACATGAACGTTTAATACACTCTGCAAATTTAAGATATTAAATATGATACAGTGCTTTGGTTAAAATTGTGAATAACAGCCCTGGCCAGTGTGGCTCAATAGTAGAGCATCGGTCTGCGCTCTGAAGGGTCTCTGGTTTGATTCCCAGTCACATCGATGTTTCCCCTCTGTGTCTCTCTTTCTCTCCGCCCCCCCATCTTCCACTCTTTCTAAATGTCAATGGAAAAAATAGCCTCTGTTGAGGATAAACAAAACAAAACAAAAGAATGAATAACAAAACATACCCTTGCTACACGTGTTCCCACAACACTTTTTTTGTGTATCTTTGAACACACTAATCAATTATGCAATCTTTTAACCTTATATCATACAAACATACATTGCCTCATTGATGAAGCAGCTTTTGGAAAATAGACACTTGATCAATCTTTAATAAGTAAAGATTGAGAGCGGCTACAGCGTTTGGACAGGTTAAAGCCTCGGACTAATGAGAGGGCACGGTCCTCTCGTGGCAAAGCCATGTGCAGGTCCCAGCTTAAAGGCAAAGCCCTCCCAGCACAATTATAGCCAAAGGCAATGGTTGTAAGCTTGACCTTATGGTCCGAACCTGTGGTCCCAGGTGGCTGAGTGATGTGGGCTGCAGAAGGTGCGGCAAGTGCTGCCTAAACAAAGCTTGATAGAGTTCTCAGGTGCATGTAAATAAATAGATTCAAAACTGGCGAGAACATTGACCACACCCTTGCTTTGCCTCCTGGGATCTGACTATAAAATAAAGACTCATCTTGCAGGCCGTGGCACTGTCTCTCCATCCGAGAACAGTGTCCCACCTAGCCCCAGCTGTATTCTCTTGTGTGTTTTCTTTAATCCTTCACCGCCGCCCCCTCAGGTTCACCCCTGGCCGTGCTGAGCGCTGTTCAAGTAAGGCGGATATCTCCTCTGCAGGCGGACAGTGGAAACCTCAACCTCCACAAGGAGGGTGGGGAGGGGCACAGCAGAGAAAGGGTGATTGTCTTTTGGGTTACAGTGTTCAAAGATTAGAAAAGAAGGTCCAGACTCTTTCCGTTGGAAGATCATGAAGACTTCAAAGAGTAAAAGGCAATCCCTCTGACACTATGAGACTTAGATGGAGTGGTGTTGCAGAAACATTGAAGAACAAAGTGATGTGTTAGAAACAATTTGGCAGACTAGGGTATAATTCCAGCTGATTTGAAAACCATTTGTTACAGGGAAGAAATCGCAATAAGCCAGTGACAGTTGCAGGCAGAGTCCCTTAAGGACCACGTGCTTTTGTTAATGTCATGTAATTAGAATAATTTCTTCCCTTTTGCTATTTTTGCTGGCACACGGCACACTGCCTACGACCAAACTCCTGGAGGAGGGCAGATCCCAGCTCCAGTCAGCCTTCAACTCCCCCCGACCCTCGCCAGAGTCAGGAACAGCCTGAGCGAGCCACATCCATCCTAAACCAGCTTCAACACATGCCGTAGAGTCACACACACACACACACACGCACGCACACACACGCACTCACACACACTCGCATCTTGCACACACACTCGCGCGCACACACGCACACGCACACACATGCACTCATGCGCATGCGCACACACACACACCCCAGCATGCGGTTCAAAGCAGATTCCTCACTTTGGGCAGCATCCTTTGAAGTGTAACACTGAATTCACTGGAAGAAGATGTGACGGTGAGTCCTGATCTCAGCACTGTCCCTGCACCCATGGATAAGGACCCAAAACTCTGCAAGCCTCAGGTTCCTCGTTTGTTGTGACAAATATGTGTGAACGCATGGAGGAAACTTTAAACTTCTACCAAATATGTGCCCTTGCCAATACTTTGCTGAACATCAGATGGCTGTTTGCGCTGTGTAAATAAGAACAATATGTGTGAGTATGGGACATATTTCCCCACTGTTTTGGATGGATTGTTCTTCATAAATGTCAGGCTACTGATCCATGATTCTCTCTCATCATTGATATTCTTATCTCTCTCCCTCTCCTTCCCTCTCTGAAATCAATAAAAAAAAATTTTTAAATATCAGGCTATGTTTCATCACTATTCTAAGATTTTTCTTTTAAATTGCTGGTCATTGATTTTCAATATTAACCCACTGAATATATACTTTCATGTCAATCATAGATGGTCACAGTTAGAGGTCCCCTAGAGATGACCTCATCCAGTTTGCTTCAATAAGATTTTTACTCAAAGTCCTATTTTGTTTTGGCAAACCTAGATAAACAGCCCCCAGGGTTCTTAAGTCCCTGTCTCTCATTTTCTTCAACTAGAAGAAAGTAAATTACCCTTTTTGACACATCTATAAACA
Organism: Cnephaeus nilssonii; assembly: GCF_951640355.1. Taxonomy (NCBI): domain Eukaryota; kingdom Metazoa; phylum Chordata; class Mammalia; order Chiroptera; family Vespertilionidae; genus Cnephaeus; species Cnephaeus nilssonii. Next base: position 4,798,033 of record NC_137094.1, on the reverse strand, counting down.
AAGTACTAGTAAATAAAACCTATTCTCCTTCTCACTTTAAAACAGCAACATGGGTAATTAGGGAACAAAACAGAGTTGAGCTGTGAAAGAGGAACAGAACATTTGCAGCTTAATGAACCAGAAAAAAATTCTTACGCCATAATCACTGCTGTCATCTGCAGTGCTGGCAGCAGTTAACAGAAGGCACTGCAGACCAGGGCCTTACATGAACGATGTTGCCCTGTGCACATGGCTGAGGAGCCTGCTTCAATAGGGAAGGGCTCCGGGCTCCATGACAGCATCTGCTACACTGTATTCTGATGACCTTTTATGTTACCTCCCTGACTACATTGTGAGCTTTGTTAAGGCAAAAGCAGTGTCTCTGGCCCTACCTGGTTTGGCTCAGTGGATGGAGCGTTGGCCCACAGACTCCAGGGTCCTAGGTTCGATGTCAGTCAGGGCGCATGCCCGGGTTGTGGGCTTGATCCCCAGTGGGGGGCGTGACGGGGGCAGCCAATCAATGATTATCTCTCATCATTGATGTTCCCATCTCTCCCTTCCTCTCTGGAATCAGTAAAAGTATATTAAAACACAAACAAACAGTGCCTTTGTCATCTTTTCCCCACAACTGCTCAGCAAAGTATCTAGCATCTAGCACATGATGGCGAACCTATGACACGCGTGTCAGCACTGACACGCGTAGCCATTTCTGATGACACGCGGCCGCATGCCGAGGATGAAACATTTGCTGCTCCTGAGGATGAAACATTTGCGACTAGAGTCTTGGAGTTAGTTTTTCCTCAAAGTGACACACTACCCGAGTTATGCTCAGTTTTTTGGCGAAGTTTGACACACCAGGCTCAAAAGGTTGCCCATCACTGACCTAGTAGGTCTTCACTTTTTAAAAAAAATATATATTTTATTGATTTTTCACAGAGAGGAAGAGAGAGGGATAGAGAGTTAGAAACATCGATGATAGAGAAACATCGATCAGCTGCCTCTTGCACAACCCCTACTGGGGATGTGCCCGCAACCAAGGTACATGCCCTTGACCGGAATCGAACCTGGGACCTTTCAGTCCGCAGGCCAACGCTCTATCCACTGAGCCAAACCGGTTTCGGCGGTCTTCACTTTTTAAAAAATGAATATGAATGAATTCACTTTCTCTTCTATTCATGGACTTGGGGAACAAGACAGAAAAAATGAGAAAGAGGTATCTACACTAATAAAATAGAAATATGCAAATTGACCATACCTCAGCGACACCCACCAGACAATCAGGAGTGAGTATGCAAATTAACCCAACAAAGATGGCAGGTTAATTTGCATACACAGGCATGGAGCAGCCAGGTGGGGTGGGACACCTGCTATAAGGGGGAGGGCGGCGGGCAGAGGGAGTGGTGCTCTGGCCAGAGCAGAGAAGACTGAAGGTTCTGGCCAGAGCGAAGACAGAGGCGGCAGCCAGAGCAAAGGCCTGGGTCCCGGGTGCCGGAGGAAAACCGGTGCCGGCAGCCAGGGGAAGGAAGGCCTATTGTACGAATCTTCATGCAATGGGCCTCTCGTCTGTCAATAAAAACAAATAAACAGGACTCTCCCTTTATTACCAGTTAGAAATACTGGGTGTCCATACAGTTTGGTATTGGGAAAGTGCAGCAGTCCGGCCTGGGCTGGAGCCCACTCCACCACTCACTGCCTGTGAGACCACACGCGACCTTCTTGACCTTGCTAACCCCGTGCTTCTCCAGGTGTGGTTTCTCATTGTTTCTGTCTGTCCGAATTGCACGATGTAGCACGAACAGCGCACTTTTCCAGCAGGTATAGAACCAACAGTCGCACAGAAGACAGAGGAGGCAAGCGGCCAAGGGTGTCATACCTGCCACTCCATCCCTTGGAAGGCTCCCTGAGCATCTGTTTACTCATCTGTAAGTTGGGATAATAGTGCCGACCTCATAGAGTTGTTATGAGAACTACAATGCATACCCTACGTAAAACACAACAGTACCAAACGTACTAGTCGGTGTTCAATAAAATACCCATTTTCTTTCTTCATTTTCACCAGCTTTGAGGACACTTTCCAGAATCCTACATAATAAAGATGTAATATGCAAATGGTCATTATGCCGTGAAGCGTAACGAGCGACCATGTAACTACCGGATCACGGATCAGCAGGAGGGTGGGGCAGCGAGCTATAAGCGGGCAGTAGAGAGCTACAGGAGGGGGCAGGGCAGCAAGCTATGCGGGGGTGGGGGGGCTAAAGGGGAGGATGGAGAGCTACTGGAGGGTGGCAGCGAGCTACTTGCACACGGATTCGTGGACAGGGCTACTAGTATTAGCATAATAATCAGGGAAACAGTAACCAAATGCAAAAGTTTCTAAAGGTAACGGCAACTCCAAAACTCCAGGAAATAAGTAATGAGAGTAATGAAGAGAAGAACCCCTGCTGGTAAAAATTAAAATAGGAATACCATCTGATGGTATTTTTTTAAAATTAATTCTGTGGGAAGCAAGTAAATTTGAGCTCTGGCTCAATCCATTCATTAGGATGTAGTGTCTCTTAGAGAGTTCTCTCTCTTACCTGGCAGATGTGGCTCAGAGGTCAAGGGACCAGAAGGTCAAGGGACCAAAAGGTCAAGGTTCAATTCCCAGTCAGGGCACATGCCCAAGTCTCAGGCTCGAACCCCGGGATGGGGGTAGGGGGGCGGGGGGGGGGGCGTGCAGGAGGCAGCTGATCCATGATTCTCTCTCATCATTGATGTTCCTCTCTCTCCCTCTCCCTTCCATTCTCTGAAATCAATAAAATTTTTTTAAAAAAAGCACATAGTGCATATTAAAGAGTTCTCTCTCTTGAACCATGTTCTTTCCTTCCTTCCTGATCTGCTTGCTCTTATTCTGAATGTTCCCCAAAGTGATTGACCCTTCCCACTTCCTCAAAGGTCCCTCCCCTCCCCCTGCCTTCTTGCTATTGAGTTTGTGGTCAGAGTGACTGTTCATATCGCTTCCACATTGCAAACGAGTGGAAACGACTCATCATGACTCGATTACATAAGACAACCATCAATTACATGCTAACAATTGTGTATAGGTCTGTTAATGTAAATGCAAGAAAGGTACATTTCATAATAGTTACATGTATAGGCAATCTAAACAAGTTAGCTTCGGAATGTATTGCTCAAGTAATATTTCTTTAACTCTTGTCACAAGGAGAAATGGCCTTTGGGGTGTTTTTTTAAAAAATATATATATATTTTATTGATTTTCTTACAGAGAGGAAGGGAGAGGGATAGAGAGTTAGAAACATCGATGAGAGAGAAACATCGATCAGCTGCCTCCTGCACACTCCCTACTGGGGATGTGCCTGCAACCAAGGTACATGCCCTTGACCGGAATCGAACCTGGGACCCTTCAGTCTGCAGGCCGACGCTCTATCCACTCAGCCAAACCGGTTAGGGCGGGTTTTATTATTTAAGTGCCTGTATCCCCCACTTTACAGAAAAATAAACATCTTTTTGTGCTAAAGTCCTAGAGCACATTTCAGCCACTAGAAGCCGGATGCCTGGATGAACTGCGGACTAACTCCGTAGGAAAGATTCTGCATTCGGAGGACAGTGTGACTCACCACGCTCCCAGCCACTTCCTGCTTTTGCACTATTTTCTTATTTGTGATCTTTTAGGAGAAAAACAACATTGGTGTTTGCTTATCATCAAGGACACTGTTTGAATCTAAGATGGATTCTTGAATGGGTTAATAATACTCAAGAGACCCGAACCTGCTACCCTGTGTGATCACACGCAGTCCTTTAAAAGTGATGCTTCCCATACAGAAACAGATGGAAGTTGCAGGGACGTGCAAAGGCTATCAACATCGTATTGCTCAAGTGGCTCTGTCCCTTCCCAGTCGAGTAGCTCTGGGTAAGTCACTTAACTGCTCCACGTCCCGGTTTGCACTCTCAAAACACACAAAGATAGTAGTGTTATCCTATAGGGTTTTGTGAAGATTCAATGACTTAACATGTACAAAATGCTCTAGCACAGTGCGTGGCACCTAGCAAGTGCCCAGCAAGTGCTAGTTGTTCTGATGACCGCTTCACATTTAAGATGCTACCCCTCGTTTTCCCAAATCCACATCCCCCTGTTTACTACCAAACCATATATAGTTAGTCCTAAACCAATATATAGTTAGCCCTAAACCAATATATAGTTAGTCAGAAACCAAGAGTTTGACCTACTCGTCCTCCTGTGGCAGAGTGGGTGCAATTCCCATTGCAGGAGTACTGAGCTCTTCACACAGTCAAGGTATCGCCATTCAGCGGGCCTTCCGCGGAGGCGCTCAGACAGCCTCGCTCAGCCGTGGCTCCTTCAGTCAAGCTGTCAGTCACTCCAGCCCCAGTCACTTGTGTTGGAAACAACTGGCTGGACTCCTGGCCTCTGTTAAGGGTTGAATTGTGTCCTCCCTGAAGAATGTGTTGACGTTGTACGCCCAGTGCCTCAGGACATGACCTTATACGGAAATAGGGTCACTGCAGATGTAATGAAATGTCCATCCTGGACTAGGCTGGGCCCGTCATCCAGTCTGACTGACATCCTTGTAAGAAGAAAAGAGACAAAGACAGAGAGGGGAGATGCCCACGTGAAGACAGAGGCAGAGACTGGAGTTACGCTCCCACCAGCCAAGGGGCACCAGAAGCTGTGAGGCAAGGAAGGATCTTCTCTCAGCCCCGTGGTCGGCAAACGGCGGCTCGCGAGCCACAGGCGGCTCTTTGGCCCCTTGAGTGTGGCTCTTCCACAAAAGACCACGGCCTGGGCGAGTCTATTTTGAAGAAGTGGCGTGAGAAGAAGTTTAAGTTTAAAAAATGTGGCTCTCCAAAGAAATTTCAATCGTTGTGCTGTTGATATTTGGCTCTGTGGACTAATGAGTTTGCCGACCACTGTCTTAGAGCAAGCATGTCAAACTCAAAGGCTGACACGGCCAAATAAACAAGGTCTAAGTGTACGTGGGCCGCAAAAAAACAAAAGCTTCCATTTTCATAGGAACATAGGTTTATTTTGATAAAGACATGTTGAATACAAAGGACTGAAATAAATGAGTCATCGTTAACATAAAATAATAGAACATTTTAATAAAAACTAATATTTTTTCTTGAACATTAACTTACCAGACACTAAATAACTGCACAAATTAATAAGCGTAATGCAAATAAACATATTTCTTGTTCTCTGAAAGCGAAATATTTCCTGTTGCGCACACCAAACAAGTCAGTCCAAGACTAATGACGTGGCTATCGGCCGCTAAAATATTCGCTGCTAGTATTAGTGGAGATAAATGGTGCGCCTGTGCATAAGGCGTGTAAGGAAAATAAATGCAACACGACTATAGTAAAAAGTCATTAGCGAACGTTGTAGTTCGTTATTAATAACTAGAGGCCCGGTGCACGAAATTCGTGCACAAAGGGGGGTTGTCCCTCAGCCCAGCCTGTACCCTCTCCAATCTGGGACCCCTCGAGGGATGTCCGACTGCTCGTTTAGGCCCGATCCCGGTGGACTGCTGGCTCCCAACTGCTCGCCTGCCTGCCTTCCTGATTGCCCCTAACCGCTTCTGCCTGCCAGCCTGATCACCCCCTAACCACTCCGCTGCCAGCCTGATTGATGCCTGACTGCTCCCCTGCCAGCCTGTTTGCCTCCAACTTCCCTCCTCTGCCGGCCTGGTCACCCCCAACTGCCCTCCCTTGCAGGCCTGGTCTCTCTCAACTGCCCTCCCTTGCAGGCCGGGTGCCTCCCAACTGCCCTCCCCTGCTGACCATCTTGTGGTGGCCATCTTGTGTCCACATGGGGGCATCCATATTGTGTGTTGGAGTGATGGTCAATCTGCATATTACTCTTTTATTAGATAGGATAGAGGCCTGGTGCAGGGGTGGGGGCCAGCTGGTTTGCCCTGAAGGGTGTCCCGGATCAGGATGGGGGTTCCATTGGGGTGTGGGGCGGCCTGAGCAAGGGGCCTGTGGTGGTTTGCAGGCCAGCCACGCCCTCTGGCAACCCAAGTGGAGGCCCTGGTATCTGGAATTTATTTTCCTTCTACAATTGAAACTTTGTAGCCTGGAGTGGAGCCAAGCCTCCTGCTCGCTCCGCGGCCAGCAGCCATTTCTGTTGGGGTTAATTCACCTTCTATAATTGAAACTTTGTGGCCTTAAGTGGAGGCCTGGGCCCGGCCAGGTTGTGCAGAAAGCTTTGCTTCCTCCATTGCCGGGGGCAACCCTGGCCTGGTCTCTCCAGCTCCGTGACTGCCACCATTTCTGTTTGGATTTGTTTACCTTCTATAATTGAAACTTTGTAGCTTGAGTGGAGGCTTAGGCCTGGCAAGGGCAGGCGGAAAGCTTGGCTTCCTCCGTTGCCTGGGAAACCTTGCTCTTTGTGGCTGTAGCCATCTTGGTTGGGTTTATTTGAATATCTGCTCCTGATTGGCTGGTGGGTGTGGCTTGTGGGCGTGGCTTGTGGGTTTAGTGGAGTTAGGGTCAATTTACATACTACTCTTTTATTAGGTAGGATCCTATATAACAAAAAGCTAATATGCAAATCGATGCGGAATGACTGGTCGCTATGATGCACACTGACCACCAGGGGGCAGACACTCAATGCAGGAGCTGCCCCTTGGTGGTCAGTGTACTCCCACAGGGGGAGCACCGCTCATCCAGAAGCCGGGCTCACGGCTGGCGAGCACAGCGGCAGTGGTGGGAGCCTCTGTGGCAGTGCTAAGGACCCCCTCAGGGGGTCCCGGACTGCGATAGGGCACAGGCTGGGCTGAGGCACCCTCCCCCGCAGTGCACGAATGTCGTGCACTGGGCCTCTAGTCATGTATAACAGGATGTTGTAAAAATTAAGTTACGAAATTTTTATTAAAACATTTCTTACCTACCGTTATATTGGCTGGGCAGCAAAAATATTCATGGTGGGCCGCATGCGCGTTGCGAGTTTGACATGCTTGTCTTAGAGGCCTTGGAGGAAGCCTGTCCTGCCAAGCCCTTGATTTCACACTTCCAGCCTCCAGCACGAGAGGAAATGTTTCTGGCTCATTAAGGCACCCGTTCGTGGCTGCTTGTTTCAGCCGCCCTGGGAACCCAACAGCCTTCTAGGCCAGAAACAGAACCGAGAGGCGACTCTGAGGCCTGCCACCGAGAAGCACTGGTCCTTACCTGCAGGATCCGCGCTGTCACGAAACTGGCTCCACGCAGAGAATCCTTCCTGTGGGGACTGCTAGGCGCTGGTGAGCCAGGTGCTTGCAAAGGTGAGCCAGCCCCTGGGGACTCGAAAGGGATGGAAGGAGGTCGCCAGGCCTCCTCAGAGGGGTTTCCCTGGCAACGCCAGTTAAAGTGCACCCCCCTCGCTCTATCCTCTCACCCCCCGATTTTCTTCCTGGCACCGGCTAGCCTCGTTTATCTGTTTGTTTACTGTCTGGCCTCCCAAGTACCACCCTCACCTCTAGAATGGAAGCTCTGTGAGAACCAGGACCACGGGTAAAATTATACACATTTCCCTTGGGGCCCCTGCACGTTACACGGGTGATTCTAAAAAATCCTCTTTTGCGTCACCCTGTATATCACAAGTTGGTTTTGCCTTTTTAATCAGGCAGAGGGTATTTAAAGCAACACATTTTCTCTAAAGTGTTGTTTATTGTTTGAGTCCCTGGCATATTCTAGATCAGTGATGGGCAACCTTTTGAGCTTGGTGTGTCAAACTTCGCCAAAACTGAGCATAACTCTGGTAGTGTGTCACTTTGAGGAAAAAACATTATTTCGCAAATGTTTCATCCTCGGCATGCGGCAGCCTCAGTGGCCGCGTGTCATCAGAAATGGCTACGCGTGTCAGTGCTGACACGCGTGTCACAGGTTCGCCATCACTGTTCTAGATACTCAATGAATATTTGCTGAAGGAATGGCTAAGTGATATTATGTTTCTTTTCTTCTCTCTGTCTCATTCATCTTTTTCTTTCCACAGCGTTCGGTAACTTCTTGTTGGAAATTATTGCTTCTCAGCCATGCTGGAGAAAGTCTGGGGAGGGATGTGGCCAGGCTTGGGCCACACTTTAGAAGGGGGTGCCCGACCACCATTCTCCACGGTTCTCAGAAGCTGGGTTCTAGCACATTCCTAGAGTCAGGGTTCAGCACTGGGTTTGCTCGACTGCACTAAACATTTCCTTATCATGTGCTCAGACCCCAGCCTCCTTCGGAGAGCGGCATAATTCCGGTATTTTTAAATGGATTAATGTGACATTGCTAGCTGTAGTTTTATTTATTGACTAATGGCCCAGTGCATGAATTCGTGCACATTGAAAGGAAACTAATTAGAAGAAATATTTTAATATTGCTATTTGCCCTTTCTCTATAATAGAAGTGTCAACCAAATTCACGATCGACAATGACAGATCAAAACACATGCATGCAATTGGTGCCAGCGTGAGTAAATTTAGCCTTTTATAGATATAGAACAAACTTGCTTAATTAGACCTGCTTTCTGATTTAGCTAAACTTTTTCCAGCCCAGTGAAGCACCCCAACTTCTCTTCCAGGTCATTGTCAGCAACACAGCAGTACATATCAACACGAAGCAGATTATCATTGTCGATCACGCAGGCAGAACGAAGGGTAAAATATTTAACTGCAGCAGTGTTTGACTATATTCTGCGCAGGGAGAAAACCTGAAGTCATTTTCAAGGTCCACTATTTCTTACTTCTTTTCAGTCGGGTCAAGTTTCTAAGCTTTCTAAATCTCCGTTTTCTGGCTAATGTAAAGAAAATAGGATTCCACCAAGTCTTCTATCTACCTACTCCAGGACTTCTGTGAGGATAAAATGAGATGAGGCACGGGAAAATGCTTCACAGACATTTGGTTAAAGTGTGAAATGTTTCCACCTGGCTATAAAGCAAGTCGGGTTCCTGGGCTGAGGAAACTGCAAGTAGGCTAGTTGCCAGGGAGAGGAAGCCAGGGGTTGCTATGTGACATCATTATCCTGACAGACACTTAGCATATTAGCCTTTTATATATATTGATATGTTCTAGGTCATCAAAATTGTAAGTTTGTGCATAGATGCTGATTGTTATTGTTGTTTTTTATATATATATTTTATTGATTTTTTACAGAGAGGAAGGGAGAGGGATAGAGAGCGAGAAACATCAATGAGAGAGAAACATCGATCAGCTGCCTCCTGCACACCTCCCACCGGGGATGTGCCCGCAACCAAGGTACATGCCCTTGACCGGAATCGAACCTGGGACCTTTCAGTCCCCAGGCCGATGCTCTATCCACTGAGCCAAACCAGCCAGGTCTGTTATTGTTGTTTTTTAATATATTTTTTATTGATTTCAGAGAGGAAGGGAGAGGGAGAGAAAGATAGAAACATCAATGATGAGAGAGGACCATTGATCGGCTCCCTTCTGCATGCCACCCACTGGGCTCAAGCCTGCAACCCGGGCATGTGCCCTGACCAGGAATTGAACCATGACCTCCTGGTTCACAGGTCGCCGCTCAACCACTGAGCCACACTGGCCAGGCGATGCTGATTGTTTATTTTAAGAAAGCCTACCGAACATCCTCAGTAATAAAAACAAAGGAACCTAAAGCTCAGGGCAAGTGTAGCACATGGGACTCTGCTAAGACCCTGAGAGATCCAATGAGGCTGGCCATTCAGTGCTGGCATAAACCCCGAGGTCCTCCCTCCGTTTTGCCATCCTTAGAACAGCTGACCCTGAGCACACAGACACTCGCCTGTGAATGAGCCAATGACTGCCGTTTAGCGGCAGCTGGCCAGGCCCCGTGCAGCCCAGCTAGCCCTGCAGTCACAGAGGGAGCTTGTCCTCATTCCCTGAGAGCCAACAGCACTCAGAACGGTTCAACCGGGAGGATAAAATCCCCGAGTGTTGGCCACACTCCTCCACCACGTTGCCCAGCGGCTCGGAGCCCAGGCCAGAAGCAGCGCTGGATGCCCGCCGTGCCAGGGAAAGCCTCCAGCACGACCTGAGTGTCAGCCTCGCTCGGCACGGCCCAGCTGCTGCAGGAGACTCGCTCCTTCCCTGCCTGACCGTGGACTCCAGGCGGACAGTCCCCGCAGCACAAAGGCCTTCTTCCTGCCTCAGCCCTCACAGGCCCGCCCAGGCAGGCACGTCAAGAACGTCGCAGTGAGGAATAAAGATGAGGATCACACGCGGTTCCAAGCTCTTAGCTAATGTGCAGGGTCTCAGAGTTGGGCTTCTACATGTGGAACCACGTGTGTCCAGAGCCTTGGGTTTCATGAACATGCCTCTGAGATGATCACTGATGACAGGAGGTCCTCTGTGACACGGAACGGGGTGAGATGGCCTACGGCCCCTTCTGGCGCGAGGCTCTGTGAGTCTCACCACCTCTGTATTCTAACATGGGCTTCTTGCTTAGTTAGATAGAAAAATAATAACCGAGAGTCACACTGAGCAAATGCAAGCATACCTTGTTTTCTGTTTGTTTAAAATATATTTTTATTGATTTCAGAGAGGAAGGGAGAAGGAGAGAAAGATAGAAACATCAATGATAAAAGAGAATCATTGATCGGCTGCCTTCCGCACGCCCCCCACTGGGGATTGAGCCTGCAACTCGGGTATGTGCCCTTGGCCGGAATCGAACCTGGGACCCTTCAGTCCACAGACCGACGCTCTTTCCACTGAGCCAAACTGGCCAGGGCAGCATACCTTGTTCTTATGGAGCTTCACAGACGTTGCATTTTGTACCAACTGAAGGCAAGACCCTCCAAAATGATTATAACTTGCTTTATGGTGGTGGTCTGGACCTGAACCTGCATTATGTGACAAAATGCACACACATAACTCCATTTAATTGCAAGTAGAAGGTCCTCTTTGTACAGTGTTTTCATATACGCTGTACTCCCAAATTGTCATTCCGCTCAGCCCTGCTAACTTCTTCCTTTGAGTTTGCCACCTACGCAGAACAGAAATCATTTCGTTTTAACCCAAACCCACTTTACGTTATACAGAGGAGTATTTTTTCAAGATTTGCTGCAGTCCTTGCCCCTGACATGATAATTCCCTGTATTTACACAGCACTGTCCACTTCCAAAGCCTGCTCTTCTCTATCACCTGTCTAGAACACTACTGTGTCTCCTGAACAGTGTCCAGCACACAGTAGGTATCCAATAAATATCAGTTGAAATGAATGAAAGTACCCGGCCGGTGTGGCTCAGTGGTTGAGTGTCGACCTATGAACCAGGAAGTCACGGTTTGATTCCTGATCAGGGCACATGCCTGGGTTGCGGGCTCAATCCCCAGTGTGGGCTGTGCAGGAGGCAGCTGATCCATGATTCTCTCTCATTCATTGATGTTTCTCTCTCTCTCTCTCTCCCCCTCCCTCTCCTTTCCTCTCTGAAATCAATAATAAAAAGTATATATGTATATAAAAGAAATGAATGAATGTGAAGCTCCCAATTAACCGAATCTACACGGAGAGCGACTGGGTGTTCTTTGAACTACTCTTTCAGATTTTTCCTGAAAAGTTGGAGAGAGAAGGCAACGGAAGAAACCACAGGGGAATGTACTAGTGATAGCTGTGCACTACATGAAAATGTTAGTCCTCTTTAACTGAGGTCACTCTGGGGGGTAGGACTATATTGCACTATTTTCATATTTTTCTACATTTTCCACATGAGCAGATGTGATGTTTCTAGTAAAATATATTAAAATCTAAACCACAAGGTGACTCTCCAGTACCATTCGGAAGCACAGTATGGCGGGTGGTGTTTCCCCAAGATGACTGCACCCACATATTTACCCCGTCCTCCTGCTTTTCTGACAATGAGACGGACACTTCTCCCACAGAGCAGGGATCCCTCCCTCGGCCTCTGGGCAGAGGTGCGTGGGAGTAAGCCACACCATCTGTGACTCTGGAGGCGAAGTCATCAAAAGGATACACGCTCCCTCTCTTTCTCCCCCTCTCTCGGGACACTTGGCCTTGGCACGCAGCTGCCATCTTGTTAGGAAACCCAGCCCACCCGGGTGGCTCTGGCCCCAGCCCGGCGCAAGCCCAACGATGATGGCAGCGAGCGAGGAGATGGTCCTTGGAGGACTCCCGCCCCAGCCTTGAGCCTCGCAGCCGATGCCCTGGGTGTTGTGGCTCGGGCCCCAGCCACCCCTCCGGGGCCTGTTCTCAGTTTTGACCACAGAAACCACAGGCAATGGCACACGATGTAATGTAGGATTGTGGTGCTTCGAGCCACCGTGTTTGAAGGGTGATTTGTTATGCAACCGCAGTATCAGAACGGGACAGTGAAGTCCTCCGAGGTGGGAGGCCTGTTTGTTAGTGATTTAGAACACTGAGTGTCAATCACGGGGGAGAAGAATCGAAATGCCTTGTAAATTGTCGTCAATCTCCCCGGTCATCAGCTAATCAGACGCAGCCCCTCTTCAGAAAGAAGCGTTTAGATGTTCACAGGAACGTCTGGTCACTGCAGAGAAGCCAGAAGAGGCATCTAGAACTTGGAATACCGAGGTTGCCCTTCGTGCCTGCAACGGGACACATCTCTGTGCCCACAACCAAGGCAGGTGGAGGCACGATGCCGGTTCTCCCTTCAAGGACCTGCTGAAGGCTGGCAGCGTGGACCACTTCCCCGGGCAGAAAAAACACCCCAGCGTCTCTGATTCATCATCTCTACGGCCACGGCATCCGTTTTCCGAGCAATGCTTAGATCTTGTGGGGCGTCGTTGTCCTCGTGAAATAAACAATCTCAACTCGAGTCGGTCCCTGTTGATACAGCCGTTCATACAGTTCACAACTGTGCTCTTTGAAGCCAACCAGATCGCATCGAAAGCCCAGCTTTGGAAGCCGTCGCCTTCCTTCCAGGCGTCTTTCTACAAGAAGTTGCATGAAAAGCGTGTAATTGTTTTCTTTTCCACCTTGCCGTGTCATCGTTGAAGGAAGCGTAATCATACGTAGTACTTCCTCTTCTCTGTTCAGACAAAGAAATTGTAAACATATCAGTAAAAAGGGAACCACAGTTTTATCTGAAACACTAACATAGTTAGAGAGTGAATAACATTGACCCCTAACATTCCTCAATGATCCAGCTGCATTTTGCTATATCCATGGAGGGTGTTATGATTGCCGATTGTAAAGGATGATCTATCTATCTATCTATCTATCTATCTATCTATCTATCTACCTACCTACCTATCTATTATCTATCTAGAGTTTTTTGCAGTGGCCCGCTGCTTTCTCCAATGCTTTGCATATATGAAAAGATAAGTTTGTACTGCGCAATAGCATAGAATATGCCCCATGTTTCATATGCATATATTCAGGCCCCAGAGAGCAATTTATTTCCATTCAGAGTGATAAGGCTCTACAAGATCTGCTTGGCCATGCAAGACAAGTTCTTCCCTTCATGCCTGTCCACTAATTCAGGCCAGTTCTCAAACAGCTCAAGGAGGCGATCTGTCTTCCAAAGAACGGTGCACGTCATTGCAAAAGAAAAGAGATCCACGAAGATCTTTTGAGCTCAAAGGTTTTTATTCCGTTTATCGTTTCCTAAATGCTCACCGTGAAGGCGATGGCGCTGGCGTGGCTCACTGATTGGATCTCACAGTCGGGTCAGTTGGTGGCCAAGAAGACGATCTACTTCACAACCATAGGATAAACTCGTCAGAGTCTATACTTACCTGAAAATTGCCGTCTTTGGCATTATCCTTAAAGAGGAAATTAGACCCGTGTCATTCTTCTAATTAGGCATAACACTTCATTAGGAGTTTTATGTGTTAGAAGCCACCTCCAGCTGCAGCAGCCTGTAATCTGCCTGTGCCATTCATATGGCAAGCTTGCACTGCAACCGGTTGTTTTATGGGCACGGAGGCACCTAATAAAAGCTCTTTAAACGAGTGAATAATATTCTTCCTTCCTATCGCGAATCCCTTTAAATTCCAACCCCCATCGTGGCCACTCCCTCCCTATTGCTGGGCAATTAAAAAAGCAGCTGGCCACTACCCGCACCCGTGTTGCTGTGTGTCCTACCAGCCACGTGGCCCAGCAACCGACTGGGCACAGGCAGAGCCACACGGGGACACGCTCCTCCCCTCCCCCGCCGGCCCGCTCCAGAAGCCCTGGCTTTGACCTCCGCAGCTTTCCCACGGGGTTCCACTGACCCTGGGTGCCCTCTGGAGGTCAAGGACAGGGATAACCTCCAGCCAAAGCCCAGGAACTGGAAGTGGGTGACTATGTTCTCCCCCTCTCCCTGCAGTGTATACACAACAGCATTCACTCTACATCCTGGAGCAAGTACTTGAGGGTTTTAGAGGTCATCGGACCAGTGGCTTAGCTTTCATGGTGTCTCTCTACTCCCGTTCCCTGCTCCCTGCTCCATTTGCCCCCGGGGCCATTAGCCTCCTCTCCCCGCCCCAGTGAGCCACTGGGGGACTGTGCACCCAGGATGGAACAAGGCCACTGAGCCGGAGATGCCACTGTGGTCGAAGCATCTCACCACGCGGCAGGGACCCCGGCCCTGTTTTACTGCCAACCAGCGTGTTCCCTTCTTCCACATGAGGGGTCCACAGGCCCCTCCAATTCACCCCACAAACATGTATTCAGCCTTCACTCTGTGCGGTCACCCTGCTAGGCATTGGTGATGCAATGCTGAGTTTATGGGCTCCGGGGGGAGGAGGCATTCGTGAACGGATGCACACATGTGCAATTAAACTGTGATGTTTGCCATGAGGGAAAAGCATGAGCAATTGTAGAGCAGAAGGACCTGTGACCTGCAGTCTGGGAAGGCTTCCCTGAAGAAGTGACGTCTGAGCGGCCATCTGCAGGGGCCTGGGGTTAGCTAGATCAGGGAGACTGTGCCCCACAGAAGGGCAGAGAAGCAAAGTTCTGAAGGCAAGAAAGAGCTTGTCTCGTGTGAGGGTTGAAATATTTGTGTGGTGCAGCCACTCTGGAAAACAGTATGGAGTTCCCTCAAAAAATTAAATATGGATCTGCCATTTGACCCAGTGACCCCACTTCTAGGACTATATCCTAAGAAACCTGAAGCACCAATCAGAAAGAATGTTCACAGCAGCACAATTTACAATAGCTAAGATCTGGAAACAGCCCAAGTGCTCATTAGCAGATGAGTGGATAAAAAAGCTGTGGTACATGTACACCGTGGAATACTATGCAGCAGTAAAAAAGAAGAATCTCTTACGCTTTGAGACAGCATGGAGGGGCCTGGGGAGTATCATGCTAAGTGACCTAAGCCAGTCAGAGAAAGATAAGTATCACATGATCTCACTCATATGTGGAATCTAATGAACACAATAAACTGATGAATGGAGTGGACCCAGAGACATAGAAGCATGGAACAGAGTGCGGAATCTCAGAGGGAAGGTGGGGGAGGGTGGGTGGGTGGCAGGTGATCAACCAAAGACCTTGAATGTATAACCCATGGACACAGACAATAGGGTGGTGAAGGCCTGGGGTGGGGAGGGGGGAGGATGGGGCGGGCTGGAGAGGGTCAATGGGGGGGGGAGGGGGAACATATGTCATACTTCCAACAACAACAAAAGAAAAAAAATATCCTCGGGTGAGGATTAACAAGGAAAAAGAAAGAAAGAAAGATTTGTGTGCGGGTGTGAGAGTGAGGGGGAGAGGGCACAGGTAGGGTGGGGGGAGCTTGGTCTGAGCCCCACCTGATTCTAAGTGGGCTGCTTTGAGTTAAGGGAAAGAAAACATATGTAGGGAGGGGCCAGGCGAGAGGGCGGTTTGGATCAGGCGACAAGGATGTGGAAATAGAGGGAAGTGGGTAGATCTAAGGAGTGTTTTGGGGTTGGAATGGGGAGAGCTTGGTGATGCGGGGGAGGTGGAGAGTACTTCGGGATTCTGGCTTGCACACTTCTCTCTCTCTTGCATTTACAGAAAATCACCCATTCCGTTCGTCTTCCATCCTAAACCTTAACCTCATCAAGGACGGGATGCTGTCTCCTGTCTCCCATAAATCCTTGGAGAAGGAATAAACTCTCCACGAGGGGAAGGCCTGCAGTTCCCAAAACCCCCAGGAGGTGGCGGCATGGGAAAGCCGGCCGGTCGCTGTGTCTGGGACCTGAGCTTGGTTTCTCCTGCAGCCTGGGATTTTGCCTCCCTGGGGCGTTTTTCCCACATTCCAAATTCCCAGAAAAGAGTCCTTCCCCAGCCTGTCTGAGCTGCCTCGGTGGAGGGTGTGGCTGAACCAGGGAGCTTTTCCTGTGGGGCCAGCGCCTGAACTGACTGTCATTCTGTGGCCTCTCTTTCCAGCTGTGGTGGTGACACTAACAGCTTCTGCTGTCACCGTGGCCGCCTTCCCCAGAGCTCTCAGGGCGCTGACGGGGCCAAGCAGGACGTTTCTTCTCCCTTCCTCTTGCTCCAGTCGGGGCGGCAAAGACTCAGGTCAGCAGAGGCCTTCTCTGTTATGTCGGGGAGGCGAGGAAAGCCCAGGACTGTCTCCCCCAGAGTCAGACGGGGTGGGTGTGGGTCCAGGGAAGTGGGGTAGAATGAGCGGGACCAGAGAGGGGCAGACAGTTCTGGAAGCTGGTGGGAACAGACCAAAATGCCCCTGATGATGTAAGTGAAAGGACGGATTTATCAAGTCAATACAACGGGTATGCCACACTCTGAATAATTATAAAGGCGGTGTTTATTAAAATACATTCCATTTTCAAAATGGAGCTCTCAGCTGTCAAGGTGTGTATACATTTTGGGGGGACCCCCTTTATAACTCTGGGTAAGAAAAGAGGAAGATGGAGGCTGAGTGGCAGGGTGAAAAAGGGGGCGGAGGCCGATGACAAGAACAAAGTCCCAGTGAGGGACACAGTACGTTCAAGGTCAATTTAGGGGAGACATTGCCGGGAGGAACGCAAGCTGGAATCCAGAAGCTTCTCACCCCATGCTGGGGTCTGGCTCCGTGGCCCGGTGTAAGGCCCGTGGCCGGTGTAAGGCTCGTGGGTGGTGTAAGGCCCGTGGCCAGTGTAAGGCCCGTGGGTGGTGTAAGGCCTGTGGCCGGTGTAAGGCCCGTGGCCGGTGTAAGGCCCGTGGCCCGGTGTAAGGCCCGTGGGTGGTGTAAGGCCCGTGGCCAGTGTAAGGCCCGTGGCCGGTGTAATGCCTGTGGCCCGGTGTAAGGCCCGTGGCCAGTGTAAGGCCCGTGGCCAGTGTAAGGCCCGTGGCCGGTGTAATGCCTGTGGCCCGGTGTAAGGCCCGTGGCCGGTGTAAGGCCTGTGGTCCGGTGTAAGGCCCGTGGGTGGTGTAAGGCCTGTGGCCGGTGTAAGGCCCGTGGCCGGTGTAAGGCCTGTGGTCCGGTGTAAGGCCCGTGGCCGGTGTAAGGCCCGTGGTCCGGTGTAAGGCCCGTGGCCGGTGTAAGGCCCGTGGCCGGTGTAAGCCCCGTGGCCGGTGTAAGGCCCGTGGCCGGTGTAAGGCCCGTGGCCGGTGTAAGGCCTGTGGTCCGGTGTAAGGCCCGTGGCCGGTGTAAGGCCCGTGGCCGGTGTAAGGCCCGTGGCCCGTGTAAGGCCCGTGGCCGGTGTAAGGCCCCTGGCCACAGGTGACAGCACGTCCGGGCTTCACCTCCCGCTGTTCAGCGTTTTGGTCACCGACAGACCACTGTGCGAGGCTTTACTCTGCAGGATGAACCCCAAGCACCCCCTCCCCATTAGCACTCTCCTCTGCCCACTCTGAGCCCTTCTCTCGTGTCCCCCACCCTCCTGTTCCTGCTCCTTCCTCCCCCTGACCTATGACCTTCAGAGCGTAGTCAGAACTGGTGGTTCCCCGTCTCAGGACCTCAGTCTCTCCTGAGCTCATCACATCTCCTCAACCTCTGACCGACTCCCTGAAGGATCACAGATTGATTTCAGAGCTTTATTGATATTATTTTATTATGTGTTAATGTATATTATGTATTTGATTATTATTAATATTATTTTATCGTAATGCTTTAATCAGTTCAATTCAACAATAGGTGATGAGGATTTCCACGCGAATGGCTCATCCGTCACTTAATTCAAACATATACACTCTGGGGGGATAACACATTTATCTATCATCGATCATTTGCTCCGTTTTTAACTTGGAGCGCTGGTGCTCGTGGGTCCCCCGTCACTGGTCTCCTAGAATAGTTCTAGACTTCGGCGCCTTGGACGGAGCTGCCCGACAGCCTCTCCTCTGAGTCTGTTGGCAAATGTGCCCCAGGCTTGCCTCTGGTCACCTGGGTACCAGGTGCTCTGGCCACCCTGAATAACCTTGAGCAGCTTCCCTGGTGCGTCACTCTGTACTGCACACGGCAGCTGTGCATGTTGCCTCCCTTGCTTAACCCTTTGCACTCGCTTGCTTTTTTCTCGATTCCTTTATTCGATGCTAACAGTGTCGAGTCACACTCGACATCCGAGTGCAAAAGGTTAAGGTATTTCTCGAGCTGTTTTCATCTGGCCAATTGTCGGCCACTAAGCAGGACTCAGGTGGTCACCTCCTCCAAGAAGCCTCCCTTGACCACCCAGACAGGCGCTGACTATGTGCCAAACTCGGTGCTAGACACCGGGGATCCAAAGATAAATAGGTTACAATCCAGAGCCTAAAAGTTTCCCACAGTCTGGGGTAGAGGGCAGTGCGGCGAGTGCGACGGCGGAGTCAGCCCGGGGAGCTATGGGAGCAATGGGAGCTATGGGAGCAGTGCCCCGCCCAGTTCAGGGAGGGAAGGGACCCAGAGAAGGTGACACTTCGACAGAGTTGGGCAGGAGAGGAAGCTGGAGAGGGGAGGGTGCACCAGATCTAGAATTCCTGGTGAGAGGAGTTGTCCTTATAACTCATTTGAGCACAATGAAGCATAATTAGTCATTCAGTATGAGCGCAAATGATAAGTGATAAGGCACAAGGCTGGAACCAGAAGATTTTACTGGTGTAACCAGATCATAAAGGGCCAGGCCATAGAACCTGCCACTCTCAGGACTTCGGGCTTTATTCTGAGGACACTGGGGAGGCCCCCGAAGGGTGTGAAACAGGGGAAGGAGCGGGAATCATCAACCTGGAATTGACGAGAATGGCCAGGTCTCCGGCTTTGGTCCTTGGGGGAGGGCGGCGGTGTTTGCCAACATAGGGAACATCAGGGGCATCAGGTTTGGGGGGAAAGATTCGTTTTGGGCAAGTTGAGTTCAAGGTTCCCTGGGATATTCAAAGAAGTCCAGTAGGCAGTTGGCTGTGCAAGACCAGAGTTGGTAAAAGCCACCTGAATCTCGCACCCATTAAGATGGCTAATTAAAACAAAACAAAATAGAAAACAACAAGTGTTGGCGAAGATGTAGGGAAATTGGGACCCTTATGTACTGTTGGTGGGAATATAAAATTATGTAACTATTATGGCAAACAGTATGACCGTTCCTCCAAATATTAAAAATAGAACGATAGTCCTAGCTGGTTTGGCTCCGTGGATGGAGCCTCGCCCTCCAGACCAAGGGTCTTGGGTTTGATTCTGGTCAAGGGCACGTACCTCGGTTGCAGGCTTGACCCCTGGCCCCGGTTGGGGTGCATGTGGGAGGCAACCAATTGATGTATCACTCTCACATCGATGTTTCTCTCTGTTTCTCCCCCTCCCTTCCACTCTCTAAAAATCAATGGAAAAATAGCCTCAGGTGAGGAATAACAAAAAAAAATAATAAATTTAAAAAATGGAACTGTAATGCAATCCAGCAATCCCACTGCTGGGTTCAAAGAACTGGAAGCAGGGTCTTGTTGCCGACCCATGTTCATAGCAGCTTTATTCACAACAGCCAACCGGCGGAAGCAATACCAGCACCCATTGCTGGGTGAGTGGATAGACAGAACGAGCTGTGTGTCTGCAGTGGAATATAGTTCAGCCTTCAAAAGGCAGGAAGTTCTGGCATATGCTACATCATGGATGAACCTTGAGGACATGATGTTAAGTGATATAAGTCAGTAACAAAAAGACAATTACTATATGATTCCACTTATAGGAGGTATAAGTCAGACTCATAGAGACAGAAAGGAGAATGGTGGCGGCCAGGGGCTGGGGGCGGGAGAGTTACTGCCTAGTAGGCGTGTCAGTTTTACGAGATGAAAAGAGTTCCGGAGATGGCGGTGGTGACAGTTAGTTACGTAACAATGTGAATGTATTCAGTGTCACTAAACTGTACACTAAATATGGTTGTGAACCTGTCCGGTGTGGCTCAGCAGCTGAGCATCGACCTAGGCACCAAGGGGTCACCGGTTCAATTCCCGATCAGGGCACATGCCCGAGTTGCAGGCTCAATCCCTGTGCAGGAGGCAGCCGATCAATGATATCCTTTTCTCATTGATGTTTCTATCTCTCTCACTCTCCCTTCCTCTCTTTCTAAAAAGCAATAAAATATATAGTATTTAAAATAAAATGAAAATGGTTGTGATACTTTGCAACGTACATGATTGTCTAACCATTATGCTGTGCATCTGACACGAATACAAAATAATATTGAATGTAAACTGTAATTGAAAAAAAAGAGAAAATAAAAGTCTCCTTTAAAAGACATTGTTGTTATATTGCTTGTCTCATTTTCGGTTCTTATAAGTGTATTTCTAATAGCACATGATCTCACTCATCTAGGGGAAATAATGAACAACATAGACTGATGAACAAGAACAGACCCAGAAACAAGGAGGCATCGATCAGACTGTCGGGCCTCAGAGGGAGGGTAGGGGAGGGTGGGGATAAAGGGGAGAGATCAACCAAAGGACTTGTGTGCATGCATATGAGCCTAACCAGTGGTTAAGGGCAACAGGGGGGTGGGGGCATGTGTAGGGAGGGGTGTGGGATGGGAATGGGGGGATGAGGACAAATATGTGATACCTTAATCAATAAAGAAATTTAAAAAAAGACATTGTTGTGATAAAAAAAAAAAAAGAGCCCAAGAGTGGTTATGATGGTACACTTATGTTTTGTGTATTTCATCACAATTTTTTTTAAAGCCATTTGAGCCACAGATAGCGATGTGGGCATCTTTAATATATTTTATTGATTTTTTACAGAGAGGAAGGGAGAGGGATAGAGAGTTAGGAACATCGATGAGAGAGAAACATCAATCAGCTGCCTCCTGCACACCCCCTACTGGGGCTGTGCCTGCAACCAAGGTACATGCCCTTGACCTGGAATCGAACCTGGGACCCTTCAGTCCGATGCTCTATCCACTGAGCCAAACCGGTTTCAGCACGATGTGGGCATCTTTAGACAATACGTATAGACGGCAGCGGAAGCTGTGCCCCACCTGCAGGGAGAATGAGGAGGGAAAATGTCACTGCGGGCTTGGCAGGAAAAAAGGAAGATGCGAAGGGGCCCGAGAAGCAGCCGCCGGAAGCACAGGAGGGACAGCAGGAAGGAGAGGGCTGTGGATGTGGAGGGAGGAGGGAGGTGTTGGGGGCAGAGGCTGCAGAGCCACCGTGAATGGGAAGGTCTCAAAGGAACCCTGAATTCAGCAGCAGAGAGAGCGTTGGTGACCCAGGTGAAGGCGGCTGCAGGGGAGAAGCGGGGGTAGAACCAGGCTCCCGGGGAAGTGGGGGGGGAGCGAGGAGGGAAGCAGGGGTAGAATCCAGGCTCCCGGGGGAGTGGCGGGGAGCGGGGAGGGAAGAGGGGAGCATGTTCAGGAAGCCCAGCTGCAGAGGGAGGGGACGGGGTGCTCGGGAGACACACGGTGGCTGTCATCATTGATGATAAGATCGTCGACTTTGCAACTTGCTCTCATTTCATGCTCAGTCAGCCTCCCCTGGCGTGTTTCCAGGTTTCGCTGCCACATGAACATCGGGCCCACCAGCCAGATGTCTCTGACTTAAGAAGTTGGCACCCTTGCCCGGCTGGCGTGGCTCAGCGGTTGAGCATCGACCTAGGAACCAGGAGGTCCCGGTTCGATTCCTGGTCAGGGCACATGCCTGGGTTGTGAGCTCGATCCCCAGTAGGGGGCATGCAGGAGGCAGCCGATCCATGATTCTGTCTCATCCATGATTCTCTCTCATCGTTGATGTTTCTCTCTCTCTTTGAAATCAATAAAAAAAAATATATTTTTTTACAAAAGAAATTGTGCCCTAACCGGTTTGGCTCAGTGGATAGAGCGTCGGCCTGCGGACTGAAAGGTCCCAGGTTCGATTCCGGTCAAGGGCATGTACATTGGTTGCGGGCACATCCCCAGTAGGAGGTGTGCAGGAGGCAGCTGATCGATGTTTCTCTCTCATCGATGTTTCTAACTCTCTCTCACTCCCTTCCTCTCTGTAAAAAAATCAATAAAATAATTTTAAAAAGAAAAAAAAGAAATGGGCACCCTAGTTACTACACCCTCCTCTCAAGCATTTGGTGAGCTGAAGGGCACTTGCTAGAAACCAAAACAACTCTGACAAGATCCAGGGTTGGGAAGGGCGCGGCCAGGAGAGGGACCTGCTTGGGGGTCCCCGCGTGTCCATGCTGCGTCGCCCGCCAGGCCTTTCCAGCGCTGCCCCCGCTGCCTGGTCGGCGGTCCCTCTGACACACACACCACTTAGTCCCACGCAGGCTCCTTGGAGACCGGTTTGGGTTTCGCTCCTCAGAAAGCCTTCCCGGACCCTTCTCCTCTGGCCCCTCCTCTGCACACCCTTCACAGGGGTCCCGTGCTGGCGAAAGACTGTTTGCCCCGGTGCATGGTGGTGATTTCCTTGTCTCCCCCGGCCCCCAGCAGAACCGAGAGCGCCTGGCTTCTGTAGTCCGGTTCCAGCATATTGTAGGTGCTCAGTAAGTGTTCATAGAATCCTATATAATAAAAAGGTAATATACAAATTGACCCTTACACCCTCACAAAGATGGCTGCCCACGACCAGGCCAGCAGGGGGGTTAGTGAGGGACAAACAAACAACTGAACAGCAGGCTGTGTGGGGCGACCAGGCTGGCGGGGGGTGGGGGGACCATGAGGAGTGACCAGGCCGGCAGGCGGGGCAGTTAGGGCCGATCAGGCCAGCACGCAAAGGCAGTGAGGGGTGATCAGGCTGGCAGTGGGGGGCAGTTAGGGGTGACCAGGCAGGCAGGAAAGTGAGCAATTAGGAGCCATCGGTCCCAGATTGTTAGAGGGATGTCCAACTGCCGGTTTAGGCCCGATCCCCGGATTGGAGAGGGTGTAGGCTGGGCTGAGGGGACTCCCCTCCCATGCATGAATTTCATGCACCAGGCCTCTATGAATAAATGGCAGAGGAAGATTAGGTCGAAATTGCCTGGTGAGTAACAGAACAGGAAGCCCATTCGTAGAAAGCAGGGTTTGTGGGATGTTTGCTGGGCCGGCACCTGCTCTGCGGGTGGACAGCAGACACAAGCCTCATCCTTAAAGAGGGGTGACGGGACCTCGGGGCACACCCTCCACGTCTGAAAGAGGAATGGCGGTCACATTTGGCCTCGGTGCTCTCAGATTATTTGCTCATACTCGAAGCAGGCACATGGTGCACAATAAATCTTTGTCGAGGAGATGAATGCGCCTCTATTATTGAGCTTATAATACGATTTTCTGTTTTTATGCGTGATTTTCTCCTCTGCTGGCAGGCTGTGAGCTCCTGGCAGTCAGGGACTGGGTCTCACCGTGTTTGCTAACGGAATCTAGCACAGAGCTTTGCCCATAGCAGGTGTCAAAGCGTTTGTCGACCGAACGAATACATTTCTAATTGAGATATGAACAAGGTCCCCCCTCATACACACACACACACACACACACACACACACACACACACATGCACAGGTATTCTGTGTGCTGCTTTCCCCGTCCCCAGGACTGTTTTTCCCACAGGAAACCAGGTGGAAAACCCATTTCTTGTCATTGGTTTTTAATTAGCCCGGATGCTTCTGCAGCTTCCTCGGCAGAGGGCTCTGGCCGCAGCCGACGGGCTTCCATGGCGTTGATGAGGTTCTGAAGGACGTGGGAAGAAACACCACGTGTGCGTGTGCGTGTGCGTGCGCGTGCACGTGCGTGTGTGTGTGTGTGTGCGTGTGTGGGTGTGTGTGCGTGTGTGTGGTGGGTGGGGAGTGGGTGCACCTGGTCCTCATTGAGCTGTGATGGCATGTAGCGTTTCTCTGGGCGGGACCACACTGTGCACCTGGAGGTGGGGGTACAGGGAGGTAAGCTGAGGCTGCCAGCTAGGCTGCATGATTAACTTTGTAAAATTCTCCAACGAAGATGTTCAAGTGACCAACAGGTACCAGTAGATGCTGAGTCTGGATGTCCCCTCCGCTGGTCCTCCTGGGCAGCCACAGAACCCCCCGCCCCCTCCAGCGCTGTCCCGCCTGCAGGGGAAATGGGTTTGTCTAAACCAATGGTCGGCAAACTCATGAGTCCACAGAGCCAAACATCAACAGGACAACGGTTGAAATTTCTTTAGAGAGCTAAAATTTTTAAAACTTAAACTTCTTCTAACGCCATTTCTTCAAAATAGACTCGCCCAGGCCGTGGTATTTTGTGGAAGAGCCACACTCAAGGGGTCAAAGAGCCGCATGTGGCTCGCGAGCCGCGGTTTGCCGACCATGGGTCTAAACTAAAGCAAGGACGAGGTCCTCAGGTGCGAGGGGAGGGTGAGTATTTTAATACGTATTTTTCCTTCATGGATGCAATGAGCTTCCCAAAGACCAGAGGGCGGCCTTCGTGCTACAGGCGATGTCACTGTGGAGGTTCTACATGCTGCCGCAGGGCCTGCCAGGGAGGCTGCCGGACTGGCTGGCGTGGAGCAAAGAGGACGGTCCCCCCTGCTTGCTCCCTGGCCAGCTCGGCAGCGCGCGACTTTGACCTCTGGCGACAAGCCCTCCAACCTTACCTAGTGTATATATTTTTATTGATTGATTTCAGAGAGGAAGGGAGAGGGAGAGACAGATAGAAACATCAATGATGAGAGAGAGTCACCGATCGGCTGCCTCCTGCACGCCCCAGATTGGGGATGGAGCCCACAACCCGGGCATGTGCCCTTGACCGGAATCGAACCCGGGACCTTTCAGTCCGCAGGCCGATGCTCTATCCATTGAGCCACACCGGCCAGGGCCAGCCCTCCAGCCTTGACGCTTCCATCCTCTCCCCACCTGGGCACCAGCACCAGTGGCGAAGGAACCTGCCTTCAGCACCTGTTCTGACACCTCCTGGCTGGTGGGTGACACCAGATTCCGTCCGGGTGAGCCAGGGAGGGGCGTGCCCTTGGCGATGGCTCTCTGCTAGGGCCTTCGGCTCCAACTCCACCGCCAGGGACGGGAAAGCCTGTGTTTTCACGATCTCTAGCCCGACTCCTCTGGGGCTAGCCCAGTGGTCGGCAAACTCATTAGTTCACAGAGCCAAACATCAACAGCACAACGATTGAAATTTCTTTTGAGAGCCAAAGTTTTGTTTTTAAAAAAATATATTTTATTGATTTTTTACAGAGAGGAAGGGAGAGGGATAGAGAGCTAGAAACATCGATGAGAGAGAAACATCGACCAGCTGTCTCCTGCACACCCCCTACTGGGGCTGTGCCCGCAACCCATGTACATGCCCTTGACCGGAATCGAACCTGGGACCTTTCAGTCCGCAGACCGACGCTCTATCCACTGAGCCAAACCGGTTTCGGAGAGAGCCAAAGTTTTTAAACTTAAACTTCTTCTAACGCCACTTCTTCAAAATAGACTTGCCCAGGCCGTGGTATTCTGTGGAAGAGCCACACTCAAGGGGCCAAAGAGCCGCATGTGGCTCGCGAGCTGCAGTTTGCTGACCACGGGGCTAGCCTGATTTCTTTCCTGCTGGCTTCAGGGGGAGGGTTGTCCAAAAGCATGTCGTGTTTATTCCCAAGGAAAAGAGCTGGCTTCCTCCTTTCTGCCGCTTAGTATTTGTAGATTCCAACTCTGTAGCCTCCGGCGAGGCCAACGTACACGTGGTTGTTAGTAGCTACGTGGAAGCCTCAGAGTCACAGTGTTTTCCGATCAAAGAGTGAGGATATTTTTTGTTAGAAAAACTTTCAGAAATACTCAGCTTGTCTCTCCCGGTTCTAACTGCTCCCTCTGTTCTCCCTCCCGCTCCCAGCTCTCTGCTGTATGCAATTCTTTCACAGCATTGAAAAAACCTGCCTTTTAATTTTGACACAGTGTTAGTCACTAATTCGAGGCGGTGGGAGTATGGGTTTTCGTTCAAGGATTATTTAGCCTTTTCTGCAACTTTTCTATCGGTCAGGAAAGAGAAAGCCCCTGAAATACGTGCTTTGCGTGCTCTTTCCTGCGGCTCGGCGGTGGCTCTGCTGCTATCTCAGCCCGCAGCCGGCTAGCAGGCCTCGCCGCTTCCTCTGGGCCTGCGATCTCCACGTCCCAGCCCGCATTCCCGCCTCACAACCGCTGCCTGCCAGCCATTCTTGCTGGAGCTGGAAGGGAACCGCTGATCCTCGAGATTAAAACACAAAACAGGGAGCTGCAGGGTCCCCGGGGACGGCTCTATTGTGGATCAGCTGCTGTGCTCCGGTTCCCAGGGAGAGCCACCAGGCCGAGGGGGTGGGCAGACCCGCTGACGCTGCCCCGGGGTCCGGACCAAGAAGACGTGGCTTTGACCCTGGAGGGAGCTCGGGTGTCGGAAGGACCACAAAGCGATGGCTCTGGAGCTTCAGGCTTTCGTTGGACTTGGTCACACACCCCCTGTGCTCTCTGTTGACCATCAAACCGCGTTCCTCGCGGTTCTTGGGCGTGTTCCCTTCCAACGGTGGTCCTCAGGCTCGCGTGTGCATCAGAATCACCGAGAAGCTGTGGGAGCATGGATTTCTGTCCCCCACCCCGGAGTTTCCGGTTCAGGGGGGTTGGGGTGGGGCCCAAGAATGTGCATTTCTCACGAGTCCTTCGGGGATGCTGATGCTACTGCGTTCTTTAAAGTCCTTTCCCCGTAGAGTACGTGGTGACAGCACGTAGAGAGGGACTAAGGCAGAAGGTGTGACCGCTGGCTTCCTCTTCTCTGTGTGCTGGGCGGCGTAAAGGTCAGGAGAGGAGCGAGGTTCCTTCTGTGCTTGGAGGTGTGGTTCTGACTTAGCAGCACACCATCCGGGCTCCTCGGGGCTCCAAACAGTGGGAAGGGGCGCGTCCACGTGGGTCTCAACCCAGAAAGCGTTTTCTCTGGTCTCACGGGGACCCCTGCCTCTTCCCCCATCGGAACCCACTTGCCATGTGCATTTCCAGGTTGTAAGTTTACTAATGATGTTTCTCAAAATTTCACAACATGACCGGGATTTGAAGCCATGTTTCAGGGGATCCCGATTCTAAACGTCCATCCTGCGTGTGGTGCCCATGGCATTTTGGCCCACACACGCTGGTTGGGTATCTGGTTGTCATCTGTTGGTGCCAGCCACCCAGCCCCACGGAGGACCCCTCTCTGCAGCAAACCTCGATGCACTGTGGACCAACTAGCTGTGCCCCCAGAATTCTTGGGGTTCTGGCTGTCTTCTGATGTGATTAGAGTTGAGTTATTGATGCTGCGGACCTGCTCAGGCAGTGGAAAAATCCCTGATATGTGTGTCCTGTGTGAGAGCATGGGGGGGGGGGGCGGTAAGGGAGGGGCAGTCTGTTTTCATTGCTCAGTAAATTTCCTTAAACAATCTTCACTTCCAACATTTAACAGGGGGAGGAAAATCCCCAAGTAAATTTTAATAATCTAAAATCTTGACTAGCAGGAACAGAGGTCAAAGGGTTGGTAATATGCTATCGTTTTCTTATATATAAAAAAAAAACCTTTATTTTCTCTACGGGACTTTATTTTTAGAACAGCGGATAGTCTCTGCGTAGGGTTATGGTTTAAATTTTTTAGCCTCTTCTCTGTGTTCTACAAATCCTTCTGCTGTTACTCAGTTCTCATTTACAGGAAAGCTTAAACATCTATCTTCAGTAATGGTTTCTCTTAGCTTTCACACGTCTGGGGTGTTTCAGAAATCGTTCTGTCCTTCCTGATGCGGATACCCTCTCTTTTCAGACAGTCCAATTAGACTTCTTGACTTTCTCTGTACCAGGAACATAGAGCTGGGGCTATTGTTTTTGAGCCATGGGAACCACGTGGTGACTTATTTGGAGGGATAGAGAGAGACATTATAACGATTGGCTATGGAAAAAAGTTAGGAGTAATCAGTCAGAGGTCCTTGGAGTAGCTTACATTTATGTTTTAATGCCCCTTGCCATTAGATGGTGGTATAGTAACGTACATAACAACTTGGGGGCAGGGGCACAGCCTTTCTTCACCCACTTAAGCCCAGAAAGGTTTAACATGGTCTAGTAGAACCATCAGGATCTTGTCAGCCCCAACAAGGTACCGTATTTTCCGGCATATAAGACGACTGGGCGTATAAGACGACCCCCAACTTTTCCAGTTAAAATATAGAGTTTGGGATATACCTGCCCTATAAGATGACACCCGGCGTATAAGACGACCCCTGACTTTTGAGAAGATTTTCCTGGGTTAAAAAGTCGTCTTATACGCTGGAAAATATGGTCGTTTTGAGCCTGGGATCTCTGCTGTGAGAGTTCATGGAGAGTCAGCCTGGGGGCCAAGGCTGTCAACCAAATGCTTTTGGTTGTAGGAAGCCCTGTTACCACCAGATCTGGAACCGTTATTGTCCACAAAAGGCGGCTGCCACCAATCCTATGCCTATTTGGGGTGCAGTAGAAGGAGAGACTTTATTCAGGCAAACAGTGTGCAAGTCAAGGAGACACAGCCTGTGGAGGAAACCAGAAGTAGGCACCTTTGAGGCAGGGGTGAAGCTGGCTTATAGAGAAGAATGCCTGCCCCCAGTTCCTGATTGGTTCATTTCTATGCAAATGAGAACTCCAAGTCCTCACAGATTGGTCCAAAGAGCACTGTCCTGATTAGTCAGAAAGGAGCCCTGTGATTGGTCAGTCCAATGCAAATGAGGCTACAGCTGTGCAGCTCTGATTGGATGGGGGAAGTGTCAGTCCTATTTCTCGGATTTCCATCCTAGGAGCTCTCTTATAAGGGCTGACTCAGTGGACAGGAGCGCAGTGCAGGAGGCTGGGCAGCCCAGTCTGTGGCCTTTTCCTGAAATTTAATGTGCATGCGAAGTCCCATGTAGACGGCAGCTCCTAGACTCTGATTATGAATATGGGCCCCATGAACCACAAGGAGTCTTTCTTGACAGGTATATTCCTTACCGGGAAAGTTACCATTTAAGCCTAAGAATGCTTGGGGGGAGGAGTGGGGGGTTGGAGGTGTTTTTCTGAGCCTCCTTCATATAAGCTTTTGGCTTCACGAAGTTTCACTTTTCTAAATTTGGATGTTGAAATGTATACGTTATCACTACTCTCCAATGGAGCGGCTGTTTACCCAACATTCAAATCAAATGCATTTCTTTGAATGAGAATTTAATTCCCCCTTCCTCATGCCTCTACTCTCCTACGTTGACATTTAAACAATCAGCAAGGCTCGTGTTTGGCAGCTTCTCCCCCGCCCACCCCCCCCCCCCCCGCCCCGTCACTTGTGACCTGGGAAAGAAACGGCTTTTCTCGGGTTCTGTCCCTCCGCAGTTCCCAGAGCCCCCCGCCCTTTGACACGGGTGTCCTTCCGTCCTGCAGTGAGTCCGGGGGTGTCACCAGGGATTCTGTGCCCCAAGAGGACAAAAGGAAACCAGGTCAAGGGGACTTGCCTGGAAATGTAAATACACATTTTTTTAAGAATTGCAAATCTGACTTCATTTCTAACATAATTGAAAGCCTCCCTAACAGTGTTAGAAAGTTAATGGGGCTATACAGGCTGGTAGAAAAAGAACAAATCCAATTAGACCTAATTTCAGGGAAGGTAATGAGTCCACGAAGAAAACACACCTGGAGAAATGAAGAACGGCGTGGAGGTGACTGGTAAAGGAGTCAAGGGGATGTGTTCTCAGGTGGGTCCCGGGGGCCGGAGATGTACTGGCGCAGTTCACCTGTGCGGGGAGGGGGGGCTCTGTTTCTCACCCCCCGGCCCCCCCCCCCCCCCCAGCTCCTCAATGCTCCTTGAGGAGCCTGGACGCATGGGGTCATTGCCTCGGGCTGTTGTGCTGATGGGTTGCTGGCTCTCTCTGTTCCCCTACCCTCTCCAGGGAACATCCTAATTGCCACAGGCAGGAACTGGCCCCTCACACCCTGAGCCTTGTCCTCCCGAGTCTGACCCATCCTTGCATTGAGATGTCAAGCCAGATGAGCAATAACCTAGACCAGTGGTCGGCAAACTCATTAGTCAACAGAGCCAAATATCAACAGGACAACGATTACAGACCCAGAAACAAGGAGGCATGGATCAGACTGCCGGGCCTCAGAGGGAGGGTAGGGGTGGGTGGGGGTAAAGGGGAGAGATCAACCAAAGGACTTGTGTGCAAGCATATGAGCCTAACCAGTGGTTAAGGACAACAGGGGGGTGGGGGCATGCGTGGGGAGGGGTGTGGGATGGGAATGGGGGGATGAGGACAAATATGTGACACCTTAATCAATAAAGAAATTAAAAAAAATAAAACAAACAAACAAACAAACAGTACAATGATTGAAATTTCTTTTGAGAGCCGAAAACCGACTTCTGCGCATGGGCCATGAAGTTTCGATCGCACTGTACGGGCGCGCCCGCACGTGGTATTTTGTGGAAGAGCCACACTCAAGGGGCCAGAGAGCCACATGTGGCTCGCGAGCCGCAGTTTACCGACCACTGACCTAGAATGCATGTCTATGGGGGGCAGGCGACAAAGGTCCTCCTGGTCTGGCCAGCTCCCAGGAGGGTGTCCCCCCTCCCCGATGGCCACTGAAGCCCCCCCTTCCCTCCCCCTCCCCCCGTCTCCTCCTTGTGGCCTTCACTGCCCTAGGTTCCGCTGCTGTCAGAGGCCAGAGGGTTGAGCACAGCTACGGGGCCACGGAGGCCACCTGCTCGTGGGGCTGGAGCGCATGCTCCTTGCTTCTGGGCACCAGTGAGAGCTGAGACCCATCTAGGCCTGAAAACGGGAAGCCGCCCGCGGGGGCCACTGCAGCCCCCCCCCCCGCGGTGTCCCACTCCGAGGACTCCGGGTCACTCCTCGCCCCCATGTTTTGGTAAAAGCACTTTCTCTAGAAAACAGGTGCTTCCTCAGGCCCCGAGAACTAATCCATTGTCCTCCCCTCGGCACATGTTGGCCGGCCACGCCCAGGAATATTCCCAGGTGACGTGGGAGCTCCAGATGGGGAAAACACACAGCAGCGAGGTTTATTGCATTTGCAATTGCCTGCGGCGGTTGGCACGCTGGTACATGTGCAATAACGAGCTTCCGGCGGGGAAGGGCGGGAAGGCTCCAGCTCGAGGCAGTTGCTCATTCCCATGGTGTCAATACTCTCGCCAGGGCTGACTTCAGGCTCCTGATGTGACGTCACGGAACTGGGGCGTTGGGAAAAGATGCACACAGAACACAGCTCTCCCACGCAGACACGAGCCGGTCTCGTCCAAATCCCACCACTACTTCCGTGGTGAGAGGGGCGGACATTGTTATTTTCTTTTTGTTTGTTTGTTTGTTTGTTTGTTTTACAGAGAGAAAGAGAGAGGGATAGAGAGTTAGAAACATCGATGAGAGAGAAACATCGATCAGCTGCCTCTTGCACACTCCCTACTGGGGATGTGCCCGCAACCAAGGTACATGCCCTTGACCGGAATCGAACCTGGGACCTTTCAGTCCGCAGGCCGACGCTCTATCCACTGAGCCAAACCGGTTTCGGCAGGACATTGTTATTTTCATTTTGTAGATGACAACGCTGTGTGCCCCCTCCCTCCCCCGCCCCCCCCCCCCCCCGGGTGCTGGGTTCGACAGTACAGCACAGTCAGGTCCCCGGAATTGCGGCCTTGGTCTCAGCAGTTGGTTCGGTCCACGTCCTTTCACTCTAATGTTGATGAGATGCCTTACAAACTGCAACTGGTTTTCCTTATAGGTTGCTTCGCTTAAAGCCACAGACCCTATCAACGTTAAGTAAGGGCTCACTGTACATTTACTTGAGGCGTGTGTGTTGTAACACGGGCCGTGTGCAGAATTCCAAAGGAAAGATCTGAAAGTTGTTTTTCACAACCCTTAAAAGCTCTCCCCCGGGAAGGGGTAGGGAAGGATCAGGAAGACAGACAGAGGGGAATTTGTGAGGAAGGTTATCACTGGCCCGCCTGCCCGCCCTCTGGGGGAGGGGCCTGGGGTGGCGGGCGGTCCTCTTTAGCATCAAGTCTTGCAAGAGAAGAAGTCTCCTTGGGGGAACCCCTGAGAAAGCCACAGCGGCCTCGGGGTGGGAATAGGTGGAGAAAGAGGAAGTGGGACTCCTTGAGGAAAGAAGTGCCCTCCCCCAGGGAGCAGGGACCAACCAGGGAGGGCCTGTGACCCAGAGCGGGCCAGGAGACACTCTAACTCTGGCCCGAGGTTGGTCTGAGAAGGTGTGGGGATGAAGGGATCACAGAGGGAGAATCTGCCGGGGGAGCAGCCGACGAGGGTGGCCTCAGGTGCCTCAATGAGACTGAAACAAAACTAACAGACCCCGCCCAGGCGGCGTGGCTCAGGGGCTGAGCACCGACCTAGGAACCAGGAGGTCACTGTTTGATTCCAGGTCAGGGCACATGCGGGGGGGGGGGGGGGGGGGGGGGGGGGGGGGATTTGCAGGCTCCATCCCCATTAGGGGGCGTGCAGGAGGCAGCCGATCAATGATTCTCTCTCATCACTGATGTTTTTATCTCTCTCTCCCTTTCCCTCCTCTCTGAAATCAATAAGAAATATTTAAAAAAATTAAGTGGCTTTTGGGTAACCTCTCATGAGCGGCGCTGGTGCGATGTGTGGATTTGGTGGTCAACGGTGGGCCTGTGGGACCCGCCTGCCCTGCAGGTTCTCAGGGGCAGGGCTACTTCAAGGGACTCACATTGTGGTTAAGACTGAATTTCACAGGACGGAGCATTTGCAGACGGAGTGATTGCCCGAGCCACAGTTCCATGGGACAGATTCCACTCCCATGTGTAGTCTGTGCAAAACCTTCCCATGACCCCCCCTTTCCCCCCCGCCGCCCCCCTCCCGGCCCAGTCTCCCCGAGGAGCCAGCACTGAAATGCACCACCCGGCCAGATCGCATCGTGTGATCTCCCAGAGAGCCAGGGGGAGGCATAGCTGTGCTTGCAGGTGGGCTCTGGTTCCGTCTGGGAAATTCGACCCCAGGGACCCGTGCCCGGCACCTCCAGGGGGAGCGTCAGGATGGAACATGTGACCTGGAAGCAGAACGAATACGCAGCAGCCTTACCCATCCTGCCAGGCTCCCCCCAGCAGAGAGCTTTGCTTCGGGGTCGCGTCTGCAGCACAGTTAGTCCAAGAGTCAGAATTCTTGCCACTCGCCAGGCGGTGGGATGTTTGCACAGCACATGTGCGTGTGTGCATGTGCGTGTGCGTGTGCGTGTGCGGCTGTCTGTGCGCTGCCACCGCCGCCGCCACCGGCTGCAGCTGGTGTTGATGGCGCAGAAGCGCTGAGTCATGGCTGCGCAGTGGCCCTTACATCACCCTCCATTGTCCTTTCTTCCTTCGGAGGCTGGAGGGGCTCTTCCATTGTGCTTGTGTGTTGTTGTTTTGCACGTGGGCCTCTCCCTGCAGGAAGCGGGGGCTTAGACGCCAAGAGGCGCGGGGGCTTCTGGACAAAGCCCTGCAGAGGGACAGCGTCCAGGGGCTGCTGAGCGCACCGGGCACCCAGACTCCTGCGGGGAGGGGCCCTGGATCGGGGAGGAGGCCGGGTGCCTCAGGGCAGGGCGGGCTCCGGCTCCCTTCCTGCTCCCTCTCCCTGCTGGGCTGGTTTGAGCTGGAGCTGACGAGTTTGACAATCTCTTTATAACCCTCTGAATCCAGCGTTCTTCATGCGCTTGGTAGCCAGCCTAGCAGGTGGTGCTAATGACTGCGTGACATCAGTCCTCGGAGAGTGCCTTACAAATGTGTTTCCACGACTGTTTTGACCCAAAAAGCTTATCACTTTATTGGGGGGAAAAAATTGTCTTGGTTATAAATATATCTATATTTATCATGGAAGAATGGGGGCGGGGGGGGGGGCAGAAAAATATAAAGGAAAAAATAAAAATGATCCCTAATCCAGGAATGAGCACTATTACCATTGTGATGCATCATTTTCCAACATGTTCTTATATATCAGCTGATATGCACGTACATTTTACATAATTGAACCCACATTGTACGTTCTATTTAACAGAGAAATATTCTGTGAATGTATACTCTGATGTCATTAAGTCATGTTCTAGTCCTTGCTGCCATCAGTGTGGTATGGGCGAAGAGCTAAGGCTATATCTGTATTTTAGTTGCTGTCACTTCGTTTCTATTTCTAGGATATGTCTCTCGCCAAGATGGCTTCATGCATAGGACCCGCCCCTTCTCCCCTTCTGCAAGGTCTTTACAGCATTTCCCGCCACCTGAGGAAATGCTGTAAATTCTGCCTTCTGAGAGCCCTTAGTACAGTGGTCGGCAAACTCATTAGCCAACAGAGCCAAATATCAACAGCACAACGATTGACATTTCCTTGGAGAGCCAAATTTTTTAAACTTAAACTTCTTCTAACGCCACTTCTTCCAAATAGACCCGCCCAGGCCGTGGTATTTTGTGGAAGAGCCACACTCAAGGGGCCAAAGAGCCGCATGGGGCTCGCGAGCCGCAGTTTGCCGACCACGGCCTGAGTGCATTCATCTGGGTCAGGGGTTCTTAAACTTGCGGGCGCACCAGAACCACCTGGAAGGCTCAAAAGAGGGTGCTGGGGCCCTAGCTGGTTTGGCTCAGTGGATAGAGCGTTGGCCTGCGGACTGAAGGGTCTCAGGTTCGATTCAGGTCAGGTGGAGGGCTCGGTCCCCAGTGGGGGCTTGCAGGAGGCAGCTGATCAATGACTCTCTCTCATCATTGATGTTTCTATCTCTCTCTCCCTCTTCCTTCCTCTCTGAAATAAATTTAAAAATTAATAAAAAAGAGGGTGCTGGGCTCCATCCCCACCCAGGGGTTCAGATTCAGTGGGGTGGGCAGGGTGGCGGGAAGGTTCCAGGGGCCGTGCCCTGTGTGGAGTCACTGGGAGACCGCTGGCCTGAGGGGTGGGTGAGCACCGTGGTGACTCCACGCTCCCCCCAACAGGCCGTGGCTCCTTGTGCTGTCCCTCGGGGCGCTCACCGTGTGGCCAATGCCTCGCCCCGCACCTGCCATGTCCCCAGGTGGCGTGGCCGCAGAGGACAGGCACGTTTTCCTGCTGAAGGGCTGGAATCGCCGTGTTGGATGAGGCTCGGGCCTCGTGAGCGTGGAAGCCAGAGCAATTTGTCCTTCGCTGTCACCGCGTCGCCTTCTCCTGAAGAGCTGGCTCCAGAGGAAAAGCCCAGCTGTCCAGCTATTTGTTGGCGGAAACGACACATTATCCTCTTCCCAGCATCTGGCAGCTCCTGAGCGCCGGGCCCTGGTGATGCTGGTGGCTTTCTAGAAGCATGTCTTCTTTCCCGGGGGAGGAGGGCGAACAGGGGAGGACAGAGTCTATTTCTGGTGTCGGCCCCAGGGGACGCCTCGAGGAGGGGGAGCAGGGTCACCAGCAAGCTGTTCGGCTCTGGGAGCTGAGCACTCGCTTCCTTCCTGCCCGGCCCTGAGCCCCAGGCTCTGTCCGAAGGTTCAAATCTTCCACGGGGCGCTGGGAAGATTGTGAAATGCCCTCATGGGCCGGCGTGGCTGACACTGGGGCGGATGGGCTGGTGACTGGGGAGAAGGGACTTGGCAGAGCTGGGGGTGTTGATGAGGAGCAGAGGCGAGAAGAGCTGTCAGCTCAGCGGCTTCCACCACGGGCACGGCTGGTTCCCAGGAGGCGGTGGCATCTGGCTGCTCCTCGGCTGGGAGATGCATGGATTTTTTTTTTCCCCCAGCCCTAAGGAAGCAAAATACAGAAAGGACAGGAGTGGGGTGATGGTGGGGGAAATATCCTAGCTTTCCCAGGATAATTGATGTCACACAGGTGGGAAGAAGAAAAACCTTGAACTCAACCTGAGGTTCGAGAAGTGGTGTCTCTGGACCAAACCCTAGTCAGCCTCTGGACCAGGGGTCCTCACACTTTTTAAACAGGGGTCCAGTTCACTGTCCCTCAGACCGTTGGAGGGCCAGACTGTAGTTTAAAAAAAAAAAAAGAACAAATTCCTATGCACACTGCACATATCTTATTTTGAAGTAAAAAAACAAAACGGCAAAAACACCCGCATGTGGCCCGCGGGCCGTAGTTTGAGGACGCCTGGGACCAATGGAGCAACGTGGATTCGGGCTGGGAGAAGCAAGTCTTAGTAACTGGGCACAGGACTGGGGAGTGGGTGGCGAGGGGCGGGGAGGGCACCTCTGCCTCCGGACCTGAGGGCATCGGCTGTGCCAGGCCTTGGTTTTGCTCCAGCCTGGGCCCTCTGGGGAAAGCATCCTGGGAATCCGGCCTGCACACAGAAAAGGGCATTTCCGCGTGCGGGTTTCCTGTTTAGGTCTGCGCAGAAGCCCAAAGGCTCGCTGGGCCTCATAAATCCTCTCCATGCCTGATGTGGATGCTCTGGCCGGATGCCCTGGGAAAACTACACAAAAATAGAAGTGGGAGGAGAGCGCATTCCCTCTCCGGACTTGGGGTGGGTGTTGGGCGTCACGGTTTTGGGTCTGTAAACAGAGGGGGCTGGGTGAGAGGAGACCATCACCCAGGTCCCTCGGCGGTGACTTTCTCGGAGTCCGCTCCCCTCCGCAGGGTGCCCTGGGGCCCGAGCTGTCAGCTCAGCAATGGGGTCAGCCGGCAGCGCAGCAAACTGTCTCAGGCAAAAACAGGAAGTTGCCCTAGAAAATCTTTTAGGCTCCCTCACAGAAAGAGGGCACTTTTGAAATCTGGTAATTCCCAGACTTTCCTAAACACGTTAGTTTATTCCAAAAAGGACAGACCCCGGGCTCGGGAGGTTGCGGGAGCCTCGTGGCTGAGCTTTGGCACAGAGCAAGCTCACAGCGCCAGCCCCGAGGTGGCGGGTAAGGTGTGTGTCAGGCGACGTCCCCCACGGCAGGGTCTTGTCCACTTCCTGTCCCTCTCCGTTTCTGGGGCGTCAAATGGACAGTCAGACGTGTTGGTTGAATGTAAGGAGCCATGTTCTCATACTTCTTCGGTGGCTGATCCCGCTGGGAGTCGAACGGACGTCAGGTTAGCTGGGGACACGAAGGAGGAAGAACAGGATTTCTTGTGTCAAACAAGCTTTGTTCCCCTGAGGACATTCTCATTGTCTGAAACTACCCTTCCTGTGTCCTTCTCCTTTCTCCTCTGTCCTTGTTGGCTTTATTAATTTTATTTTAAGAGCCACAGGGTCTTTATGTTTGCTTTTCTTTTTTAAAAATATATATTTTTAATTGATTTCAGAGAGGAAGGGAGAGGGAGAGGCAGATAGAAACATCAGTGATGAGAGAGAATCATTGATCGGCTGCCTCCTGCACACCCCCTACTGGGGATCGAGCCCAGATCCCAGGCATGTGCCCTTGACTGGAATCGAACCCAGGACCCTTGAGTCTGCAGGCTGATGCTCTGTCCAGTGAGCCAAACCAGCCAGGGCTTTTTTGTTGTTGCTGCATCTGGAACTATCCTTTTTAGGGGAAGTACTGCAGTGATGCTGAGTAACATGAGGTTAATCTCGCTCGTCTGGCCAGGCAGTGTCCTCGTCGGTGAACTGGATTTTCCACTTGGATGTGGGTAAGCTGTTCATGCAGCAGCATTTCTCAAGACCAGATAGTTCCCTTCGACGCCAGCTTTGCTCCATTCTCAGGTCTCCCAGGTACGCATTGTGATGTTTGTGTATACATTTCACTCCCTCGAACACGTTCTTGCACACAAATGAATCCGCAAGGGAAAAATTACTTCCAAGGTCCCATTCTTCTCCAAATCTTGCTTTTGTAGATGTGAAATACACTCTCTTCTTTCCTCTACTGATCCTGGACGGATTCATCAAGCATGAAGCGTGAACATGAAGCCACGACGTTCTAAACCCTCTGGGTCAGCGCTCCTTAGAACGCGGTCCTGGGAATGCATCCACAGGGGAGCTCTGTAGTCAGATAGGTTTGGAAAATGCTGTTCTCTTTGAGAGTCACATTGCACTCTAATCTGTTAAAAGCTCTGAAAATGTTATGAAAAAAAACAACAACCCCAAACGTGTTCAACTTTAACTCAGCATTTCCCAACCTTATATGATCAAGAAAATCTCTTTTTATATTACCGGTATATCTCTAGCAGCTGTTAATAAATGAAGGGGTGCCCTAACAGGTTTGGCTCAATGGTTAGAGTGTCGGCCTGCAGACTGAAGGGTCCCGGGTTCTATTCCAGTCCAGGGCATGTACCTCGGTTGCAGGCTTGATGCCCAGCCCCAGTCAGGGTGCTTGCAGAAGGCAACCAGGTAATGTGTTTCTCTTGCATCGATGTTTCTGTCTTGCCCTTCCATTCTCTTGCTAAAAAAAAAAATCAATGGAAAAAAAATCCTCAGGTGAGGATTAACTACAAAATCCTATATAATAAAAGGGTAATATGCAAATTGACCCTAACGGCAGAACGACCAGGAATGATCAGTCGCTATGATGCACACTGGCCACCAGGGGACAGATGTTCAATGCAGGAGCTGCCCCCTAGTGGTCAGTGCGCTCCCACAGGGGGAGCTCCGCTCAGCCACAAGCCGGGCTGATGGCTGGGAGCACAGCGGCAGTGACGGGAGCCTCTCCTGCCTCCTCGGCAGCGCTAAGGATGTCCGACTGTGGGAAGTGGGCCTAAGCCGTCAGTCGGACATCCCCCGAGGGTTCCCAGGCTGCCAGAGGGATGTCTGACTGCCAGTTTAGACCCTATCCCCTGGGGAGCAGGCCTAAGCCGGCAGGTGGACTTCCCCCAAGAGTTTGCTGGGCTGCCAGGCTGACCCCGAGAGGGCGCAGGCCAGGCTGAGGGACCCCCCCCCCCCCAGAGTGCCCAAATTTTCGTGCAGTGGGCCTCTAGTAATAATAATAAAAATAAAAATAAAACGAAGGGGTAAGCATTTTAAGAAATGCTCCTTTCAGAAAAAGAAAAAGAATTCACCATCCTATGTTTAGCATCTAGGGATATAGCTCTATCTATTTATATATTTCTGTATCTATCTATTTTGATCTAGTGTAACAGAAATGTTTCTGCTCTTTTCAGAATTTTAATAAGCATTAGACTAGGATGATCATACTATAAAAACATTTTCATAGAAAACTATTGGGCACACCAAAATTTCAGTTGTGGCTATCGGTGGCTGGTAGAATGAGAGGTAATTTTTTTTCTTTTTTCTATTTATTTCCCCTCATGTCTTCCACAATGAACAGGAATTGTTTCTACATTTGGGGTGAAAAAAAGCAAACACAAACTTTATTTTAAAAAAGGAATCGATATGCAAGGTTCTTTTCATAGGTTCTTAAGCGAACATATCCAACTCCCTGTAGAAAAGGCCGCTGCCTCCTCCCACTTCAGGCCAGTTCTCCTATTTGCTGGGGGTTCCATGGCACTTGTCTTCTTAGGTCCTCCGTGTCTGTCCTTGGAGTGTGCACAGCTCCCGCAGATTTAAGAGAAAGGAAAACAGGTCACACGTGGTGGGAGGGCCAACCTGTGGGAAGTTAAATGGCCCCATCAAGCCTGCCTGGCTGTGCCTGGACCACGTGTCCACAAAGGGAAGGTTGGCATACCAGTCAGAATTCTTGGTTGCGAGCAACAAAGATCTCTTCTAGTCGGCTTGAGTGGAGATGCCCGTATGGGAAGCTCACAGGGGGAAGACGAGAGAACCAGGTGTTGGGAATGAATACAAATCAAGGGAGGGAGGCACAGCCAACAGGGATGGTCTTCGGAGGACGCGGCCACCGGTGCTATTGCCGCTGGACACTGGTCATAGGCTGCTGGCTCTGACCCCACGCTGCTGGCCACTCAGATCCACCACAGCCGCTGCAGACGACCCCTGCCTCGTCTCAGACCTCGTGTCCCAGAGGGGACCCCTGAGAGGCTGGGCCTGGGGATGTGCTCGTTTCCTAGTTGCCGGGGCAACGGTAGGAACCCTCTGGCTTCTTTGGCTTCTAAGTAGGACGCGGAGTCCTGCCTTCCCTCTACCCTGGGGTTCCACCCAAATGGAGAGGATGCTTAAAGGCTGTGTAAGAAGCGAGAAGAACGAAGATGCACAACGTTTCGGTGTTCTGTTCGCGGGCGCGAGGGTCTCAGAGAGGCAGGGGCAAATGGGGGGGGGCCAGCCCTGTGCAGACGTGAGGGCTGCATAGAGCGTGGTGTTCTCTCCACCTGGGCTCCTGAGATGAGAGAGCTTTCCCCAGGCTTCTGGATCGGTTGGCAGAATATCTGCTCCTCAGAATAACTGCCCTCTCCTCACGGGAACCACCCTAATAATAAAACAAGGATTGCCGTTTTTCAGAGGAATGCGGAGGCAACTAT
Organism: Cnephaeus nilssonii; assembly: GCF_951640355.1. Classification (NCBI taxonomy): domain Eukaryota; kingdom Metazoa; phylum Chordata; class Mammalia; order Chiroptera; family Vespertilionidae; genus Cnephaeus; species Cnephaeus nilssonii. Next base: position 4,757,628 of record NC_137094.1, on the reverse strand, counting down.
AGGATTTTAATACGCATTAGACTAGGATGATCATACCAGTTTGACTGCCCGGCTCGTTTGTGGGTAACTGTGTCTGTCAGCCCCATGGCTTGTCTGTAGGGCACTGGCCCAGAAAAATGAAGGAATAGCAAAGCGTTAGAAAGATTTTTTTTTTCTCTCTAGAACTTACAGTTTAGGGAAACCTATTAAACAGACTGGTATCACCTCAGAGAAAGGCCCTGTAAGTGCAGGGAACGGGGAAGGAGTGGGAAGTGTAAACACGGGGCTTTTATTGACTTCCTTATTCGGGAGCAGAGCTTTCTGCTCGCCAGTGTCCCAATGTCAAGAGAGGCAGGGCTGCCGTGCTGCTGGCCGGTTCTTCGACGCCAGACACAGGCCCACTGCTGGCCTGTGCGGGAGAACCTGGTGGGGTGGGCCACTCAGAGTGGGGCGTCTTAGGAGTGAGACTAGAAATCAGTGATTGAAAAACGAGAAAAGTCCCTCTGTTTTGGAACTAATATGGTTATGTTGACCTCAAAGTAAGTGGGATGTAATTTGAGAACCTCAAGAAGTTGACTTTATGTAATATCTACAGTATATTATTATAATTTTTATAGTGAGTTGCTTCTCTTTAGCTTCTAAATGGTCAGGACACTTGAACAGCTGCCATTGTTAACTGATCTATTGGGGGATTGTCAATATTTCCATAGGGAAGGAGTTGACAAGCTCAGGTAATCAGACTCGTCATTCTGACAGGAACCAGGGATATGCCTCAGAAGTGCAAACAAGAAAACAAACAAGTTCATGCATTTTTAAAAAACATGTTTTTATTGATTTTATTTTATTTTATTTTTTTGAAATATATTTTATTGATTTTTTACAGAGAGGAAGGGAGAGGGATAAAGAGTTAGAAACATCAATGAGAGAGAAACATTGATCAGCTGCCTCCTGCACACCCCCTACTGGGGATGCGCCAGCAACCAAGGTACATGCCCTTGACTGGAATCAAACCTGGGACCCTTGAGTCCGCAGGCCGACGCTCTATCCACTGAGCCAAACAGGTTAGGGCTGTTTTTATTGATTTTAGAGAGAGGAAGGGAGAGGGATAGAGAAATAGGAGCATCTGCCTTCTGCATGCCCCCTGCTGGGGATCGAGCCCACAGCCAGGGCATGTGCCCTGACTGGGAATCCAACCGGTGACCTCTTGGCTCGTGGGTCGATGCTCAACCACTGAGCCACACCAGCTGGGCACAAGCCCATTCATTTCTTTGGGTAGAATGCATTCTTGCACATTTAACTGTTTTAATATTCCTAGGAATGCATCCTCGGAGAGCAGATCTCTAGGAATGTGAGGGCGTGCTACACCTTAGACAGTGTAGCTACGTGCAGGTAGTCAGTCACCTTGACTGAATCCCCACCTAGCACTGAGTTTCACTGATATACTTAAGATTCACTCATCAGCATGCGTGAACGTCTAATGGGTCATGAAAACTGGAGACACGAATAAGAACTCAAGGGCAATCCTGACATTGGGGGTCCATCCGTTCCTGGGAATGTTGAGCTAAGCCTCATGCTGCTCATTCTATCACCCCAGCATTTCCCCAGGGGAATCTTTGAAGGAAAAAGGTCACCAAAGGGTAGACTGAGGGATTAGAGTGGAGGGGAGGTTCTACTTTCCACGGTAGAGGCTGAGGGAAGAGGTGGTAGGTGGAGTGGATTGGAATTTCTAGGATCCAATGTAGGGGCAGTGTAATTTCACCTTGGGATATGTCCCTGGGGGACTGGACAATGAACAGTGAGCACATGATCTCAAGGAAGAGCCCTAACTGGTTTGGCTCAGTGGATAGAGCGTCGGCCTGTGGACTGAAAGGTCCCAAGTTCGATTCCGGTCAAGGGCATGTACCTTGGTTGCAGGCTCATCCCCAGTAGGAGGTGTGCAAGAGGCAGCTGATCGATGTTTCTAGCTCTCTATCTCTCTCCCTTCCTCTCTCTCCCTTCCTCTCTGTAAAAAAATCAATAAAACATATTTTAAAAAAAAAAAAGATCTCAAGGAAGAGCTTGATGTGGCAAAACTGACGTAGACCAGGGAGGCTCGAGGTGCTCTGCCTAACACTTGTACCTCTCGCTTGGGCTCGGGAAATGAGTTTAGACACACAGTGAACTTCTTATTTCTCAGGTGTGTTAAAAGATGGTGTCTAGCCGTAACCGGTTTGGCTCAGTGGAGAGAGCGTCGGCCTGCGGACTGAAGGATCCCAGGTTCGATTCCGGTCAAGGGCATGTACCTTGGTTGCGGGCACATCCCCAGTAGGAGGTGTGCAGGAAGCAGCTGATCGATGTTTCTCTCTCATCGATGTTTCTAACTCTCTCTCCCTCTCCCTTCCTCTCTGTAAAAAAATCAATAAAATATATTTAAAAATAAAAACAGATGATGTCTATAACCAGGCCCATTCTAGAGAAGGACTCCCTGGACTGACACAGAAATAGGAGTGCTTTCTGAACCCCGCGGGCACCCTGAGTTGCAGGACCAGCTGGAGAAGAGAGTTTAAAATAAATTTCGGTCGTACGGGAATTTTTAAAAGAAGAGGACCCCTTCACCTTCCCAACTTAGGCTTGTCTGCTAATTTGCGGTGACATCATCATGTCCTTAAAGCATCAAACACGAGAGCCAAATTATAACCAGCGGTGTCTTAGGCAACAGCCACACGTAAAATATAGACGATGATATCACTGCTGACTCGATATAATTACACCCTTTCGTGTAAATCTTATCTTTCTTTTCCTAGGCATTCACAGCACGTGACAGACAGTATTTGGTTGTTTTCCCCAACGCTGTGTCAGGTACATTATTCCTTCCACCTAGTGAGTACGTAGCTTCTCTGGGAGTTATTTGTCCGAAGCCCCGTTGGCAATAAGAGTAACTGGAAAGAAAGTGACTGGAGTCATAATTTGAAAAACAGAACTTCCTGTTGAGGCAACTTCAGGTCACAATGCTGGGATATTTCTAATTTCAGACGTTCTTGGAGCACAGGGCACGCGGGGTTATTTCCCTTTGTTTGTGGGTATAGAGGAGAGAAGAGGGTAGCAGATACTTCAAGGAAAACACTTCAACTGCTGGTGCTTTTAAGTGTTCAGCATCTACACAGAACTTCACATATATGTTCTTCCCATGATGGCAGGGGCATCAGACACAGCTCCATAAAGTAGGGCCAGAAACAAAATCTGGAACACAAACGTGACTCTATAGCAGTTTTTCGCTGTAGGAGATAATTATATTATAGTGATGAAGATATTTAGAGCTGTAAAGGTCTGAGCTGGAGGACTGGTTGCTGAGTGATTTTTGAGCAAGTCTCTTAACACCTCTGAGTGTCTCTCTCTCTCTCTTTCTCTCTCTCTCTCTCTCCCTCTTATTCTCTCTTTTTGTCTGAAAATTGGGCACAATATTTAACTTGACCTATAGCTACATGGCTAAAAGGAGATCATACATGTGAAGTGCTTTATGCACAGAAAAATGCTATAGAAAAACAAGCTATTATAAAGGTCAAACCACTAAAGTCATAGGCCCTGATACAGGTTATATTTTCTTCCCATGGGATCTATTTGCAGTGGGTCATCTGTGCAAGAGCATGCTTTAAGTCTGTAAAATATTATCTCCCCGAAAAATCAGGAGAAAAGAAAATGAAGAGAGGGAAGAAGGCCTGGGGCTACAGGTATATCAAAATTTAAAGAATGTGTCAAGTATGAACGCTAGCCTACGTGGTGGAATTCAAGTACATACACACTGTAGGGGGGCGGGAAGCTTGGGAAATAAAGCCTCCTTGCGCCTTCTGGAATGTGGACCCTTTGTCCAGGTCTACGAGGTAAAGAATTCCATCGGAAGTATTTTTTAAAATTAATTGTAGCCAGAACTTAGCTGTGGGTAGGCCAGATTCCATCTGGCAACGTTATTGCTTCTCCAACTGAGATACGTGCATACTATACCCTGAGCGCAAACCCACAAGATTTGAACTCCTAACCTGTAAAACACAGCCCGCTACTTCGGCCACCAGGCCTCCAGTTCTTGTTCGCTAGGACAGGGAGTGCTCCCGAGGCAGAGCCCCGTTGATTCCATGACCCTAGAAAAATAATACCGAGAAGCCCAAAGGAATATCCATTTTAAATAGCGTCTGCGGTGCCGAAGGGATTCTGGGGCTCTGAATCAGCCCCTTACCTCATGCAAAGTTTACAGGCTCGCAGAGGTCAATGAACATCAGATCGGAATGTACGGGCTTCTATTTCTCTGTAACGACACGCTGTGAGGGGGAGGGCAGGGTCATGGCTATGCCTCTAACACCAGGGCACTGGCAGTGGTTGGTTTTGGTTTACAAAACTATCCGAAGCAGACCCAGGGCCCACTGCCCTCTTTGCGTGCCAGGACTCAGGGCCACATAAGCCATTTATCCAAGGACTAGAATTAAAATCAATAATCATTCTTTTTTTTTTAAAAAAAAAATATATATATATTTTATTGATTTCAGAGAGGAAGGAGGAGGGAGAGATAGAAACATCAATGATGCGAGAGGATCATGGATCGGCTGCCTCCTGCACGCCTCTACTGGGTATTGAGCCCGCAACCCAGGCATGTGCCTTTGACCGGGAATCAAACCATGACCTCCTGGTTCATAGGTCGACGCTCAACCACTGAGCCACGCCGGCCGGGCAATAATCATTCTTTTTACTTGGCACCTATTAGCCTCTTCTCAAAGTAGTCAGAAAATGGACTTTAGCACTCCGTTCTTTCTCAGAAATAATTTAGTGATCACGTAAGAAAATCAATTTTCTAAAATATAATCTTAGACTTTGGCCCTACCGACAAGTTGAACGAATTTTGTAGTGAAAGAAAGAAACGAAAGGAAAGAAATGTGTCCGTTCCTCATATCTGACTATGAAAAACCCACATACTATAACCTGAAAAGGAAAAATAAACATAGTTTTTGAAATTCTGTGGCAAAAAGGAATGAAAATGTTCTTTAAAAAAAAACACCCAACACCCTGAACTTTATTCTCTGCAGGTTTAAAGGCACACTTTGCCAAAGCCTGCTTTCTGGAAACTTCCCCCTAGACCTGGCTCCCACCAACAGGGTTGGCTGCTGGAGAAAGGCTTGGAGGACTGTGGTTGGAATGTGTGAATGTTAAAATCAGACATTGTTCCCTCTTCTTTACAACAACAACAAGTCTTTGGTTTCGGCTAGACACGTGCTAGGTTTTCCAGTCCTGCCTTCTCTCTCTCTCTTTTAAAAAAATATATTTTTATTGATTTCAGAGAGGAAGAGAAAAGGAAGGGGAGAAGGAGATAGAAACATCAATGACGAGAGAGAGTCATTGATCGGCTGCCTCCTGCACGTTCTACACTAAGGATGGAGCCCGCAACCCGGCATGTGCCCTGACTGGGAATCAAACTGTGACCTCCCGGTTCATAGGTTGACGCTCAACCACTGAACCACACCAGCCGGGCCAGGCCTTGTTTCTTTTCTTGCTACAGGGCAGAACTGTTGAGTGGACCTTGATGTTATCAGTTCACACGCCCCTTTCTCACCAGGCCCTGGAGAAGCCGATAGGCACTGTTGCCTGTTGAAAGGAAGAAATGGCTGAGTGAGTGTGAAATGACGTGTGAAGGCCACACAGCAAGTTGGATCCTGGGTTGGAACTTGGAATGTCCATGTCCTCTCCTGTCTGTAAACCTGGCCCACGAAGATAAGTTTTTCTAAGACACGGATGCCCACGGGTGATGCTGATCCGCAAGGCCAGACTTCAGCCTGGGAGGCAGCAGTGTGCAGTGACCAGAGCTGGAATATTTACCCCCTGCTGGGCAGAGTTACAATGTAAAATAGTTTTACCAGCGCCTATTCTAATGTATAATGTGTAATTCAGATAGAACAAGGGTAAGAGTCAACCTAGTCCCACCTATGAAAAGTTTTGCTAAACAAGCAACAAATAGAAAATATTTTAAAGGGACTATGTTTCATGTCATATATCATACGTCACCTACTTAAGAACAAGACCCAGGGAAAAACAGGGTCCATGATTTTTGTATCATGGGAACACTACTATACAAAAATCATGGACTCTGTTATTTCCTGTGCCTTGTGCTTAAGTATGTGACATATCCTATATAATAAAAGGCTAATATGCAAATCGACCAAATGGCGGAATGACCGGTCGCTATGATGCGCACTGACCACCAGGGGGCAGACGCTCAATGCAGGAGCTGCCCCCTGGTGTCAGTGCGCTCCCACAGGGGTGCACCACTCAGCCAGAAGCTGGGCACATGGCTGACAAGCCCAGTGGCAGTGGCAGGAGCCTCTCCCACCTCCGCAGCAGTGCTAAGGATGTCCGCCTGCCGGCTTAGGGGAGTGGGCCTAAGCAGGCAGTCAGACATCCCCCAAGGGGTTCTGGACTGTGAGAGGGCACAGGCCGGGCTGAGGGACCCACCCCCTTGCACCAATGTCGTGTACCGGGCCTCTAGTGATCTATAAATGACACATGGTAGTAGTCTTATAGTAGAGACATAGGTAGTGTGTGTAACCCACATATTACACAGCAGCTGCTGCAAATGAAAAAGCTGACCCCTTAAAAAGGGCGCGTGCAGAGGTCGTTTTCACTGGACCCCGGAGGTAAGCGGGTCTCCTATGTGTCAGTGACACACAGAACCACTCAGGAGGAAATCGGGAATGTGCATTGCTAGACCCAGAGAGCACCCTGAAGAGTGACTTGCAGGAGCAATGGAGCCGAGAGGCTGAGGGTTCCCTGAAGTTAGTGCAAAATGCTTCCTGATACCAGGAAGGCTTATCGATAGAGGAGGACATGGGATGTGGGACAGAGCGGGACACAGAAAGAGATCAGTAGATGACAAAGAGCCAGGGACACAACAACTAGAGTAAAAAACGGGCCAATTATTTTAACAGACACCTCACCCAAGAAGTGATGCAGGTGAGAGATAAGCACAGGAACAGGTGCTTCGCATCGTATTTCCTCAGGGAAATGCAAATTAAACACCAGTGACACACTGCTGCACACTTATCAGAATAGCCAAGTCCGGAACACTGACAATTCCCATTCATGGCTGCTGAGAATGCAAAGTGGCACAGCCACCCTGCAAGGCAGTTTGAAGGCTCCTTACAAAACTAAGCATCTTTCACCGTAGGATCCAGCCATCCTACTCCTTGGCATTTACCCAAAGGAGCTGAAAACTTACGGTTCACAAAAACCTGCCCAGAGGTTGAGAGCCCCTTTACTCGTAACTGTTGAAACTTGGAAGCAACCAAGATGTCCTTTAGAAGGGAGGACTTTTAATCATCCTAGCTAATAAAGAGGGAATATGCTAATTGACCCTCACACCATCGCAAAGATGGCGGTGCCCACAGCCAATAAGGAGGGAATATAATAATTGACTGCCCCGCCCTCAAAGATGGCAGTGCCCACAGCCAATAAGGAGGGAATATAATAATTGACTGCCCCGCCCTCAAAGATGGCAGCGCCCACAGCCACAAGATGGCGGCGCCCAGTCCCCTGGGCCCCGCCGGGGCAGCAGGCACGCAGCAAGGCCAGGCCTGCCCCCAGGCGGGCCCAGCCACTCTGCGCGCCTGCCTTTGGAGTCCCCTAGTCCCCTCAGTCCCCCAGCCGCCCAGGGCCGCCTGAGGCTCAGGTAACCAGGGCCGGCCAAGGCTTGAGCTGCCGGCAGTGGCAGCAGCAGAGGTGTGATGGGGCATCGCCTTCCCTGATCACCGGGTCGCCTCCTGCTCCTGAGGGCTCCCGGACTGTGAGAGGGGGCAGGCCGGGCTGAGGGACCCCCCCTCCAGTGCATGAATTTTCATGCACCAGGCCTCTAGTATTTAATAACTTAATATTAATCAGCATACACTGTGGGACAGCCAGACTGTGGAATATTCTTCAGCACTAAAAAGAAATGAGCTACCAAGCCACGAAAAGGCATGGAGGAACATTAAATGCATATTACCAAGTGGAAGAAGCCAATCTCAAAAAGCTACCTACTGTACCCGTTACAGGGCATTCTGGGAAAGGCATAACTATGGAGACAGGAGAAACGGTCAGTGGTGGCCAGAGGTTGCGGGGAGGGAGGAGTGACTCGGCCGAGCAGAGGATGCCCAGGGCAGTGAAATTAGTCAATGTGATGCTATAATGGTGGATACGTGTCATTACACATCTGTCAAACCCAAAGAATGTTCAACATTCAGGGCAAACCCTAACGTAAACTATGAACTTCGAATGATAATGAGGTGTCATTGTAGGTTCATAAATTGTAACAAAAGTTCCACTGAGGTGGGCATGTTGATAATGGGGGAGACTGTGCATGTGTGGACTCTGGGGTTTATGGGAAATCTTGTACTTTCTGCTCAGTTTTGCTAAGGCCCTATAACTGATCTAAAAAATAAAGTCCAGCCCTGGCTGGTTTGGCTCAGTGGATAGAGCGTTGGCCTGTGGACTGAAGGGTCCCGGGTTCAATTCTGGTCAAGGGCACATGCCTGGGTTGTGGGCTCAATCCCCAGTAGGGGGCATGCAGGAGGCAGCCGGTCAATGATTCTCTCTCATCATTGATGTCTCTCTCTCCCTCTCCCTTCCTCCGTAAAATCAATTATATATATATATTCCATTTAAAAAATAAATAAACAAAAAATAAAAGAGAGATGGATAAAACCCCTGCCCTAATGGAGTATATTTACTAGCATGTATTGCTCTTAAAAAGAATTCATAAGAACTTTTAGAACATTTGTTAAATGTTGATTCTAAAACTTGGGAAGATCAGACAGGGAGTCTCCTTATGAACAGTGCCTAAATGCAGCCTGTCTTGCCCTGGCCAGTGGCTCAGTGGTTAGAGCATCTGCCTTCAAACTGAAGGGTCTCAGGTTTGATTCAGGTCAAGGGCAGGTACCTGGGTTGCAGGTGCCCTGCCCTGGTGGGGGCACAGGCAGAAGACAACCAATTGATGTGGCTCTCTCACATCGATGTTTCTCTCTCTCTTCCCCCACCCACCCCCTGTCCCTCCCACTCTCTCTAAAAATCAATGGGAAAATATCCTCCAGTGAGGATTAATAAAATAATCCAATCCAATAAAAGAGTAATATGCAAATTGACCGTCACTCCAACACACAAGATGGCCACTCCCATGTGGATACAAGATGGCCACCACAAGATTGCCAGCAAGGGAGGGCAATTGTGGGCGATCAGGCCAGCAGGGTAGGGCAGTTGGGAGGGACCAGGCCTGCAGGGGAGGGCAGTTGGGGGCAACCAGGCCAGCAAAGGAGAGCAGTTAGGGGTGACCAGGAAGGAAGGGGAGGGCAGCAAGGGGTGACCAGGCTGGCAAGGGAGGGCAGTTAGGGGTTACCAGGCCAGCAGGGAAGGGAAGTTGGGGGCAACCAGGCCTACAGGGGAGGACAGTTAGGGGTGACCAGGCAGGCAGGGGAGGGCAGTTAGGGGCAATTGGGCCAGCAGGGGAGTAGTTAGGCATAGATCAGGCTGGCAGGGGAGTGGTTAGGGGTGATCAGGCTGGCAGGCAGAAGCGGTTAGGGGCAATCAGGCAGGCAGGCAGGTGAGTGGTTGGTAGTCAGCAGTCCTGGATTGTAAGAGGATGTCCGACTGCCCATTTAGGCCCGATCTTGGGCCTAAACAGGCAATCAGACATCCCTTGAGGGGTCCCAGATTGGAGAGGGTGCAGGGTGGACTGAGGGACACACAACCCCCACTCCCGTGCACAAATTTTGTGCACCGGACCTCTAATAAATAAATAAATAGATGCAGCCTGTCTCTGCCCAGGTGTACCATGCAGGGCCCTCACAGTGCAGTGGCTTCATCCACAATTCAAGTGAGAGTAGGGGTGCGATATATATATCAGGATCTTTGCACCAGCAGAGTCTTAAAAGAAGTTAAGTACAAACCCATTGTCTCACAAATAAAAAAACTGAGAGGCTCAAAGGAATTAAGTAAATGAAGGGTGGAGTAAATTCAGTGGGAGAACGTGTTTTCAGAGTGCCATCTCACAAATACCCTGAGAAGTACTTGATATTAGTGTCCCCGCTTTATCGTTGACGAAAATAAGAGGCAAAGACATTTGCTCAAGTTCACACAGCAAGTTAAATGGCAGAATCAGCTCTTAACTCCAGGGCTCACCTCGAGGCTGAACTTCCTTCCTCCTTTAACAGTTGTCTGCATAAAAATACATTTACTTGGTGGTAGTAGTATTTGATCATTTGTTTTGAATTTTAATCCCACTTACTAACAACTTAATATTAAGCACCTTAATAGAATGGAAGTTCATCCTTTCCCTTGGTTTTTCTCAGCTTCCTTTTCAGGATAAGTTATCCCAACTTTATACTGCTATCAGAGTGTTGTCACCAACAGAAATATGAACATTTCCATTCAGACACAGCATTCTAAAAGCTTTAATGTCCACAGCCACTCCTATCTTCCCTTTTATACACATCCAAAATGTATAACCTAAAAAGGCTTATCAGAAAAATCTGATGCTTCATTCAGTCATGTATTTATTACTTCTTCCAGCAAATATTCACTGAGCACTTAGGGTGGGCTCGGCCTTGGTTATTCAATGAGCACACAGTCATGGTCCTAGCACCCAGGGGAAGATGGACATGAAACAAGCAGACTGATACTTAAGAGTACAAGGATCCGAAACGAGAAAGAATGTGTGTGTGAAGAACCTAAAACAACGTGTGTGGCCAGAGTTATAGTAAATGAGGAGGAAAGTGGTAAAAAATGAGATTGTAGAATCAAACCGAAATCTGATCATGCAGGCCACGTCAGGATGTTTTGTTTTCTCTTAAATGTAACGGGAAACCAGCGGAGGGTTTCAAGCGTGTTTGAAAGATCTCTGGGGGCCACTGTGGGGAGCATAAGAGGAAGGGTCCAGAGAAGAGGAGGGGATGGGCTTAGGATTCAAGTGCAGGGGTCCGTTCAGGAGATGACGGGGCCTTGGAGATGCAGAGATAAAGACAGATCTGAGGAATGTTTTGAAAGTGGCATCAGTAGGACGGTACTTGGTAGTGGGTTGCCTCTTATGAGCAAAGGGACGAGGGTTTAAAGGATGACTCCTGGGTCTGTGGCTTTAGCAAATGAACAGATGGCAGCTCCGTTTATTCAGATAAGGAAGATGGAGGAGGGGGATGGAGAGTTCGGTGTTAGACAAGTTACGTTTGAGTTGCCTCTGAGATATCTGAGTAGGCCGTTGTATATACAAGCCTGGAGCCCAGCATGAAGGTCTGTGCTGGAGATAAAAATGTGGGAGTTGACAGTGTTTTGTGATATTGAAAGCTGAGGGCCTGGATGAGGTCACCCGGGGGGGGGGGGGGGGGGATGTAGAGAGAAGGAGCAACAGGCTCCAGGAGAGCGGAGAGTGTCTCCTCACAGAAGCGGCAGAGAGGAGGGGAGCTGGCGGGGAGGCTTACATGAGCCTGAGCAGAGGAGGGGGCGAGGACGGCATGGCTGATGGGAAGGCAGAGAGAGAGAGAGAGAGAGAGAGAGAGAGAGAGAGCGAGAGAGAGAGAGAGAATGTCAATAATGGTGGAGCAACTGTGCTGAACGCTGCTGAGAGCCCAAGCTGAGTCTGGAAAGTATCTATTGGATTTGGCATTATCATAACAGTGTGCTGAAGCTTGCTCTTATCCACCCAAAAAAACCTATTCTGGGCATCTCCTCCCAATTCTATGTTTAGTGATTGACACATTAATAGTGTGAAATCAGCCACAGTGGGAGTATTTACACCATGGAAGTTGGCAAACACTACAAATTGGTTTTTTCTTTTCTTGGAGCGCTGGTTGTTAAACACGCATGCCATTGGCAATGTGACTCCATTTGTAATAAAACGAAGGGGGAAAAGGGCTCCTTTGCTCTCTCTGGTTCCATCAGAAAGTCTTTAGAACATTTTTCATGAAAATGAATTCTCTTCAGAGAAACCAGCTGAGTATCTGAATTTCCTTTGAAGTGGGCTTCTACCTTTGCCACAGGACTCTCTAAAGTCTTAGCCTTTTAGTCACTAACCTTCCCCAATTTGATGCAGACCAACAGGAAAAATATTCAGTGTGGTCATATGAATAATTTCTTCCAACTCTAAGATGCTATAATTCTGAGTTGGCGGCAAGAAATTCCAGGAAGCATAAGCAGTAAACCACATTTCATTTACTTCTGGGTTTATTTACTTGGTAAAAAATAAAATAAAAAAATCATTAGAAGATTCCAGAATTCAGGGACTAAGAAATGACATTTCCTCATTTTGACTTTTTATTTAAAAAACAAATTCTGGCTATTTTAATGAAAATGTAGACTACAAAATTAACTGGAAAGTAGCACGTTTGAAATTTTCAACCTCATGATAACTGAATGAGATTATTTGGTAATCAAGCTAATAATTAGATAATCAGGTGTTAATCTTACCTAATAATAGAGAAACATGTAAATTGACCATACCTCTGCTACGCCCACAGCCAATCAGAGTGAGTATGCAAATTAACCCAACAAAGATGGTGGTTAATTTGCATACATACCTGGGTCCCGGGAACCTCCTCGTCACCCAGGTCACTCCCAGCTGGCCATCGGAGGGGCGGGGGGCAGGGGCCGAGTCTGGGATCAGAGGGAAGGGGAAAAAAATCAATGGAAACATATCCTCAGGTAAGGATAAAAAGAAAAAGAAAGAAAGAAATGTCATATCTTATGAAAGACACATCTTGAAAATGCCTAAAGAAAGTTGTCATTTTTTCATGGGGAAGGGACTGGAGTCCATGTTGATGAAAATACCTTGGCGGCTGCGGTGACTGGCAGTGGCTGCAGCAGCGGGGTGATGGGGCTGGCGCCTTCCCCTGATCAGCCCAGTCACCTCCCGCAAAGGGAGGCCAGACTACGGCTTAGGTCTGCTCCTAATGGGGAGCGGGCCTAAGCCATCAGTAGGACATCCCCTGAGGCTTCCAGTATGTGAGAGGGGGCAGGCTGGGCTGAGGGACCCCTCCCCAGTGCACGAATTTCATGCACAGGGCCCCTAGTATAAAATAATTTAAAGAACTATGCTTTTGATGTTATTTTAGTTGAGACGAGTATTCAAAGACTAATTCCTGTTCTTGTCTAAAAGTGAACTAAAGATTTAACTGAATGCATCGCAGTCTTCAGTTTACTAAAGAAATTAGCATACAAACCTGGTTCAGACAGCTCTGACAGTTGGTTCTTTGACACATCTTCACTCCATACAGCAATAACAAGTGAAATTTATCAAGCTTCAAAACGAAGTAAACACTTTGTGGCCCAGAATTGGGACAGAAATACAAAGCTATGAGCTCAGCGGAAGCCACAGGCTTGCTGGGCTCTGGGTCTGGAACCAGGCGATATTCTCTAGAGCTTGGCTCTTCCAGGGAAAATGAAAATAAAAGCGCTCCGTGCCGAGACGGGAGACTGAAGCCAGACTCCCAGCTTGCAGCCAGAGGCAGAGGCAGGCTCCTCCTACCCCTGAAAGGAGGCTGAAATCCATGCGATTCCCGCCTAGGGCTACAGCCTTCAGCAAGCTGTGGCCTCAGGGAGGTGGCGGAGATGAACTTGGGCCTGGGAAGAGAGCAGCCCGTTGCCCCGGTGGGTGTCTGGATCTGTGTTGTCCTCATTATCACTGTGGCTGGGTCTCTGACGCTCTCTGGGCCCAGGGAGCCAAGTGCGGGATGAAAGCCATCACAAAACCACTGAACTGGGAGGGAGGGCACACTGGGAGCAGCAGGAAGAAGAGAGAGACAGAGCAGAGGGAAGGAAAGTCTACGCTCACAATGAGCCCCTCAACCCAAATCCAACGCTGGAAAGACAGCCAACAAAACAAAAACACAAGAACATACATTTATTCCTGTCGACTTGAAATTAATTTTATGGCACCGTCTTAGAAGAAAGGTCTACTAGCTTATGGGACAGATTGACAGAGGTCAGAGGGGCGGGAGGGCGGGGGCACTAGATGAAAGAAGGTGGAGATTAGCCAGAGAACCTGCTAGTATATGCAGAGCCCATGGACACAGACAACAAACAGTGAGGTGATGGCCGGGGCGGGGAGTGGGGAGTTAGGGGGGGTGGGGGGTAGGGAATTGGGGGACATCTGTAATAGTGCCAACAATAAAAGAGAACAAGAAAAGCTCTACTATGTTTATTTTTTTTAATATATTTTATTGATTTTTTTACAGAGAGGAAGGGAGAGGGATAGAGAGCTAGAAACACCGAGGAGAGAGAAACATCGACCAGCTGCCTCCTGCACACCCCCCACCGGGGATGTGCCTGCAACCAATGTACATGCCCTTGACCGGAATCGAACCCGGGACCCTTCAGTCCACAGACCGACGCTTCATCCACTGAGCCAAACCGGTTTCGGCTCTACTATGTTTAGAATGCTCAAAGAGATAAAGGAAGGAATAGCTTCCACGAAAAAAAATAAAAAGAGCAAGACATTATGAGGAAAAAATGTCAGCGTAGCATAAATAAAATCAGAAGGTATGGATACTGAAAAGAATAAATAGAAATCTTGAAAATGAAAAATTGAGTCGTTGCCCTAGCTGGTTTGGCTCAGTGGATAGAGTGTCAGCCTGTGGACTGAAGGGTCCCAGGTTCGATTCCAGTCAAGGGCACTTGCCCGGGTTGCGGGCTCTGACCCCAGTGTGAAGCATGCAGGAGGCAGCCAATAAATGATTCTCTCTCATCATTGATGTTTCTACCTCTCCCTCTGAAATAAAAAAAAAAAATTAAAAAATACTTGAATCGTTAAAATAAATATCCAATAGTGAGATATGCTCTAGACTGGAGATAATTAAAGAAAAAATTAGCCCTAGCCGGTTTGGCTCAGTGGATAGAGCGTTGGCCTTCGGACTGAAGGGTCCCAGGTTTGATTCCGGTCAAGGGCATGTACCCGGTTTCAGGTTCAATCCCCAGTGTGGGGCGTGCAGGAGGCAGCTGATCAGTGATTCTCTCTTATCATTGATGTTTTTATTTCTCCCTTTCTCTTCCTCTCTGAAATCAATAAAAGTCTATTAAAAAAAATAAAATAAAAGTTGTTGAGACTTACTTTTAAACAAAGAAAAGAAAAAATTAGTTAATTGAAGAGGACACTAAGGATTTCACTGAGGAAACAGGGCAGAGAGCCAAGAGATTAAAAGAAAATGTGGCTGGCTGCGTGGCTCAGGGGTTCAGCATCAGCCTATGGACCAGGAGCTCAGGGTTCAATTCCCGGTCAGGGCACATGCCCGGGTTGCAGGCTCCATTCCCAGTGTGGGGTGTGCAGGAGGCAGCCGATCAATGATTCTCTCTAATCATTTATGTTTCTATCTCTCCCTCTCTTTTCTTCTCTGAAATCAATAAAAATATATTTTTTAAAAACCACAAAAACTAAAAGGCACATTGCTTCAGAGTCTTAGTTACTGATTTCATTCAAAAAGCTTATGCTTGTTACATTGGTTTCCCAATTTTAAAAAAAAAGAAACAAAAAGGCACAAATAAACAATATTTGGAATCATGTAGAGGACACAACCACAATACAGAGCAGATTTACAAAATCACCATCACGGCGCCATGAAAAAGTGCTATGAATAACTTTATACCAACCAGTTTGAAAACTTAGATTACGTGGATAATTTTCTTTAAAATATGTATTAGTAGCCGAAACCGGTTTGGCTCAGTGGATAGAGCGTCGGCCTGCGGACTGAAGGGTCCCAGGTTCGATTCCGGTCAAGGGCATGTACCTTGGTTGCAGGCACATCCCCGGTGGGGGGCGTGCAGGAGGCAGCTGATCGATGTTTCTCTCTCATCGATGTTTCTAACTCTCCATCTCTCTCCCTTCCTCTTTGTAAAAATCAATAAAATATATTTTAAAAATGTCTTAGTAATTTCATGCAAAAATTGAAGGCACCATTTGATATGTGAGTTCTTACAGCAGTTTTTCACTTTGGGTTTTCTTGTTTTGTTTTGTGTGTGTGTTTTTTAATCCTCACCCAAGGATATTTTCAGATTGATTTTTTAGGAAGAGTGAAAGAGAGAGGGGGTGTCAGAGAGAAACATCGATGTGAGAGAAACACATCTATTGGTTGCCTCCTGCACATGCCCTGACCAGGGCCCCTTGGTCCGCAGGCTGACGCTCTATCTACCGAGTCAAACTGGCTAGGGCTAGTCTTTCACTTTGAATTGATCTTGACTAGATGTTAAATTCTATCTTCTAGAGTTCGTGTTTTAGAAAAATAAAACAAAAGAAGAAAAGAACATGCAATTGAATCATAGAGCGTTTCAAACAAAGCTAGTTCTACTCACTCGATTTTGGTACCAATAATTCCCCTCAGCTGGTGAATTTCATACAATAGATCTATGGCCATAGATCAGCGTAGAAAAAGTGACAGTCTGGATTGAAAGGCTCTCTCACAAATATGGGCATGGATTTTAGCCATGTATTTATGATACATTTATTTTTTTCACATTTATTTTTTTATAGCAAGCTCTATAAATCTTGGAGAGAGTAGCACTTCAATCTATTTTTAAGCCTTGGATGGGTGGATGATCACATAATATCCCTATTTATAATAGCGATGTCTCTTCCTTTGGCTTATATGGGACCCTGTTTTCAGGTTTTTAGATGAAGAATAACAGGCTGAAAAATGTGTCATTAGTAGGGAGCCCTGGGGTTAGAAAAACAATTTCTAGGAACTTTTCATTTTAACCATGAAATAAATATTTTCATATATTTGTCTACACAGAGCACATGTTTTCACCTGCTCTACTCTTTCTGTGTGGGTATAAATATGTATATGCAAGAAGTGATTGTGGAACTATTGACAGATGCTTTGGTACAGCTGGGAACAGAAATATTTCTCTCTATATATTCATATTCACTCTAGAGATAGAAATCTACAAACCTGCTGAGCTGGGATTCCAGTTATGCACTCTTTTCTGCCTGCTTCTTCACAAGAGACTCCACGTTCCACATCTGATCTACATTTTATTTTAACTCCCATGTTCTTGGCTTTGCTCTTTTCTTGTCAGCTTGACGCTGTAGCAGCCTGTTCAATAGTGATTTCTCAGCGAAAGATGCTGGCTTGCCTTTCTTCCCCTTTCAGAAGTGACCTGTAATTTTATTCATTGTTTCCCAAGCGTGGCTCTCATTCCTATTTTCCACAAATGACAGACTTTCGCCAAAGGGGAGCAAACCAGCAGGGTCATTCTCCAGTTCTACTTAAAAAAAAAAAAAAATTTTAAATACGAACATAACTGCTCCCATTCTTTCCACTTTACTTCTCATATTTGATCTAAACTATCAAGACCTTACCAAATGAAACCACAGAAGACTCCGAATGGCCAAAGCAATCGTAAGAAAGAACAAAGCGGGGACATCACGCTTCCTGGTTTCAAACGACACTACAAAACTATAGTAATCAAAACAGTATGGCATTGGCATAGAAGCAGTACGCAGATCAATGGGACACAATTGAAAGCCCAGAAGTAAATCCTTGCATGTGTGATCAATTAATATTTTGACAAGGGAGCCGAGGATACTCAATGGGAAGAGATAGTCTCTTCAGGGAATGGTGTTGGAAAGCTGGTTAACCACATGAAAAGAACGAAATGGAACCCCTAGCTTATACCACGGACAAAGATGAACTCAAAATAGACTAAAGACTTAAACCTAAGACCTGAAACCGTAAAACTCCTCGAAGAAAGCATAGGGGGAAAGCTCCTTGACATTGGTCTTGGTGAGGATTTCTTTTAGTATGACAGCAAAAGCAACGGAAGCAATAATGAACCAGTGGGACTACGTCAAACTAAAACGCTCTGGAGAGCAAAAGACACAAGCAACAAAACGAAAAGGCATTTCATGGAATAGGAGAAAATATTTACAAATTGTACATCTAACAAGGGCTTGGTATCCAAAATTTATGAAGAACTCATACAACTCAATAGCCCCTCCCCCAAAAAACAAATCATATTAAATGGGCAGAGGAAAGGAATAGATGTTGTTCCAAAGAATACCTACAGATGGCCAACAGGTACATGAAACGTTGTTTGACATCACTAATCATCAGGGAAATGCAAATCAAAGCCACAATGCGGTGTCACTTCATGCCTGTTGGAATGGCCATCCTTAGAAAGACGAGCGATAACTAGTGCTGGAAAGAATGAGGGGGAAAGGGAAGCCTCGTGCTCTGCTGGTGGGAATGTAAAGGGTGCAGCCGCTGTGGAGAACAGTGTGGAGTTTTCTCAAATAATTAAAAATAGAAGTATGATGCCCAACCGGCATGGCTCAGTGGTTAAGCGTTGACCTATGAACCAGGAGGTCACAGTTCGATTCCCAGTCAGCGCACATGCCCGGGGTTGCAGGCTCTATCCTCAATAGGGGGCATGTAGGAGGCAGGCAGTCAATGATTCTCTCTCATCATCGATGTTTCTATCTCTCCCTCTTCCTTCCTCTCTAAAATCAATAAATAGCCCTGGCCAGTTTGGCTCACTGGATAGAGCGTCGGCCTGGGGACTAAAGGGTCCCAGGTTCGATTCTGGTCAAGGGCATGTACCTTGGTTGCGGGCACATCCCCGGTGGGGGATGTGCAGGAGGCAGCTAATCAATGCTTCTCTCTCATCGATGTTTCTAGCTCTCTATCTCTCCCCCTTCCTCTCTGTAAAAAATCAATAAAAATATATTTTAAAAACAATAAAATAAAATCAATAAATATATATATTTTAAAAAATAGAAGTACCATATGATCCAGTACTTTCCACTTCTGGATGTGTATCCAAAGGAAATGAAAACAGGATCTCAAAGAAATATCTGCACCCCCATGTTCATTGTAGCATTATTCACAATAGCTAGGACATGGAAGCAACCTAAGTGTCTGTCAACAGATGAATGGATAAAGACGATACCAAATGTGTGTGTGTGTGTGTGTGTGTGTGTGTGTGTGTGTGCATATGTATATATATTTCAGCCATGAGGCAGAAGCAGAGAGTGGAATGGTAGTTACCAGGGCAGGGGAGTTGGGCATGGGGAGATGGTGGTCAAAGGGTATGAACTTACAGTTATAAGATGAATACGTTCTGGGGATTTAATTCAGCATGGTTATAGCTAGTAATACTGTATCATGTACTTGACAGTTGCTAAGAGAGTAGATTTTAAGAGTTCTCACCACAAAAAGAAAAAAAAGGTAATTATGTGACGTGATGGAGGTGTGAGCTGCAGCTGTGGTAGTAATCATTTTGCAATACATGAGCACATCAAACCAACACATTGTATGTGCATCCTCCACTCACACAATGGTGTATGTCGATAAGCTGGGTGGGGAAAGACATTACAAAAACCTAGCTTTTGTTTTTGTGATGGTGCCTTTCGTTTTTGAAAACAAAATTTTGGGGTTGTCTTAAAATTATGTAATGTCCAGGAACAAGTTATAGCATAGGTGTACACTGAAAGGCCAGATTATTATGATCTCTGAATGCATAATAATCTGGCCACTCAGTGTATATCCTATATAATAAAAGGCTAATATGCAAATTGTCCCCTCGACCAGGAGTTCAACCAGCAGGCAGGCGGGTCAACCGCCCATGTCCCCGCCCCCTGGCCAGGCTGGCCGGACCCCACCCATGCATGAATTCATGCACCGGGCCTCTCTAGTGTGTGTGTGTGTGTGTGTGTGTACACACACACACACACACACACACACACACACACACTAGAGGCCCAGTGCACGAAATTCGTGCACCGGGGTTGTGGGGGATGTCCCTCAGCCCAGCCTGCACTGTCGAACTGCCTGTTTAGGCCCTAGGATCGGGCCTAAATGGGCAGTTGGACATCCCTCTCACAATACAGGACTCCTGGCTCCCAATCGCTCGCCTGCCTCTGCCTGATTATCCCTAACCGCTTCTGCCTGCCAGCCTGATCACCCCCTAACCACTCTCCTGCCAGCCTGATTGACACCTAACTGCTCCCTGGCCAGCCTGATTGCCCCTAACTGCCCTCCCCTGCAGGCCTGGTTCCCCCCAACTGCCCCCCAACTGGAGGCCTGGTCCCCCCCAACTGCCCTCCCCTGTAGGCCTGGTCCCCCCAACTACTCTCCCCTGCAGGGCTTGGCCCCCGCTGCTACGGTGCCCGGGACCTCTGCCGCCTCTGCCTTGGCACCCTCTTGGTGGCTTCGTCTGGGAAGTCATCAGAAAGGACATTCGGTCTAATTAGCATATTATGCTTTTATTATTATAGATACACTGAATGGCCAGATTATTATGCATTCAGATATCATAATAATCTGGCCACTCAGTGTATTGTGGCTGTACTTGAAGTTTTTGGTGTTGTTGTTTGGTTTTTTTTTGTTTTTTAATATATTTTATTGATTTTTTACAGAGAGGAAGGGAGAGGGATAGAGAGTTAGAAACATCGATGAGAGAGAAACATCGATCAGCTGCCTCCTGCACACCCCCTACTGGGGATGTGCCTGCAACCAAGGTACATGCCCTTGACCGGAATCGAACCTGGGACCTTTCAGTCCGAAGGCCGATGCTCTATCCACTGAGCCAAACCGGTTTCGGCTGGTGTTGTTTTTAAGGATCAATCCATTTTATTGAGGGCCTTCAGGGAAGCGCTGGGAGGACAATGAGATCTGACAGCCTCGCTCGCCGGACCTCCCTGGCTTCACCACCGCAGGAAGTTTTAATTAGCCGTTCCCTTCCCTGCGCACACCCTTCTATCGCTGTGCCTCCGCTGGCATTGGCCACTCCGCCTGGGAATTGATTTCTCCTTTGCTTCTCTTACTCGATTGATAAAGAAAATGAGGCCTGGAACCTGACTTACCCAGGTCACACAGTTCGTTCTCAGGGATTTTTCTACCACAACCCCGGTGTCTTTGCAAGGTTCTGCTCCAATAATGCATTCTTGAAACCTTCCAGCAGAACCCATCGGTCCCCTGTGTGAACTGCTGTCATCGTACCCCTGTTAGGGTGCATATCACTTGGTGTGTATTGTGGCTATTTGTGAACATATTCCCCCCTCCAGGTGGTAAGTTCGCTGAGGACTGGAATCTGCCGCGTTCACGTTGATGTCTTTCCTATCGCCTCGCCTTATAGTAGTGGGTGCTCAATGCACATTTCAAGTTAATTAAACCCCTTTTGGGTTTTGGACTCTGGTGGCCACAGGAAGACTAGAGAGACCAATGGGCTTGGGAGTTCTTTCCTGCTGGGCTCTCCTGCCTCTTTCTTTACGCTTCCGTGGTTCTAGACCCGCACCGTCCAGGACAACTTTCTGTCATGACGGGCACGTTTCATAGCTGCACTGCCCAACATGCACCACTCAACATGCACCAGATGGCCCCACTAGCCACATCTGGCCACTGAGCATTCGAACATGGTGAGACTGAAGATCCAAATTTTTAATTTTATTTAATTTTAATTAATTTATATAGCCATGCATAGTTAGTGGCTACCATATTGAACAACACAGTTCTAGATTATCTCGGCACTCCATGTTTATAAATCTACTTGTCTTGCCCCTTTGAACTTGATTATACAACTGCTGGCTTAGTGGGAAATGGTACTGTTGTCCTCCAGGCTCCAAGCTTCCAGCTCCCACACTTGACCCTCCTCCTTCCTCACATCCCCTCCCAGGAAAAAGATAAAACACATAAAGCTTTTCCTAAACACTCCAGTCTCCACTGACCTTGCTTGCCTCAGATTCTAACTGTCTGTGAAGAATAAGTTACTAGAGGCCCGGTGCATGGCATTCGTGCACTGGGCGGGGGGGGGGCGGTCCCCTCAGCCTGGCCTGAGCCCTCTCGCAGTCCAGGACCCCTTGGGGGATGTCCAACTGCCGGCTTAGGCTTGCTCCCTATGGAGTGGGCCTAAGCCAGCAGTCAGACATCCCCTGAGGAGTTCTTAGCGCTGCCCCGGAGGCGGGACAGGCTCCCACCACTGCACTCATCAGCCATGAGCCAGTTTCTGGCTGAGTGTTGCTCAGCCAGAAGCTGGGCTCGCTGCTCCTTAGCACTGCCTTAGAGATGGGAGAGGCTCCCGCCACCACTGCTATGCTCACCAGCCGTGAGACTGGTTTCTGGCTAAGCGGCACTCCCCCTGTGGGAGCGCACTGACCACCAAGGGGCAGCTCCTGCATTGAGCATCCGCCCCCTGCTGGCCAGTGCATGTCACAGCGACTTGGTCGGTCCACCATTCGGTCGATTTGCATATTAGGGTTTTATAATATAGGATAATACTTACTGGTAGATGGTATGTTATGTTGTTTTGAATCTTAGTATTTCCTAAGCAGATTATGAACTGCTTGAGTGCAAGGACCATGCATTCCAGATCTTCTGGTGCCTATCATGGTTCCAATTATACTGCAATGTTCCATAAATATCAGTCAGTTGGTTGATTGAAGGTAGAGAAAAGGAATCTAGTATGAGCAAAAAGGACAGTATCTGAGACGTAAGGGAGGGAGCATGTTGATATCTTAAGATTTACTTAGCACTTTACAAACCAAAGGACGTTTAGAAATTATTTCTCTTATTTCTCATCATGTCTTTGCAAATGCCCCTTAGGAATATTTCCAGTCATCTAAGGAACTCAATTCAAAACCTTTTTACTGAGTACCTATGTGGCAAAAACTACACTGAGTGGCCAGATTATTATGATCTCTGAACGCATAATAATCTGGCCACTCAGTGTGTGTGTGTGTGTGTGTGTGTGTGTGTGTGTGTGTGTGTGTGTATATTAGAGGCCTGGTGCATGAATTTGTGCATGGGTGGGGTCCGGCCAGCCTGGCCATGGGGAGGGGACATGGGCGGTTGGCTGGCCTGCCTGCTGGTCGAACTCCTGGTCGAGGAGACAATTTGCATATTAGCCTTTATAATATAGGATATACACTGAGTGGCCAGATTATTATGCATTCAGAGATCATAATAATCTGGCCACTCAGTGTATGTCATCCATTTTGAATGTACTCCTTCCTGATAGAGTCTTCTAGCAAAGGAACTTTCTAATGACATTTATGAGTTTCACTGTAGAGAGTTTACGGCGAAATTGAGAAGTTGTTAGATGCCCAGAGCAACCCTTTTGGCGGCACCAGGATCAGAATTTGGCTGCATGTTTGCTCCAAACCACACCTGGGAGGGAGGCTCTTGCACGTGTACAATGCAGTCCTTCTTTGGTGGATCGGGAAACCAAGGCAAAGGCCCTGGGGTTGTGTCCAAGTCCCTCCCCCTCTTCCTGAAGCACCCAAATTACACTTTAGCAGGATTGGGCTCCTGCAGGAGTCTAGCTTCTGGCAAAATTCCTGCTGACCACACCCTGTGTGAGACCACAGTGAGTCTCTAAGGGGCTTTGGCAAGAGGACTTAGTAAGTGAATGATGGCTGCAAAGCTTAAAGGCCCAACCCTGGAATTCTCTCTCCTGCAGAGCCTAGCGCTGCCTGCCTGCCCAGGCTCCGACCACTAGCGCACGGTGCCCACGTTATGAAAAGAAAACAAGGAGCCAGAGGGCGTTGTCCTTGTGGAACAAGAATTTCAGCCGGCAATGGTTACTCACATCTTTTCCAGCTATTCTGACATGTGTTACATAAGGGACCCAATTCCAAGACAAAACAAAAAATAAAAGGCTTCTGAGTCCCAAAGGGCAAACAGAGAGCAAATGAGATCTGACTTTTCCTTTTAACTTCTTATTTACATAGGATGGATTTGTTTAAGCAATATATTTCTTTTTGCTTCCACCAAGCTACAAGTCTAGTATGTTATTCCCCTCACTATCTATTGTTCATTTTTATTTCTGCTAATTTCCATATGCCCAAAATATGTTTTCAATTTGCAGGAAATACTTATGAATCATATGCACACATGCATATATACAATAAATCACTTTTATGGGACCAATCAAATCTGGCATTCTTCCGTAGCTCGCAGTAGGGTTCACATTTTCAAGGCCTTAGCCCAGTTTTGAGCTGCAACGTGATACTCACCAACGAGGTGGGTCCAAGGTCCAAGGTTCCGTGCACAGGCCTTTGGCCAGATACATCTAGCCTTAGACTGAGAACCATGGAGGAAACAGCTTCTGTCTCATCCCCATTTATATGAGGACTAACAAAAACATGTACTTGTCGGTCTGTACCTACACTGCCCAATGTAGAAACAACAAAGGTGGCATTGATCTGGTGCTCGGTGGTGGTGTGGTGATGATATAAAAATACCATCACAGTGCCGATGAATTGGAAATTCCACTTCCATGTCTGACTTCTCTTCTGAACTCCAAGGTCTTACATATCATTTCTACTTGAGTGTCTAATAGTCTTCTCAAACTTCACTCTTGACTCCAGACCCTGGATACTTGTTCTGACCCCAGTCATTCCCCTTTTCTGTTAACAGCATCATCATGCACCTGGTGGGTCCTTCGGTGAGTTTTGACAAATGGATATAGTCCTGTAAACACTAGCACAGTGAAGGTATAGAACAGCTCTATTGCCCTAAAACATACCCTTGTACCACTTTGTAGTCAATCCTTCCTCCTACCTCCACCCCCTAGCAATCACTGATCTACTTTCTGTCCCTGTAGTTTGGCCTTTTCCAGCCTGTTATATAAACAAAATCTCACAGTGTGTAGCCTTTCTGGTCCTTTCACTTACCATAGTTTATGTGAGATTCATTCATGTTGCAATGTGTTTCAAGAGTTCATTCTTTTAAAAAAAAAAAAAAACAACACAAAAAACATTTAATCATTTTTACTATTTTTTTGGTGTTTTCTTTTTTGTTGTTGTTAATCCTCACCCGAGGATATTTTTCCATTAATTTTTTAGAGACAGTGGAAGAGAAAGGGAAAGACAGAGAGAAACACCGATGTGAGAGAAACACATTGATTGGTTGCCTCCTGCAGGGGCCCTGACCAGGGCCCAGGCCGGGGAGGAGCCTGCAACCAAGGTATGTGCCCTTGACAGGAATCAAACCCGGACCCTTTGGTCCACAGGCTGATGCTCTATCCACTGAGCCAGACCCGCTAGGGTGAGAGTTCATTCTTTTTATTGCTCGGCGATATTCCATGGTTTGAATGGATGTACCACCTTTTGTGGATCCAGTCTCCCATTGAAGGGCATTTAGGTGGTTTCCAGTTTTGGGTGATTATAAATAGAGCTGCTATAAACATTCAAATAGGTATTTTTGAGTGAATACAGATTTTCATTTCTCCTTGGGTAAATGCTCAGCAGTGGCATGGCTGAGCTGTATGGTAAGTCTATGTTAAATTTCATAAGGATCTGCCAAGCTGTTTTCCAATGGTTGTACTACTTTACATTCTCACCAGCGATGTACGAGAGATCAGTTTCTTCCCAATCTGGCCAGCATTTATACTGACATTTTTAATTTTAGCTGGTGTAGTAGGTGTGTAATGAGATCTATTGTGGTTTTAATTTACTTTTCCCTAATGGCCACAGATGTTAAATATCCATATACCCTCTTTAGTGAAGAGTTCAAGTCTTTTGCTATTTTCTAATTGGATTGTGTGTTTTCTAACTGTTGAATTTAGAAAGGTTTTTTACTAGTCTGAATGTAAGTCTTCCGTTGGATATGTAATTTGAAAATATTTTCTCTCAGTCTATGCCTTGCCTTTAAAACAAAACAAAGCAAAACTATTTTTAAAGCAGTTTTAGATTCATAACAAAGTTGAGCAGAAGAATCAGAGATTTCCCATATACTCCCAGCCCTAACACAGGCATAGGCTCCCCTATATCAACATCCCCCACCAGGGTGGAGTATTTGTTACAATTAATGAACCTACATGGACATCATGTCACCCAAAGCCCATAGTCTGCCTTAGGGTTCACTCTTGGTGCTGTACATCCTATGGTTTTGGACAAATGTGTAATGACATCCTTGTCTCGTTCCTGATCTTAATGGAAAAACGTTGAGTTTCTCACCGTTAAGTATTTTTTATCTCTAGGTTTTTTTGTAGATCTTTTTTTTTTTATCAAGTTGAGGAAGTTCCCCTCTATTTCTAGTTTACTGAGAGTTTTTAAAAAAATTTCTTTATTGATTAAGGTGTTACATATGTGTCCTTATTCCCCCACTACCCCTCTATACTCCCACTCATGCCCTCACCCCTCTGTTGTCTGTGTCCACTGGTCAGGCTTATATGCATGCATACAGGTCCTTTGGTTGATCTCTCCCCTTACCGCCACCCTCCCCTACCTTCCCTCTGAGGTTTGATGGTTTGATCGATGTTTCTCTGTCTCTGGATCTGTTTTTGTTCATCAGTTTATGTTGTTCATTATATTCCACAAATGAGTGAGATCATGTGATATTTATCTTTCTATGACTGGCTTATTTCACTTAGCATAATGCTCTCCAGTTCCATCCATGCTGTTGCAAATGGTAATAACTCCTTCTGTTTTACTGCAGCGTAGTATTCCATGGTGTAGATGTACCACAGTTTTTTAATCCACTCATCTGCTGATGGGCACTTAGGCTGTTTCCAAATCTTAGCTATTACTGAGAGTTTTTATATAAAATGGGTGTTATATTTTGTCAAATGCTTTTTCTGCATTTATTGATATGATTATGGGACTTTCCTCTTTAACCTGTTGCTATAATAGATTATATAATTGATTTTCAAATGTAGAACCAGCCTTGCCCACCTGGGTAAATCTCACTTGTGGTATCTAATTTTTTTATATGTTGTTAAATTTAATTTAATATTTTGTTAAGGATTTTTTACATCTATGTTCATGAGAGATATTGGTCTATAGTTTTCTTATAATCCTATATATTAAAAGGCTAATTTGCAAATTGTCCCCTCGATCGGGAGTTCGACCAGGAGGCGGGGCCAGCCAGTCAAATGCCCTCAGCCCCTACCCCCAACCCGCCCCACCCCTAATTTCCCCTCCCCCGCATCAGGACCACCTGTGGCCCCTCCCCCAGGCCGGCCCAGCCTGATTGGCCACCAGGACCCCACCCATGCATGAATTCGTGCACTGGGCCTCTAGTGTTTTTATAATGATTTTAGTATTAGGGAAATTCTGGCCTCATCAGAATGAGTTAGTAGGCATTCCCTCTGTCTCTTTCTTCTGAAAGAGATTATAGAGAATTGGAATAATTTATTCCTTAAATGTTTAGTAGAATTCACCAGTGAGCCAGTCTGGGCCTGGTGCTTTCTGTTTTTGGAAAGTTATTAATCATTGACTCAAGTTCTTTTAAAAATATAGATCTACTTGTTTTTTAAAAATATATTTTTATTTATTTCAGAGAGGAAGGGAGAGAGGGAGAGGGAGAGGGGGAGAGAGAGAGAGAGAGAGACACCAATGATGAGAGAGAATCATTGATTGGCTGCCTCCTGCATGCCCCACACTGGGGATTGAGCCTGCAACCCGGGCATGTGCCCTGACTGGGACTCTAACCGTGACCTCCTGGTTCACAGGTCGATGCTCAATCACTGAGCCACACTGGCAGTCTAGTTCTTAGGCCTTTCGTGAGGTTGTGCCTCTAGAACTTCACAAGTGCTTGTCATTTCCCTCCTCCTCCCGCCCCCCCCCCCCCCCCCCTTAGGTGAGACAAGATGGCCAGAGCGGGGTGGAGTTAGGTATTTCCCTTCTCCAAGGTCAGTTAGGCGGGGATAGGACCCCAGCAGGGTAGGCTCTCCTCACAACTTCTCCGGAGGATCCTGAGTTAGACCTTGTTAAGGAGAACAGGTTGTTCTGTGTTATTTCAAAATGCCTTTCCCCTCCCCTGCCAGGAGCACAGGAGATTTTCCTCTGATATTCACTGAGCACCTGGCTCAGCTCCTGGAGGCAAAGCTCACAAAAATGCGGGTCCTCCCTGGAGTTCTGATCTCTCAGACTTGACAATGACAGTTCAGGCTGCTCCCTCTGGCGCTGGCTCCCAGGGAGGTTTTGGCTCAGGGGTTCCTGGGCCAGTAAGTTGTGATTCTCTGCACTCATCTGTCGGTCTCTCCAATTCTGTGGGCAGCAGTTTGCCCTGTGACCTTACTTTCCTCGGGGATCTAAGAAGAGGGGTTGATTTTTCAGTGTGTTCAGCTTTCTACTTGTTGTTCGGATGGAGTGGCGACTTTTCACGCTCCTTCCATGAGGAACTGTCTTTTCATTCTCTAAACAGTGTTCCTCAGAGAACAGACTTCATTGATTTTTATGAAGTCCAATTTTTCTCTTTTTTAAAATATATGTTTTTATTGATTTTAGAGAGAAAGAAAGGAAGGGAGAGAGAGACTGAAACACCAATGAGAGAGAAACATCCAAGGGCTGCCTCCTGCACATGCCCTACTGGGAATGGAGCCTGCAACCTGGGCATGTGCCTTGATCGGGAATCAAACTTTTGACCTTGATGCTCAACCATCTGAGCCACACCGACCAGGGCAAAGTCCAGTGTTTCAACATATTCTCTTAAGTGTCAAGCTTCTGTATATTGTACGTAAGTAACCTTTGTCTAATTCAAGGTCACATGGATATTCATCTCTTTTCTTCAAGGAAAGTGATCTTTTTATATCACCCCCTTGCTTAAACCTCTCCCAGGGTTTCCCTCACATATAGATAAAATCTAAACTCCTGATCCTGGTTTACTAAGCCCTGCGTCATCTCACTTTCGGCTGCTTGTCTGATCGCAATCTGTGTCCTTCTCCCCCTGGTCAGTCTGCTCCGGCCACATTTGTTTCTTGCTGTTCCCTTTACCTTCTTTGGAAGCCGTGTCCTTGCTGTCACCTCTGCCTGGATTGCTCCCCTCAAAGACCACGACTCACTCCTCAACCCTCAGCAGTCTGCTCAATGCTACCTCCTCGGGAGTCTCCATTGGACCACGCTGTCGACAATAGGACCCTCTTGCACTTGTGATCCTGTGATCTCTCTTCATTTTATTTTTAATGTGTTTTATAAATTGACTTTAGCCCTAGCCGATTTGGCTCAGTGGATAGAGCGTCTGCCTGCGGACTGAAGGGTCCCAGGTTCAATTCTGGTCAAGGGCACATGCCCGGGTTGCAGGCTCGATCCCCAGTGAGAGGCGTGCAGGAGGCAGCCGATCAATGATTCTCTCTCATCATTGATATTTCTATCTCTCTCTCCCTCTTCCTTCCTCTCTGAAATCAATGAAATCAATAAAAATATTTTTTTAAAAATAGACTTTAGAGAGAGAGAAGAAGAGAGAGGGAAGGAGGAGAGAGAGAGAGAGAGAAAGAAAGATCGATTGGCTGCCTCCTGCACTGCACACCTCCCACTGGGGATCGAACCCGGAACAGGGCAGGTGTCCTGACCAGGAATCAAACCAGCCACCATTTGGTGCATGGGACTATGCCCAACCAACTGAACCACACTGGCCAGGGCTCTCTTCATTTCTTCATAACATTTATTGTTATCTGGAATTTATCACTTGTGGGGTTTTTTCTTATTTGTACCTTAAAATTTAAGTTCTTTGAGAGCAAGGGGTTTTCTGTTTTGTTTACTACTGTATTCCCCAAGATGCTCAATAAATATATATTGAAAAAAATGAATTACACATTGCTATAAACGACACCTACCGTACTGGGAAGCTCACACTAGGAATCTTAGGGTAAGGGAGGGAGTATGACTGGGACAGGGTGGGGCTTGTTTGGAAGCCGGAGAAGAATGGGAGGTTTCGGTGGGACTGTTTGCAGAGAGGAAGCCTGCTGAGCAAGGCTGCAGCTAGTTCCAAAGAATGGTGACCCGTGCGTGACTCCATCGCCAGAAAGAGTCCAGAGTAGATCTTCAGCAGCGAAGCCCGTTGCCTTCCAGGGTAAGATTTCTCTCAGCACCTTGACCTTCGTGGCATTTTAGGAGACCTCCCGAGCTTCAAATCTTATTGCCTCCAATTTAATTATTAACAGGAACAACATCTTTCAATCCATAAATAAGATAAAAAGTTTAAAATAGTATTGGCATAAGAATAGACATTTAGCTCAACAGATAACATTGAGAGACCACAAATAAACTGTTACATTTATGGACAGTGGGTTTTGCAAGAATACCAAGACAATTTAATGAAGAAAGAATAGTTCTCTTCACAAATTGTGCTGGGACAACTGGATATTCACATGCAAAAGAATGAAGTTGGACCCTACCTCAAACCATTCACAAAAATGAACTGAAAATGGATCATGGAATTAAATGTAAGATCTAACAATATACAACTCTTAGAAGAAACTATAGTGGTAAATCTTTATGACCTTGGATTTTTCAATATGATACTAAAGCACAGTGACAAAAGAAAAAAAAAATAAATCAAACTTCATCAAAATTAAAAACGCTTGTGCTTCAAAGAACACCATCAAGAAAGTGGAAAAAAAACTCCATAGAGTGGGAGAAAATGTTTGTAAATTATATGTCTGATAAGAAACATATTCAGAAAACATAAAGAACTCTTACAACCCAACAATAAAAAGGTAAATAATGCAGTTTGAAAATGGGCAAAGAATTTGAATAGACACTTGTCCCAAAAAGATATACGAAGGCCAACAAGCACAGGAAAAGATGCTAAAAAAGATTAGTTATTAGAGAAATACAAATCAAAATCATAATGAGATATTACTTCACAGGGCAGGTGTGAAGTAATATCTCGGTTGCTCTTACAAATATGGCTGTAAGCAGAAAGAAGGACAGTAACACGTGTCAGTGAGGATGTAAAGGAATTAGAACCCTCATATATTGCTGATGGGAATGTAAAATAGTGCAGATACTTGGAAAAACACTTTGACAGTTCCTTTCAAAGGTTAAACATAGCCGAAACCGGTTTGGCTCAGTGGATAGAGCGTCAGCCTGTGGACTGAAGGGTCCCAGGTTTGATTCTGGTCAAGGGCACGTACCTTGGTTGCGGGCACATCCCCAGTGGGAGGTGTGCACGAGGCAGCTGATCAATGTTTCTCTCTCATCGATGTTTCTAACTCTCTATCTCTCTCCCTTCCTCTCTGTAAAAAATCAATAAAAAAATATATTAAAAAAAAAAAAGTTAAACATAAAGTTACTATATGACCCAGCAATTCCACCCCCAGGTTAATCGCCAAGAGAAATTAAAACACAGGCCCACACAAAAACTTGTATATGAATATTTAAAGTACCATTTTTCATAATAGCCAAAGTGTGGAAAGAACTCAAATGGTCATCAGCTGATGATTGAATAAACAAGTGTGGTATATCCATACAATGGGACATTATTCAGCCATAAAAAAGGAATGAACTATTGGTACACACATGGATGAGTCTTGAAAACATTATGCTAAGTGAATAAAACAGTCACAAAAGACCATATAGCATTCCTTTTGTAGGAAATGTCCAGGATAGATAGGCACATTTATATAGAACGTAGATCAGTTATTGCCTAGGGCTGGGGCGGGGGTGCTAAAAGGAGGGTCGTAGTTGGGGAGGGGCTAGCTAAAGTGTATGAGGTTTACTTCTGAGGTGGCAAAAACGTCTAAAATTAGATTGCGGTGATGATTGCACAAGTCCATGAACTTACTAAAGGCCATTAAATTTTATACTTTACATGAATGAATCATATGGTATGTGATGTAGATGTCGGTGAAGCTGTTATAAGTGTTTTTAATCAGAAATACCTGGTTTTATTGTCACATCCCCCCACCCTCTACTGATCAGCCTTTGTGTGCTATGGGCCGCAGATGCCAAAGCAGATAAAAGCCAGTGCTGGCCTTGAGCATCTTAGCTCACAGTGAGTGAAGAATTCCAACAGGGACTCCGAGAACCTGAAATTCAAGCCAAGTGCCCCGGAGGCAGAACAGGTTCCCTGCCCAAGGTCTCCGAGAAGGCTTTCAGAGGGGCGATGCTTGAACCGAGATCTGGTGGACAAGTAGGGGTTTCCTAGACAATGAAAGAAGCATGGGGGTGACAAGGGGATTCCGGGCTCAGAGAACGGTGTATGTGAAGACACAAAATCACAGAAGGGCCTGGATGTTGGAGGAATAGCAAATTCATGGCAAGAGGGTGCATAGGTTGGAAGTGGTGAGAGATTAGGCAAATGATAAGCAAAGCTGTATGCCACTTTAAGAAACCCCAGTGTCACCTTATAGGCAAAGGGGAGCCACACAAGAGAGACAACCAGCTTCTCGGAGGGAAGGTGACTCTTCACACGGAGCAGGATGGAGCTGAGCAGGCGGAGGCCAGGGCAGGGAAACGGTTCAGAGACCTGTCTCTGAGATGACAAGGAAAGGTGGCTTGGTTGCTCTTAAGAACTACTTCTGAGCTGGATTAACAGGATTGCAGACTGGATTTATTCATTGAGAGAGAGAGTGGAAGCCCGGCTGGCATGGCTCAAGCGTTGAGCATCGACCTATGAACCAGGAGGTCATGGTTCAATTCCTGATCAGAGCACATGCCCAGGTTGTGGGTTCAATCCCCAGTGTGGGGCGTGCAGGAGGCAGCTGATCAATGATTCTCTCTCATCATTGATGTTTCTCTCTGTCTCCCTCTCCCTTCCTCTCTGAAATCAATAAAAATATATTAAACAAACGAGAGGGGGGGGTGTGGAGAGAGAGTGAGAGAAGAAGAAGGAGGAGGAGGAGGAGAAGAAGAAGAAGAGGAGGAGGAGGAGGAGGAGGAGGAGGAAGAGGAGGAGGAGGAGGAGGAGGAGGAGGAAGGAGGAGGAGGAGAAGAGGAAGGAGTCCAAGATGACCCTGGAGTAGAGGCACAATGGCTGGAGAAACAGTTCACAAGAACAGTGATGCGTGCAGGTGGGAGAGCAGGTTTGGCCGGAGGACACAAGAGATTCCGTGTTGAACGTGCTGTGCTTCAGGCGCCTGCAGGACATCCGGGCAGAGTGTCCAGGTGGTTGGAAATCTGTGTCTGGAGCTCAAGAGAGATATCTAGGCCTGAGACTCGGACCTGGAAGTCTTAAGCCTACAGATGGAAACGGAAGCCTTGAAGGAGAGGAATCACCCAGGGAAAGTGCAGGGGTGGGCAAACGTAGGTTTACAGTTGCATGTGCCATTCTTTCGAGTTGGTAAAGCCATTGCACTAATCATCACCTGCACATTTTTTCCATACAAACAATGGTAAACCTACGTGTGTCCGCCTTTGTATATAAAGTCAAAGCAAGAGGGGCCTACGTGTGCGACCCAGTTAAGATGCAGGTGGATAAGAAGAGCTGGAGAAAGAGACAGAGGAGGAACCGTCTGAGACAGGAGGCAAGGGTGATGACGTAGGGTTTGGAGCCATCCCTAAGGAGAGAAGGGAGGGAGAAAGTGAGAGCCGGGAAGCTGAAGACATGCATGAAAGTGGGTATTGAACCGACCAGGTTGGGCACTGAGAGCAGGGGGGCACTAGCTGTAATGGGGTGAGCCCTGGCTGCTGTCGTCTAAACAGGGTGAGGCAGCCGCCGGGGTGGCCCGTGGGTGAGCGTCAACCTGTGATCCAGGAGGTCACGGGGATGGAGCATGCGATGACAAGGGTGAGGCAGAGTGGGGAAGTCAGAGCACATTAGCTGTCTCTAGAACCTTGCCTAGTTTTGATCTTCTTAAAGTCCCGTTTTGAATTTTTTGTTGGAAGAATCTTCAGTAATAAACAAGCAGTCGTCTTTTAAAAAGTGTTCGAGCCCTGGTTGGTGTGGCTCGGTTGGTTGGGCGTTGTCCTGTGCACCAAAGGGTTGCTGGTTAGATTCCGGGTCAGGGCACATGACCGGGTTGTGGGCTCGATCCTGGTACAGGAGGCAGTCGATCGATGTTTCTCTCTTCCTCTCCCTTCCTCTCTCTAAAAATCAATTAAAAATCTTTAAAAAATTTTTTTAAAGTTTTTTTAATATACATTTTTATTGATTTCAGAGAGGAAGGGAGAGGGAGAGAGAGATAGAAACATCAATGATGGAAGAGGAATCATTGATTGGCTGCCTCCTGCACGCCCCCTACTGGGGATCGAGCCCACAACCCGGGCATGTGCCCTGACCGGAATCAAACCTGGAAAATTCACTCCGCAGGCCTATGCTGTATCCACTGAGCTAAACCTAGGGCTAGGGCTTTTTAAGTTTTTAAGAATGCTGTAGGGAATAAAAACGCCATGGAAAGTTACAGGACCTCTCCGACTTTAAAAAAATTCACTTAGAAAAAGAATTATAACATAGACACTGAAATACGTTCAAGTATCCTTTTTGTTGTTAACATTCATCTAAATGGTTTCTTTCCTCCTTTCCCTGCTGCCCTTTTCTTCCTGCAAACCCCTCTGCACTGGTGGGACCGGCTTTTATTACCTTTAATTATGCACAGCCCGGAGGCAGATGCTGCCCAGGGAGGTGTTCTGTCTTAGGCAGCCACACGTATGGGCTCCGCCGCACCAGAGGACACGTGGCAACACAGCTTCATGTGCTTCCTGAAGACCAACGTACCAACCAGCTTAGGGAAAAGCTGCATTTCCAGGAGACTGATTAATTACAGGATCAATATAGCATCATTTGGGGATGAAATAAAAGAAGTGGCTCTTTGTGGCTTTGCTTGGACTTAAACACAAATCTCCTGCCTGACCTTGTCCAAATCGTTGTAACTTTCTAGCCTCAATCTCGTGATCAAATTCAGTGGTTAGATAAGTATCAGTGTGTCTGGAACTTTGCTGATGACAAGCATCTCCTGGGTTCTTGTTAAATATATAAATTCCAGCCCCCTCCCCAGGCCCACTGGATCAGAGTCTCTGGGGTCAGAGCCCAGGAAGCTGTGTAGGTTTTTGTTTGTTTTTGTTAATCCTCATCCGAGGATATTTTTCCGTTGGTTTTTAGAGAGAGTGGAAGAGAGAGGGAAAGACAAGAGAGAAACATCAATGTGAGAGAAACACGTAGATTGGTTACCTCCTGCACTGGACCAGGCCCCGGCCGGGGGAGGAGCCTGCAACTGATGTGTGTGCCCTTGACTGGGAATCAAACCCGGGGCCCTTTAGCCAC
Organism: Cnephaeus nilssonii; assembly: GCF_951640355.1. Classification (NCBI taxonomy): domain Eukaryota; kingdom Metazoa; phylum Chordata; class Mammalia; order Chiroptera; family Vespertilionidae; genus Cnephaeus; species Cnephaeus nilssonii. Next base: position 4,722,766 of record NC_137094.1, on the reverse strand, counting down.
TGAACCAAACTGGCTAGGGCTTTCTATTGATTTTTTTATTTTTATTATTTGTTTATTTATTTAAAATATATTTTATTGATTTTTTACAGAGAGGAAGGGAGAGGGATAGAGAGTTAGAAACATCGAGGAGAGAGAAACATCAATCAGCTGCCTCCTGCACACCTCCTACTGGGGATGTGCCCGCAACCAAGGTACATGCCCTTGACCGGAATCGAACCCGGGACCTTTCAGTCCACAGGCCAACGCTCTATCCACTGAGCCAAACCGGCCAGGCTCTATTGATTTTTAGAGAGAGTGTAAGGGAGGAGGAAAGACAGAGAGAGAAACATCCTTGTGAGAGAGACACATCGATTGGTTGGTTGTCTTGGGGATCACCTGGGGCTGGGGATCGCCTGGGGCTGGGGATCGCCTGGGGCCAGGGAGGTACAGGCCCTTGTCTGGAATCGAACCCAGGACCCTTCTGTCCTCTGGCCGAGGCTCTATCCACTGAACCAAACCAGCTAGGGCGAAGCCCGGGTGTTTAATTGCTCTCTCAAGTCCCTCCCAGCTCTGAATCCACCTTTCTCTGCTGCTGGTTACATCAGGGAGAGGCCTGAGTGCCGTGGCCCTGAAGCCCACACCAGCATCACTGCTGAGAGTTCCTGCAGGCGGCGGGCAGACACATGGAGAGGGTGCCGTTTCTATGCCGGCCTTTTGCATGCATGTAGGGCACCTCAGCCTCGCTCCTCACTTCCACCTCCTCTCCCGCTGCTAACCTCAGACGCGCCCCTTAGGTAAGGTGACCAGACGTCCCGCTTTTGGCGGGACAGTCCCGATTTTTAACAATTTGTCCCGCGTCCCGCGGCGTTTTAAAAAAGCCCCGATTTTTGGAAAGAATGCACGACAAGCTCGGGAACGGCGGGAGAACGGGAAGGGAATGTACGGTTTTCGGCGGCCATGTGGCTATTTAGCCAGGATAAATAATGCACTAAAAATTGTGGAAGACGCGCTGTCCTTACCAGGAACTAATGCTGCGACTCAACGCGTTTTTCCTACGGTAAATAAAGTATGGACATCAGAAAAAAATCACAATTAAGTGTTGAGACTTTGAAAGCCATTTTATGTGTGAAATATAATTTAACAAATTCTTGTGAAAATTTTCATGACCTTTTAAACAACGACAGCAATCTACTAAAAAAAAATTCACTCAAATGAGAAATATGCCAAAGAATAAAATAATACTATACATAATTTTTTTATTATATTTGTAAATTGTACTTGTGTTGAAATTTAAAAAAATATATTACAATACTATTTTTTGCGTTCTATGAAAATTTTTGTTGCTCCATATAGACCAAATTTTTCATCAAGAACCCCCCCCCCCCCCCCCCCCCGTCAATGGTGTCCCGCTTTACCAATGTTAAAATCTGGTCACCTTACCCTTAGGGGAAGTGGGCGCTGGCTGCGGCCGCAGGGAGGGACTCCTAAGGTCACGAGGACTGTGCTCTACAGGATGGAATTGTGGTTTGAAAGCAGCGATGTCATTCAGTCTCTCCCAGGGAGACAGGCTGTGCTTCCGGCGTTTCAGTCCATTCAGAAGGTGTCACTCAGTGGGGTCCCCAAAGGCCCCATTCAGAAGAGCGGCTTTGAGTACCCACTCGAGCGCCATGCAGCCATGAAGATGGGCGTCATTTCCACTCCGTCTGAGCTTTCCATCGGGGTGCACAACATGTCAGAGGGCCGGCAAACAGCTGCACGCGATCAGGAGAAACAGCCAGAGGCCCTGCCCAGCCAATGAGCATGACTCGGAATATCGACCTTCTGAACAGGAGTTAGTACTTGCTCTTCTGTCCTGGGTGGAGGGGGTTGGAGCCAGGCGTGGGGTACAGGGTTCACTGCCCCATGCCAACCCAGATTGGATTATTTCCACCCCAGCCCTTCACCCTCTCTCCAAATTTGGGATTTTAAACGTATTCATCGGCACTTTTTAAATGTCTCCTTTTTTTCTAGGCGTTACACACTGGGGATACGAAAAACGAAGCCACCTTCCTGCCTTGGGGGGGGGGGGGGGTGTGTGCTTGGCAATGACAAAAGAAAAATTGGGAAAATGCAAGAACTTTTCATAAGAAAACGTTATGCATTTGAAAGAACCCAACTCCAACTTAAGCATGCAATGTTGACGCCACTATTTAAAATCAGCTTGGCCTCCGGGTTTTCCCCAGGAATGGTGCAAAGCCCAGCCTGGCTGATTCCATGGGAATTGCCGTAATTGTCTTATTGTAAATTAATTAGATTTTTTTTTTTTGTGGGTCAGATGAGTTGATCTCATTTTGACTCGAAGCTGGTTTTTTCCTTCTGTTTCTATTTGTAGGAAGCAGCAGGCCGAAGTGGATCAGCCCTGTGGCTTGTATCCATATGGATAGCTGATGTTTCTCCTGAAGGCATGTTTGGATGCGGAAGATTCTGGATGCAGTTCTGTGGGTTAGCGTCAAACAAGCCTGCCCTCTGTCTGTGTTCAACTTCTCTGGCTGTAGAGGTCATCTAGTAACGGCTGCGACGCCTGCCCATTGGCTCCTGGAAGAGCTGCTCTGAAAACAGTTAATGAGCCCAGGGCAGGGAACGTGGGCCTGGAATCCTCAGACATCCCCCAGGACCTGACAGCTGCCCCGAGCCAGCATCTTGATGCCATCTCCTCGTGCTCACGGCAAGAAGCTGCCTACTGGAGAGTGGATGTACTTGGTCGCGGGCATAATGTAAATTTTTCCCATATGTTGGCTGAACCTTTATGGGCTTATAATTTGATTTTCTGAAATGTAATTTGGTTTCATTTGCTGCCTTAATTCTAGATTAGCCTCACAGCGAGCAATAAGTTGGGTCTTAACCCCAGCCTTGTCCCAAGTCCCCCCTAACCCCTCCAAGGTGGGTAAGATATTACTTTCCAGAGCTCCCAATATACCCTTTGCTTTTCACTATTCCTTCTTTTTCCTTATGGTTTTATAACCGTAATTATCTTCATTCCTCTGAGTCCTCTACCAGGTATGAGCTTCTGGAGGACTATGTTGTTTATCTCTTCCTTGCTTGGCACATGGCAGATGTTTAACAAATGCTTTTTAAATAAGTGATTAGCTCAGCTGATGTGGCTCAGTGGTTGAGCATCGGCCCATGAACTAGGAGGTCATGGGTTCGATTTCTAGTCCGGGCACATTCCCGGGTTGCCAGCTCCATCCCAGTGGGGGAGCGTGCAGGAGGCAGCCGATCAATGGTTCTGTCTCATCATTGATGTTTCTATCTCTCTCTCCCTCTCCCTACCTACCTCTCTCTGAAATCAATAAAAACATATTTTTAAAAAATATGTTTTATTGGTTTTTTACAGAGAGGAAGGGAGAGGGATAGAGAGTTAGAAACATCGATGAGAGAGAAACATTGATCAGCTGCCTCCTGCACACCCCCTACTGGGGATGTGCCTGCAACCAAGGTACATGTCCTTGACTGGAATCGAACCTGGGACCTTTCAGTCCGCAGGCCGACGCTCTATCCACTGAGCCAAACCGGTTAGGGCCATATTTTTTAAAATAAAATAAAATAAATAAATTATTAAATACTTGGATACATGAATGAGTGAATGAATGAATGATGCAAGGTTAAATACATCACCAGGCACAGGGGAATTTAGTGGTTCTGTTGTGGTGCTAAAAAAAACCCTCTCTAGGGGCAACCGGTTATTAGCTGTGGGTGTGGAAAGTGATTTAGATCCCATATTGCATGTGGTGCTCAATTTGAAAACCAGACATACCAGCTAAGTTGGTTATGAAGTGAGATTCTGTGTCAGGAATCCTATTTGGGGGCGATGAGCTCTGGCGAAGGTAGAGTGAAGGGAAGACAGGTTAGGACACAGAGTCAAACAGAAGGGGTCCGGCCAAGCAGGGAGCACGTTGGGGGTCTCCCTTTGCCCAGTGGGGTTGAGACTGGGGTTGAGAGGCTGGGGCTGAGGTCTGGGGGAGCAGTTGGAGGGTGTAAGGGAGAGGCAGGGGTCTGAGAGTTGGGGAGCCTGAAACAGGAACTCTTGGTTCCCAGGTGCTTGCTAGGCCATTGGAAAATAAGTAAGTGGTTAAGGGCTGGGACCTCGGCCCTGGGCTAGAAGCACAGCTGCAACCTGGTCATGCCCACTCGCCGCCCTCGGGCCAGGGCGGGACTCGGGGCCCCTCATCACCTGCCACAGTGAACGGAGCAGTTTCCATCCACTGAACCGAAGGAAGAGAAAATGCTGAGTCTGAGATTGAGTCTCCAGGCAGCAGTTATTAGGGACTGAATTCCCTGCTTGACTTACTCTCCAATGCTGAAATTTGGCAAACTGTTTCCTTTTGCCACAGGATGAGGAATGCTTGTATTAAGCATAGAATCTAGCCGTAGCCGGTTTGGCTCAGTGGATAGAGCATCGGCCTGCGGACTGAAAGGTCCCGGGTTCGATTCCCGTCAGGGGCACATGCCCGGGTTGCGGGCTCGATCCCCAGTGGGGGACTTGCAGGAGGCAGCCGATCCATGATACTCTCTCATCGTGGATGTTTCTATCTCTCTCTCCCTCTCCCTTCCTCTCTGAAATAAATTAAAATATATATATATTTAAAAAAAAGAATAGAATACACACACACACACACACACACACACACGCACGCACACACACACAGTCTCTGCCGTCAGGCTGCTTACAGCTGAAACAATGATTCTGACACTAACAAGCCCCCCAATAGGCAAAGAGCAAATCTTTGACCCTGGAACAAACTGAGTATGTTCTGGTCAAGTCAGAACCAGAGCCGGAAGAAGGAGGCTCACTTGCTGATGCTGAAGGGGGAGGCCTACGATAATAGCAGGGATTTTATCCAAAAAGCCAATTATCGGGACAAGTGGAAGCAGGCTGGAGGGACGGTGGAGCCTCGTGGGGGCCTGCCTGTGCATGGCTAACGCATCATTGAACACAGGCCGACTGTGCGTTTTCTCGTGGCAGAGTGTCTGCTTGTCTTTGCTTGGTGACGGTCTGCATTTCTGTCTTAGATGTAAAACCGGGAGCTTCCCTGCGGCAGCCTGTTCAGAGGCAGCCGACGGCTGAGTGGCCTGGTGGACGGAGGTCGGATTTAACCAGGGGGCTGCCTGTCCTCAGGACCCGTTGTCCTTAGACCCTGGGGAGCTCGGATCGCCTGTCTTTCCTGCCCCTTCTCCTGGCGAATGCCTGACGCTTCCGGGCAGCCTGCGCTCAGCCTGCTCTCTGGCCCCCTCACTGCGTGCTGCTCAGAAGCCACCCCGGCTTTGGCTCTGGCGCAGGGAAAACGGCCTTATTTCCTTACATTTTTAATGCCCGGGCATGGGTTGGTAGAAGGGTTCTGCAGCCCAATGTTATTTCCTTCTGTGCTAAAGCTGCAGGATGTGTGGTGCTGGGTGGAGGGTGGAGGGTGGAGGGTAGAAGGTGGGGCACAGGGAAGCCGCCCATGTGAATAAAGCCTTTGATTCTGTGTCACGTGACATTCTAAGCCAGAAACTGGTAATGCTATCGAAATTCCCAAACAGTGCTTATCAGTGATTCCTTATCAACTCAAGGACACCCTCGGGGGTTAGCTCTTTATCAGTAATTTAGACGAAGACACCGAAGTGGCCGGTACATTTGAAGAGGGCCCCCATTTTCAGGGAGGGGGTGCTATCATCTCCAATATTAGGAATAGGGATGCAACATGGCTTTGAAAAATCAGAAAAGGTGTCTATGAACAACAAAATGGGCTTTCCCTCTCAGCGGAGGCAAATGCACGTTGAAATCCTTGGGAGTCAGAAATATAGACTCAAGGGGCCATGAGATTAAAAGTCACAAACCCAGGAGAAGTGCTTCCGAGTCAGAGTGGACCACAAAGCAAATGAGTTAGCGATGGAGTCTTCTAGTTCAAACAGTTTAGCCCAGCCGGTGTGGCTCAGTGGTTGAGCGTCGACCCATGAACCAACAGGTCACCGGTTCCATTACCGTCAGGGCACACGCCCGGGTGGTGAGCTCGATGATCCCCATTGGGGTTGTTGCAGGGGGCAACTGATCAATGTTTCTCTCTCATCGATGTTTCTATCTTTCTATCCCTCTCCCTTCCTATCTCTCTAAAAAAATCAATAAAAACATTTAAAAATAATAAGTTAAAACAGTTTATTGTGACTCACGGATAATTTAAAGGGGGCATCCATACAAAGGCAAGACATCATCTCCCCATGGTGTGTTGGATTAGCACGGGGAGTTCACTTTTTTATGATCCCACTTTTAAAAGAGCAGACATTCTCGAGGAGGACAATAATGGGGAGGACAGGGATGACAAACAGAAGGAAGAGGAGAGTCTATCTGTTCACACTTGAGCTGCCTCTCAGGCCCTGCTCTGTGGCTAGTACGTGGGATGGCATCGTGGGCTCGTCAATGCTATTTTGGGGTCTCGTCTGCAGGGCCAAATTTTACAACTTTGGAACTCAGTTTTACTGAATAATGAAGAAAAAAAAAATAGGTAAGCTGCTGGGCTAAAATTAGCCACTAATTATTTGCGAAGCTCTGCTCTCCCAGGTGCTCCCCGAGTTGCCCTACTTTCCTTTGTCCCCGGCCGGAGAGACCATTTATCTTTTTAAACAACTGCAGCACCACAGCAGCACTTTCTTGGCCTGAAACTCGGGCTTCTTTTGTCGTGGTTCTAGCCAATCACGGCTCCTCACGAAAATGCTAAGCTATAAATAAGGTAGGGAGGAAAGCTGAGGTTCTCGCCACTATTTCTGACAAGTGGGTGCTCCCAGGATCACAGAGTTTGAGGTCCGTGGGGCAGCTGAGCTGGTCGGGTGAGGGCTGCCTCTTCTGGCGTCCTCAGGGCCCGGGCTTCCTTCCCCCACACCCCTCTGACCCTTTGCTAGTGTGCTGTCCTCTGTGTAAGTTTATGCTGCAGGTTAGGGATTCCTGAGTCTCAGTGCGCATCAAGTCACCTGGGAATCCTGTTAAAATCCAGATTCTGGTTCGGGAGGTTTGGGGGGAGGGGGGGCGGAGAGCATGCTTCTGGACCGCTCCTGGGAGAAGGCAATGCGCTGTCCTCTGAGATGCGCTGTCTACCAACCGTCATCCCTGGGAAAGGGTCTTGGTATCTTTTTTAAAATTCCTGTTGAAGTGCGACATACATTCAGAAGTGAGGACACATCACCACAGTTCAATATATTCCCAAAAAGTGAACACACCTGTGGAATCAGCCCCCGGATCAAAAATGAGAACGCGGCCAAGCGCCCCAGCAGCCTCCTCATCAGGAGCCCCCTCACGCCCATCCAGTCACTGCTTCCCCAGAAGGAATCCGACCTCTGTCACCAGCTGTCGCCTACAACACCCCAATGGACACCCTTGTACGTGCCCCTTGTTCATGTGCCATGTATCTCTCTTGGCAGGTACCGAGCCCCATTCTGATTTTTAAAAAATATATTTTCGTTGATTTCAGAGAAGAAGGGAGTGGAAGAGAGAGATAGAAACATCAATGATGAGAGAGAATCATTGATCAGCTGCCTCCTGCATGCCCCACATTGGGGCTCGAGACTGAAACCCAGGCATGTGCCCCGACCAAGAATCCAACAGTGACCTCCTCCTGCTTCATAGGTCAAGGCTCAGCCACTGAGCCACACAGGGGGGACCCATTCTGATTTTTTTTAACATATCTTTATTGACTTCAGAGAGGAAGGGAGAGGGAGAGAGAGATAGAAACATCAATGGTGAGAGAGAATCATTGATCAACTGCCTCCTGCATGCCCCACACTGGGGATTGAGCCCACAACCTGAGTATGTGCCTTTGACTGGAATCAAACCCAGGACCCTTCAGTCCGCAGGCCCATGCTCTATCCACTGAGCTACACCGGCCAGGGTGCCATTCTGATTTTAATGGTAGAATGGTACCCCATAGATACACGAGTGCTTTGTGTCTATATTAGGACAGCGCAGTTTGCTCTTGGCATGGCTCTTGTCTAAGACTGATGAATGATTGATAAATGCCGCTAATAGCCTTAGGTTGTTTTGCATTGTTTTCTGGTCGAACTAAAACAGAAACACCGTGTTCAGGGCTCCTCCCAGGCCTGAAGTTTGTTTGTTCATCACATAAAATCAAAATTTAGAAACTGTGGCCCTGTTATTTGTTGAGAAGAAATAGGCTTGGAGTTTTGAAGAAGTCTCCAGTGTACTAGTTTGTCACGTGAAAATGGGATGGACAGACCTCTGTCTACACTCTGAGGGGAAATACCCCTCCTGTTGATTAGGGATAGTAATTTGGCAAGGACTGGGATTCATGAGTCAAGGTGGCATCTGATCCATTCTGATGACAGAACTCCTCTGGGATTTTCCCATGGGGAAGCCTACCAGCTCTCGGGATAGACTTATGATGCAGGTCTCTATCATCCACAGAGATACACCCCCAGCCGTGGGACTGCACAGCTGACGATAGCAACCCGTCTAGTTAAAGCCTGACTCATGCTTGGATAATTCTATTGACAAAGATTATCAATGGACTCCATGTCCCAGGAGCTAATTTCACCGTCATCTAACTGTAGGCATCACAATCTTCATTGGAGGCTGTTATCATCTGATTCTTTGAGGTACTAGTTAGTATAAATATATAAATTTAATGTGTCTATAGTTGATTTTTGTATATGATATTATTTGTTACTTTGCCAGCTTGCTTTTGAGAGATTCAGTTTTCTGTATGACTGTTGGTGTGTTTTTTGATCAGCCTCTGATTGTGATTGAACAAGAGATGGAGGGTAGGTTCGTTTTAAATTCGGCCAGTTTCCCTGGAGATATGACCCAATCTAAATTCCCTAAATAATTTCTAAAAAAAACCTGCAGCCTTGGCAGAAGCACCGCAAACTTTGATGTCCAAGTGCCCCTAAATTAAGATCTTCGCTGGCGGATATTTAGAAACACATAACATTCAGAAGCCCAGCAGTTGGTTCCAGACATCCGAGGGATCAGCGTGCAGATTAGTAAGATGATATGTGGCTACGTTAAGGGCATATTAATTCAGCGTTGTTGGGACCATGAAAACAGTTTCTTTCTGTGTGTAGGGTCCCTTAGAAAAGCTGCTTCTGTTACTAAATGCACCCCGAGTCCATCCTTTTCAAAGGTCCACTGAGCACACATGTCCGGTGGCCTGGCTGGCACCAAGGACACAGAGATGACGTGAGGCCAGCAGTCCTGCCCTGGTGAGAGCCACAGTCCACCTGGGCGACTGGCATATAAGCAAACCTTGGCAACTGGGGGGAGACCCTTTAAGACATTGTATCCTGTTTGCGTTCACGGCGAGTAACCCAGAACCTCACAGAGTCCACGCTCACATGAAGAAGGCACATCCTCTCATGCAGGAACGTTCTTAGAAGGCACGATGGTGACCCGAAGGGATATTTATCAGCGCAGCTTGGGGTGAGGTGGAAAGGCCAGAATCGGGAGTCTTCACGGGCAGGGGTGGGTAGGGGTATATTGCTGCTGTGGAATGGCTGGGGGATAAGGCCCACGATGTCTATACCCTCATCCCCCAAACATGCGAACTGTCTAAGTGCCCAAGGGGACTCTGCAGATGGGGTTGAGTGAAAGACCTTGAGATGAGATTACCCATGGGTCCTTAGGAGAGGGAGGCAGGCAGATCAGAGTCAGAAAGAGACAGAGGTGGGAGGGATGCCATTGTGAGGAAGGAGCCACAGCCAAGGGATGCGGGCCGCCTCCGAGGATGGGAGAAAGGCGAGGGGGTGGGTCCCGCCTTGGAGCCTCCAGAAATGACCGTCCCTGCCGACAGCTTCCGACAGCCTCACAGGACTGATGTGAGGTTTGTTGGAAGCCACGACGTTTGTGGTGATTGGTTACAGCGGCAACAGGGGAAATGCCCTGGTTCGCCGCCCCTCTCTCCTGTGCTTGCAGTGTACACGCACAGCGCTCAGCCAGCCTGGCCTCCCCTCCCTCGTTGTTCTTCCCTTCAGTGACCTCTGACCTACTCCAGTCACCTGTTCCCTGGGTCACAGCCTAGACTTACTAGTAATTGCAAGCCCTCTAGAACGTTCACTTTCAAGACTCTCACTCTGACCACCACTTCCCATTCCCCGGCGCTCTCTCTAGTCCCCGGATTCCAGTCATCCTTCCACCACACGGCTCCTCTGTCCCCCTGATCACCATCCTCTCCCCCTGATCACCATCCTCTCCCCTGATCACCATCCTCTCCCATGATCACCATCCTCTCCCCCTGATCACCATCCTCTCCCCCTGATCATCATCCTCTCCCCCTGATCACCGTCCTCTCCCCCTGATCACCGTCCTCTCCCCCTGGTCACCATCCTCTCCCCCTGATCATCATCCTCTCCCCCTGATCATCATCCTCTCCTTCTGATCACCATCCTCTCCTTCTGATCACCATCCTCTCCCCCTGATCATCATCCTCTCCCCTGATCACCATCCTCTCCCCCTGATCATCATCCTCTCCCCCTGATCACCATCCTCTCCTTCTGATCACCATCCTCTCCCCCTGATCATCATCCTCTCCTTCTGATCACCATCCTCTCCCCCTGATCACCATCCTCTCCCCCTGATCACCATCCTCTCCCCCTGATCATCATCCTCTCCCCCTGATCACCATCCTCTCCTTCTGATCACCATCCTCTCCCCCTGATCACCATCCTCTCCCCCTGATCACCATCCTCTCCTTCTGATCACCATCCTCTCCCCCTGATCACCATCCTCTCCCCTGATCACCATCCTCTCCCCTGATCACCATCCTCTCCCCCTGATCACCATCCTCTCCCCCTGATCATCATCCTCTCCCCTGATCACCATCCTCTCCCCCTGATCATCATCCTCTCCCCATGATCACCATCCTCTCCCCTGATCACCATCCTCTCCCCCTGATCACCATCCTCTCCCCCTGATCATCATCCTCTCCCCCTGATCACCATCCTCTCCTTCTGATCACCATCCTCTCCCCCTGATCACCATCCTCTCCCCTGATCACCATCCTCTCCCCTGATCACCATCCTCTCCCCCTGATCACCATCCTCTCCCCCTGATCATCATCCTCTCCCCTGATCACCATCCTCTCCCCCTGATCATCATCCTCTCCCCATGATCACCATCCTCTCCCCTGATCACCATCCTCTCCCCCTGATCACCATCCTCTCCCCCTGATCATCATCCTCTCCCCCTGATCATCATCCTCTCCTTCTGATCACCATCCTCTCCCCCTGATCACCATCCTCTCCCCCTGATCACCATCCTCTCCCCCTGATCATCATCCTCTCCCCTGATCACCATCCTCTCCCCCTGATCACCATCCTCTCCCCCTGATCACCATCCTCTCCCCCTGATCACCATCCTCTCCCCCTGATCACCATCCTCTCCCCCTGATCATCATCCTCTCCCCTGATCACCATCCTCTCCCCCTGATCACCATCCTCTCCCCCTGATCACCATCCTCTCCCCCTGATCACCATCCTCTCCCCCTGATCATCATCCTCTCCCCTGATCACCATCCTCTCCTTCTGATCACCATCCTCTCCCCCTGATCACCATCCTCTCCCCCTGATCACCATCCTCTCCCCTGATCACCATCCTCTCCCCCTGATCACCATCCTCTCCCCCTGATCACCATCCTCTCCCCCTGATCACCATCCTCTCCCCCTGATCACCATCCTCTCCCCCTGATCACCATCCTCTCCCCTGATCACCATCCTCTCCCCCTGATCACCATCCTCTCCCCCTGATCATCATCCTCTCCCCCTGATCACCATCCTCTCCCCTGATCACCATCCTCTCCCCCTGATCACCATCCTCTCCCCTGATCACCATCCTCTCCCCCTGATCATCATCCTCTCCCCCTGATCACCATCCTCTCCCCCTGATCACCATCCTCTCCCCCTGATCACCATCCTCTCCCCCTGATCACCATCCTCTCCCCTGATCACCATCCTCTCCCCTGATCACCATCCTCTCCCCCTGATCACCATCCTCTCCCCCTGATCATCATCCTCTCCCCCGATCACCATCCTCTCCCCCTGATCACCATCCTCTCCCCCTGATCATCATCCTCTCCCCCTGATCATCATCCTCTCCCCCTGATCATCATCCTCTCCCCCTGATCACCATCCTCTCCCCCTGATCACCATCCTCTCCCCCTGATCACCATCCTCTCCCCCTGATCACCATCCTCTCCCCTGATCACCATCCTCTCCCCGTGATCACCACCCTCTCCCCCTGATCACCATCCTCTCCCCTGATCACCATCCTCTCCCCCTGATCACCATCCTCTCCTTCTGATCACCATCCTCTCCCCCTGATCATCATCCTCTCCCCTGATCACCATCCTCTCCCCCTGATCATCATCCTCTCCCCTGATCACCATCCTCTCCCCCTGATCATCATCCTCTCCCCCTGATCACCATCCTCTCCCCCTGATCACCATCCTCTCCTTCTGATCACCATCCTCTCCCCCTGATCACCATCCTCTCCTTCTGATCACCATCCTCTCCCCCTGATCACCATCCTCTCCCCTGATCACCATCCTCTCCCCTGATCACCATCCTCTCCCCCTGATCACCATCCTCTCCCCCTGATCATCATCCTCTCCTTCTGATCACCATCCTCTCCCCCTGATCACCATCCTCTCCCCCTGATCATCATCCTCTCCCCCTGATCACCATCCTCTCCCCTGATCATCATCCTCTCCCCCTGATCACCATCCTCTCCCCTGATCACCATCCTCTCCCCGTGATCACCACCCTCTCCCCCTGATCACCATCCTCTCCCCTGATCACCATCCTCTCCCCCTGATCACCATCCTCTCCTTCTGATCACCATCCTCTCCCCCTGATCATCATCCTCTCCCCTGATCACCATCCTCTCCCCCTGATCATCATCCTCTCCCCTGATCACCATCCTCTCCCCTGATCACCATCCTCTCCCCTGATCACCATCCTCTCCCCCTGATCATCATCCTCTCCCCTGATCACCATCCTCTCCCCCTGATCACCATCCTCTCCTCCTGATCACCATCCTCTCCTTCTGATCACCATCCTCTCCCCCTGATCACCATCCTCTCCTTCTGATCACCATCCTCTCCCCCTGATCACCATCCTCTCCCCTGATCACCATCCTCTCCCCTGATCACCATCCTCTCCCCCTGATCACCATCCTCTCCCCCTGATCATCATCCTCTCCTTCTGATCACCATCCTCTCCCCCTGATCACCATCCTCTCCCCCTGATCATCATCCTCTCCCCCTGATCACCATCCTCTCCCCTGATCATCATCCTCTCCCCCTGATCACCATCCTCTCCCCTGATCACCATCCTCTCCCCGTGATCACCACCCTCTCCCCCTGATCACCATCCTCTCCCCTGATCACCATCCTCTCCCCCTGATCACCATCCTCTCCTTCTGATCACCATCCTCTCCCCCTGATCATCATCCTCTCCCCTGATCACCATCCTCTCCCCCTGATCATCATCCTCTCCCCTGATCACCATCCTCTCCCCCTGATCATCATCCTCTCCCCCTGATCACCATCCTCTCCCCCTGATCACCATCCTCTCCCCCTGATCATCATCCTCTCCCCCTGATCACCATCCTCTCCTTCTGATCACCATCCTCTCCCCCTGATCACCATCCTCTCCCCCTGATCACCATCCTCTCCCCTGATCACCATCCTCTCCCCTGATCACCATCCTCTCCCCCTGATCACCATCCTCTCCCCCTGATCACCATCCTCTCCCCTGATCACCATCCTCTCCCCGTGATCACCATCCTCTCCCCCTGATCATCATCCTCTCCCCCTGATCACCATCCTCTCCTTCTGATCACCATCCTCTCCCCCTGATCACCATCCTCTCCCCGTGATCACCATCCTCTCCCCCTGATCACCATCCTCTCCCCCTGATCACCATCCTCTCCTTCTGATCACCATCCTCTCCCCCTGATCACCATCCTCTCCCCTGATCACCATCCTCTCCCCTGATCACCATCCTCTCCCCCTGATCACCATCCTCTCCCCCTGATCATCATCCTCTCCCCTGATCACCATCCTCTCCCCCTGATCATCATCCTCTCCCCCTGATCACCATCCTCTCCCCCTGATCACCATCCTCTCCCCCTGATCATCATCCTCTCCCCCTGATCACCATCCTCTCCCCCTGATCACCATCCTCTCCCCTGATCACCATCCTCTCCCCCTGATCACCATCCTCTCCCCCTGATCACCATCCTCTCCCCGTGATCACCATCCTCTCCCCCTGATCACCATCCTCTCCCCCTGATCACCATCCTCTCCTTCTGATCACCATCCTCTCCCCCTGATCACCATCCTCTCCCCCGATCACCATCCTCTCCCCCTGATCACCATCCTCTCCCCCTGATCATCATCCTCTCCCCCTGATCACCATCCTCTCCCTTGATCACCATCCTCTCCCCCTGATCACCATCCTCTCCCCTGATCACCATCCTCTCCCCCTGATCATCATCCTCTCCCCCTGATCACCATCCTCTCCCCCTGATCACCATCCTCTCCCCCTGATCATCATCCTCTCCCCCTGATCACCATCCTCTCCTTCTGATCACCATCCTCTCCCCCTGATCACCATCCTCTCCCCCTGATCACCATCCTCTCCCCCTGATCACCATCCTCTCCCCCTGATCATCATCCTCTCCCCCTGATCACCATCCTCTCCCTTGATCACCATCCTCTCCCCCTGATCACCATCCTCTCCCCTGATCACCATCCTCTCCCCCTGATCATCATCCTCTCCCCCTGATCACCATCCTCTCCCCCTGATCACCATCCTCTCCCCCTGATCATCATCCTCTCCCCCTGATCACCATCCTCTCCCCCTGATCACCATCCTCTCCCCCTGATCACCATCCTCTCCCCCGATCACCATCCTCTCCCCCCGATCACCATCCTCTCCCCTGATCACCATCCTCTCCCCCTGATCACCATCCTCTCCCCCTGATCACCATCCTCTCCCCTGATCACCATCCTCTCCCCCTGATCACCATCCTCTCCCCCTGATCACCATCCTCTCCCCCTGATGTCCTTGTTCCCTCCAAACTCAATAAGCATCCCTCGCCCACACTCTGGACTCCCTGCCCTCTTGCTCACTTTGACACGGTCTTTAACTCAGTCCCATCTGCTTGCCAAAACCCAACGCCTGTTTATATCCAATTGTCTGCCTGCGCTTGGACAACTGAACGCGACTGAAGCAAAACCTACAACCGCACTGCTGGTCTTCATTTACACTCAGGGAGCCCTAGAGCTGCCGGCTCAGTCTGCTCCTCACCCAGAGTCCACTCGGCACGCACACCTTCCCGCTCTCCCAGCCAGCAGCCTGCCCTCCCCTCCCGCCGCCTTGCTCTGGTTTTAGGACTCCTATATCCTCCTCCCCCATCTCCCTGCCTTCCTGCTCACACACCGGCTTCCACTCCGTGTGGTTCTGGGTGCGCTGTCTGTGTTCCTCTCTCAAGCCAGCTTCTCCAGGTCCGTTCCAGCTCGCACCTCTCTCCCCTGCTCAAGAACGTGACATTGTTTCCCTCATCTCAAGGTCATTACTTTTCCCTTCGGTGTTTGGCTCGTGCCTATGCTATGGCAAAGCTCCTTGAGAGCATGGTCTGTGTTTGCTCTCTCTCCTTCCGTCCTCTCCTGAACCTCCTCCAGTAGCGCTTTCTGTCCCACTGTCCCGCTGAAATAGCGCTTATTGTGGAGTCAATGATCCCAGCTTGCTAAGCCCAAGGGGTAGGCCCCATGTCACCTCACCGCTCAGAAGCACGTGACTCAGTGATCACACCCACTTTCTTGAAGCACTTTTCCCCCTTTGGCTTCTGGGGGACTCCTGTTTTTAAAGATTATTTGTATTGATTTCAGAGAGGAAGAGAGAGGGAGAGAGAGAGAAACAGCAATGAAGAGAATCATTGGTCGGCTGCCGCCTGCACGCCTTTACTGGGGGTGGAGCCCGCCACCTGGGCATGTGCTCTGACCCGAAATCCAACCAGCGACCTTTCTCTGCATGGGACACATTCAACCACACCAGCCAGAGCTGGAAAGCATCTTGAACCCCCAGATCCCCCTGAGGAAGAAGCCTCTTCTCTCCCGAGGCCCCTCAGAGACCTCACGTGAGGCAGGTGTCTCATAGATGATGTCCCTTCATTCCCTCCGTGCTGGCTAATAGGACCCGGCAGGAAATGGGAGGGCTTATCTAGGGGCGTATCTTGAGGGGGTTGGGCTAAGGAGGGCAGGACCTGAGGCTGGCCGGGTAGGGATTCACCGATAGAGAATGTCCTTTAAATAAGAGTTCCATTCCTGGCAAGGACAGCCATGTCAGCCCTCCTACGTGCCGGGGTTGCTCCATCCAAAGGGAGCATGATGATGACAGCAGCGAGTGAGGCAGCGAAGCGGGAGCTGTCCTGCGGAGCATTGAGGGAGGTTAGAAGGCTGAAGGAGATGATGCTGTAAGAATGGGCTTGAGCCCTAACTGGTTTGGCTCAGTGGATAGAGCGTCGGCCTGCGGACTGAAGGGTCCCAGGTTCGATTCCGGTCAAGGGCATGTACCTTGGTTGCGGGCACATCCCCAGTGGGAGGTGTGCAGGAGGCAGCTGATAGATGTTTCTCTCTCATTGATGTTTCTAACTCTCTATCCCTCTCCCTTCCTCTCTGTAAAAAAATAAAATCAATAAAAAATATATTTAAAAAAGAAGAATGGGCTTATTATGTGACACAGAGAGCCCATTCTTGACCTTGAGGTCTAAGGAGCAAGGCCTCCTGGGAAGCAATGAGCACGTGCTAAGGGGGGACACCAGCGTCCTCCAGAAGCCCATGCTGGCCGTCCTCCCCGGAGCAGAGGTCCCCTAGGAGGTTCCGCCGTGGCACTGGGCTCGCCAGTATCGGTGGGGGTGAGAGCATTCTGGAAAAGCAGAGCCCAGGTGGTAGCACTTCACATGCCCGGGCAGGGTGGATGTGAGAGAAACAGGCAGCAGGGTCAGGATCTCAAAGGGCATGTCTCCTTTTGCAGAGTTTTGTGACCAAACTTTGGGCTATTTGTGGCCAATAAATAGTCCATAGTGATCCGAGGGAGGCAGGATGGGTGGGCAGCTAACTCAGATGTCACTTCACTTACGTCACCAGGAAAACCCGGGAGCTCGGTGAGCACGAGGCTAGTATCAACTGCCGAAGTGGAAAATGATGACCTCTGCCCCAGTTTCCATACCGGAGGCGTTCTCACCTCCAAAGGCCATCGCGATTGGAAGACAGGCAAGGTCCCCTGGGGAACGGACCTGCGGTGCCACGACAGGGGTATGCGGTTATTATGCCCCCATTCCTTTTTCTAGGGCAGTGGTCGGCAAACTCACTAGTCCACAGAGCCAAATAGCAACAGTACAACGATTGGAATTTCTTTGGAGAGCCAAATTTTTTACACTTAAACTTCTTCTAACGCCACTTCTTCAACATAGACTCGCCCAGGCCGTGGTATTTTGTGGAAGAGCCACACTCAAGGGGCCAAAGAGCCGCATGTGGCTCGCGAGCTGCAGTTTGCCGACCACGGTTCTAGAGGGACCTGTGGTCATGTGCCAGAGAAGTAAATAGAGGGAAAAGGGGAAGACCAGGCCTTTGAGGGGGATGGATATAGGGGACTCAAAACACCCCGTCATCCCCCAGTGACAGTAGAAACCTATGAGGCCAGGTGACCAATGGATTCCTGCCCAAGTCCATCTGAGGGTGGGTCCGGTGAGTCTGCACATCTCCCCCCCCCCCCCCGTGGCTGTTGTCTCAGTCATAATGGGGGGGAATATACGTAACTGCAGGCTGAACCCTCACACTGGGCACCTGGTCTGTGGAGTAAGAGCTGCTATGATCGGTGAAAGATGAGACAGAGGGCCGGAAACCAGGACAACAGGCTTTATTAGAGGAGAAGGACCCTGCTGGGCTGCCCCACAAGGGGGAGTAGTCACATGTGCAGAGGGGAACATGCCTTTTGAGGGGAGGAAAGGGAAGGGATGGGGCTTAGGGCACTCGGCACATGCTGATTGGTGGTTTCATATAAGGCACATGATAAGGCTCTCAGGGACTTAGGAATCGGGGCTTAGGGTATTTGGCAGGTGCTGATTGGTGGTTCAATGTACAGTCCATATAAGGTGCCTGGTTCGGTGCTCAGGAATGTCCAGGCCGCAGGTGCAGGTTACGTCACACTCCGCCCTCCAGTTGGGGGAAGGGAGGATCTATCCGTCGGAGGAGCCCAGTGGGGGTCCTTCCAACTCCCCTCCTCCAGCCAAGAGAGTAAATGAGCAGCAATGACGCAGCCCCAGGAGCACCGTGGAGGCGGGCAACGGGGTGCAGGGGCAGCAGCCTCCATCGCATCCCCACGCACCCCCGTGGCCCTTGTGAAACCAGGTGCATCAGGCAGGGGGTGGCCGGGGCTGCCAGTGCAACCGCTGTGCCAGGTGCCGCGTCTTTACTGGAGGGCGTCAGCATCGTCTCGGGAACTAGGATGTGTTGAATGTGACCTTGCCTGTGGCCACCAGGGAAGAAGAGAACACTCCCGCTTGCATGTACCAGGCCGCGGGATACACACCGTCCCTGCCCTGCCCCGAGGCTGCGCTAACTCTTCTCTCTCTGACACCAGAGCCCACCATTTGCATCATCTGTGGAAGCAGGACGTCAGGCTGATCCCTGGAAGCAATGGCATCCCGCTCCCTTCGATCCGGAAAGCAGGAATCGATGCGAACTCCGGGTGCCCTCGTGCCAAGGGACGGGAGATGAACACCACGAGGACTCCCAGGTGGGAGGCCTGGCCATTGACAGCAATCTATTAGGTCCCGATATTGTTGGAATCCACTCAGAACAGACATTCAGAGGGAAAGCAAGAGGTTGTGAGAGAGCAGTCTGTAATAACCTCTGCGTGTTCACGGGGACCTCCGGGGTCTCAGGGAGGCCCACATTGCTGCTGCAGCTAAGGCCCGAGGGGAGAGCAGCAGAAAAACCTTAGACATGGAGACCTGTTGTTGCTGTTTTGTGCATAATTTTCTAGGAGGAATCTGTCTTCTTCTTGGCACCGGCAGGAAACCCAAATGGCACGGGTTCCTTAGAAGTAGGCAAATAGCCAGTGCCATTGTTGGGAGAAACAAGCAAACAAAAATGCATCAAACCGTAAAGGAGGTGTGAACAGGGGCATCGTGGGATGGAGGAGGACCCTGGAGGCAGCACTGGGAGGCCGGAGGCCAGGGAAGCAGCGGTGCTGAAGGAGGGAGGGAGGGAGGGAGGGAGGGAGGGAGGGAGGGAGGGAGGGAGGGAGGAGGAAGGAGTGGGGGAGACAGCAGGACAAAGTGAAGCATGCAGGTGGGACCCGGCCAGCAGGCGTGGGAAGGAGGGAGCGCTGAGTCCTGAAAAGCTGAAATGAAAGATTGGGGGTGGGGTGGGGTGTGTGTGTGAGGGGAATCAATGAGCCTGTGGCAAAGCTGAGTGATAGAAAAGACTGATCTAATTCAAAAAACTATCAGTGCCTTTTCCCAATACAAAATCAATTGTGTTTAGGAAAGAAAATGACAAAGTCCTCCTAAAAATTGTTGGCGAAAGTAACTTTTGCCCTAGCAGGTTTGCTCAGTGGTTAGAGCGCCGCCGGCCCATGGACTGAAGGGTCTTGGGGTTGATTCCAGTCAAGGGCATGTACCTCTTTTGCAGGCTTGATCTCTGGCCCTGGTCTGGACGCGTATGGGAGGCAACTAATCAATGTGTTTCTCTCACATCAATGTTTTTCTCTCTCTCTGTCTCTCCCCCTCCCTTCCACTCCTTTATGAATCAATGGAAAAAATATCCTTGGGGGGTGATTAACAACAGTAACAAAAGAGAGTAACTTTTATCACTTCTTTTTAGAAAACTTAAGCTTGTTCATTTTAGACATTTTGTAAAATATAAATTAGTAAAATAAAACACACCCATAACTCTACCACTCAGAGATTAATACCGTTCCTATTTTGATGTTTACTATCCAGAGGTTTTGTGAGCATGTATTTCATTTTAGTAAAAATAGGATCAAGCCGAAGCCGGTTTGGCTCAGTGGATAGAGCGTCGGTCTGCGGACTCAGGGGTCCCAGGTTTGATTCCGGTCAAGGGCATGTACCTTGGTTGTGGGCACATCCCCAGTAGGGGGTGTGCAGGAGGCAGCTGGTCGATGTTTCTCTCTCACTGATGTTTCTAGCTCTCTGTCCCTCTCCTTTCCTCTCTGTAAAAAATCAATAAAATATATATTTTTTAAAAAAGAATAGTTTATATTAAAAAAAAAAAAGTAGGATCAAGCTGAGTGAGACGATTTCTTCTTAAAATGCGTTCTTTTCATCTCTGAGAAGAACAATGTGCTCACCTCAAGTCACATTCAGTTTCTAAAAGGAACGCCATGAACGACAGGACATCTCTTCCGGGATTATCTTTTTAATGTGAGTCCCCATCCTATTTCCTTCTTCTGGAATGTGCTCTATCCCTGGAGGAAGCCAGGGCCAGGGCGCCCAGCCTGGCTTCCTGTCCCTCTGCCCAGCCCCACAGCCTCCCTCTCGTGACGTTATCAGTGGCTGCTACAGCTGACCCACATATCTAACTTATTTTTATGGAGCCTTTTTCTGGAACAAAAAAACAAAAAAAAAAGTTCTGGGACATGGCCCACAAGAAAAGGAAGTGCTCTCGGGCTGGAGGATGGCAGGGCAGACACCGCCCCACCTCACAGGGCTCTGCCGCGGGGTCTGTGTTCACTGCCCGTGCCTTCAGCTCAGGCCCTCTGTGAGCCTGGAGAGAGGACTGGAAGAGACATCAATGAGGCCAGGTAATAAATGGCATACACGTAGTGACCCAAAGTCATCTTGCCTTCTCACTAACCATCAGATTTGGGGCAAGTTACTTACATTCTCTGAGCCTCGGTCTCCTTTCAACAGCTAATACCTCTGCAGAAAATAGTGGCAAGACTGGCTAAGGCCAAAGGGGTGAAGAACAGGCATTTCTGTGATCCGTGCAGAAACGACTCCTCGTGCAGACGTGCACACTAAAAGTGAGAGCGCTTATGGTGACCACAGGGTTGGGGGTAGGTTGCTCAAAACGTGTGCAACCTTATAACTAAAGCACTGACAATAACAATACCCTCCTAATAAAATACTATCACAGTTAAACATCCTATATAATAAGAGAGGAATATGCTAATTATCCATTACACCATGAGGCGTTAACGACTGACCGCATAACGACCAGATCAGGGATCTGCAGGAGGGTGGGGCAGTGAACTACAAGCGAGCGGCGGAGAGCTACAGGAGGGGCCTGGGCAGCAAGCTATGAGGGATGGGGGAAGGGAGAGGGGGGACAGAGGGAGCTACAGGAGGGCGGGGCAGCAGGTGGAGAACTACAGGAGGGCGGCAGCGAGCTACCGGCGCACGGATTCGTGCACAGGGCCACTCGTCTCCTATAAAAAGAAATATTTAGTAAATATAAGTCTTGCCTTTAAGAAAAGGCGGTGGCTGCTTGATGGAAGAAGGAGTGGTCAAGGGGATGCTGCCCAGTGAAGGAGATGAGGGCAAAATGCACCACGACCAGGAAAACTTCCCAGGGAGCACTTCCAAGAGGAAGAGAGGGGGTGAATGGGATGTCGAGTACGGGTTACTTCACGATCCCTTGGTCTTTTAAGCTTATTAAATAGCTTTGAAGTAACTTACTATGTTACCGTGCACTGACCTGTGACGTAGTAAGTGTGCACTGAGCTGCAAAATACTGACATGCTGGGGGAAGTCACCTGGATCAAAGCGATCTTGATCATACTGATATGGCCCTATCTACCATCCGTGTATGAAGCAATTGGCCTTGCATACGTAGACTCTGGAGCAAAACAGACTGTGCCTCGGCCGGTGGCTGGCTCATGGTAAACACGCTTGAATGGTTGGGAAGTCATCTCCATCGCCAGGATCATACCCATCACCAAAATGCTCGCCACCTGTGCTAATGCTCCCTGCTCAGAACTCCCGAGTAGAGCAGAAGGTTAACCAACAGAGCGGCACACGTCAGATCACAAGGAGAACCACCCTGAAGCGAGATTCCTCCCAGCCCGGGGCTTGCGTGAGCTCCTGCGAAAACAAGAGCTGGTTTCAGGATGTGGGTTGGAGCTCCAGGGGACAGTAACACGTGAGAGCAGAAGCAGGTGGCTTTAGAGTCATCCCTCTGGATCTGGATTGATCATGTCTATTTACGGCAAAGTGGTGCTGGTGGCCTTATGCAGTGCTCGACTGGAGACGAGACTGAGGCTCTTCTGATTTGATTTGATTTGATTTATTATTTTGTAAATACATTTTAATTGATGTCAGAGAGGAAGGGAGAGGAAGAGAGAGAGAGAGAAGCATCAGTGATGAGAGGGAGCCATTGATCGGCTGCCTCCTGCACGTTGGACCGAGCCTGCAACCCAGGCATGTGCCCTTGACCGGAATCGAACCTGGGACCCTTTGGTCCACAGGCCCGACGCTCTATCCACGGAGCCAAACCAGAGAGGGCCTGATTTTATTTTGGCCAATTATCTACTACAATGGCATTGTAGTAAGGCTAGACCAAGTCTAATCCCTCTGTTCTACCAAGCTTCAGATTTAATACGCATCGGGAAAGGTCATGGACAAATCGAGAGTTCATGTTTCACCAAGATTTGACCTTTACATAAGAGCCACTAACGTTTCTTTGCTTTTATAACAGCCTTCTGTCCTGCTTCACTGTTTGACAGAGTTTGTGGGAAGAGGCAATAATGATCTGAAGAACTAAACAGCAATACTTCATGCAGGATCTCTTCAAATATTAATACGAGCCTCAGTCTCAGAGCTCACTGGGTGCCACCTCAACTCGACTCACGTTTGGCTGATGTAAACCCTTCTCCCAGGCTGTCTTGGAGAGCCACCATGTCCCAGTTGGTGGAAGGAACATAGAGTTGAAAAGACAACACCTAGAATGGTGCTTGTTTTTATAAAACTGTCCATACACGGTGTAACACAGCAGTGTTATGAATTTAGGCATTCAAGAACCAGGAAATTCCAGAGCTAAGGTTCTTATGTTGATTCAGCCATATAGCACCTTTAATATGTTTGCTATATGTCCTAAAAACACACACCGTGATGTGATATGATACTGTAAAACTTTCAAAGGGAAAAACAGAAAGAACCAACGTATGGCTGGAAAGTTCAAATGAATATTGCTATGAAAATCCTTAGGCTTTGATGACATATGCTTCATCACTATGTATTTTTTCTGGGTTAGGTAGAAGGTGTATGAAAAGAAAAAAAAATGATCATTTTGCTGAAGTCAAATCCCTAAATTACAGTTTTTTGAATCAGGAAGCCTTCAGTCAAAGTTCTTGCAGAAACCCGTAAAATGTTCAATTTAGTGCTCTTCTTAAACACATTCTTTAAATCTTCATGACTTTAGATTGGCTTGATTTTCCCCCTTCCTCCATTGGGAGCACATTCCTGCCAAGTTGGAAGTTCCTAACAATCATTTTTCTGAATGACATAAATGCCAAAAAATCTCAACCGTCTGTCTGCAATAGGAAAAATTATATTTCTTTCTCCGTCGTTTTACTGCAGGCTCGTGAAGCTATTTTTATAAACCTCAATTTTTTTCATGTGGGAGGAAAGTTCAGTCCAAATATGTTGACTTAAAACCCAAAGTAAATTCCTCTAGGAAGGTCTTCAGTAAATGAGTGACTGTAGTATAGTCTTAAATAGTACGCTTAATGTCATTACTTAAAAACAATAACTTTGCCCTAACCGGTTTGGCTCAGTGGATAGAGCATCGGCCTGGGGACTAAAGGGTCTCAGGTTCGATTCCGGTCAAGGGCATGTACCTTGGTTTTGGGCACATCCCCAGTAGGGGGTGTGTAGGAGGCGGCTGATCGATGTTTCTAACTCTCTATCCCTCTCCCTTGCTCTCTGTTAAAAAAAAAAAAAATCAATAAAATATATATTTAAAAAAACAAACAAGCAATAACTTTTTGGGGCTTCACTTGAGTGACTTGGTCAAGGTGACTAAACTTCCTTTTCCCAAAGTAAAACTGACGGTAGTGTATGAAGTCGACTCCGGCGCCTTATCTGTCTGCCCAGCAAGACTTCCCGATGCTTTTCTTCGGGTACATGTCCTGCCCTCAGAGATCTTCCCGGGGATTTGTTGATTTGGAGCCTGGGGTGGAACAGCCGTGCCCTGAGGTCAGGTGTGATGGTAGCGGAAGGTGTATGTGTGAGTGGGAGGGAGCGGTGGCCACCTTCTCCACCCCGAGCAGAACTGAAATCCTAGCGCTGTAGAAGAGGGTCAAGTCAAGCAGAACCGGAGGGCCATGAGCAGCATGCGGGCTGAGGGTGATGGGTGGGGCCGGGGTGAGCACCATGCTGAGCGTGAAGGAGAGAGGCACGCCTCGTCTTCCTCCCAGCCCCAGGAGCGCAGGCCTGGTAGGTCCAGGGCAGGCCCTCTGACCCTATGAGGTACCTCATTGTCCTGAGCCTCATGAGCTGGGATACTCCTTTCCATGCTAAAGCTAACTTTATAGTTAGGTTTCTTTTTTGTTTTATTTTTATTGTTAATCCTCACCTGAGGATATTTTTTCTATTGATTTTTAGAGAGAGTGGAAGGGAAAGAGGGAGGGAGGAAAGGGGGGAGAGAGAAAGAGAGAGAGAGAGAGAGAGAGAGAGAGAGAGAGAGAGAGAAACATGGATGTGAGATACATCGATTAGTTGCCTCCCGCATGCGTCCCACAGGCCGAGGATCAAACCTATAACCCAGGTATGTGCCCTTGACCGGGAATCGAACCCATGACCCTTCAGTGTGCAGGCCAACACTCTAACCACTGAGCAAACTTGCCAGGGCTTACGATTCTTTTAAATTTATCCTAGGTAGGAGCAGGAGAACAAAGGAATGCTCCATCTGGTTCTTCCAAATAATGGGTAAGTGAAGGAAACTGTGTGTTCCTGCCACGAAGTCAGGCCTGCGCGGTACAGCAAGCCCCGCCGTGCACTTCCACGCCGACCGAGAAGCATCCGTGGCCATTGTTTATCAAGTTCTGCAGTAAATCAGTAAACATGAGCTCGGCCCCTGGTCCAGGTTGCTAATAAAGCATTTTATTATGTCCTCACTCCCTAAACACAATGTAACAAATCTATAAATTCTATACATGTCTAACCAAAGCCAGGGTTTATAATGTACTGAAAGTTTAACTTGGGGAGGCCATCAATTTTACCAGCGCTAGGATTTCAGTTCTGAGGCCATTGCCAAGTAGCTAAGTCTAGTGGTTAGTCCGCCAGAAATACATTGTGTGTGTGTGTGTGTGTGTGTGTGTGTGTGTGTGTGTGTGTGTGTGTCGGGGCGGGGGGAAGGGATCCTTTCTTTTCTCTTTTAATTTTTGAAAAAGAACAAATTGCGTTGAACGAATGTGATAGTGAAAATGTTACCGCTCTCCTGGGCATTGTAGTGTTTGCTTTGTGGGCAGCCACCTCCCAGGATCCTTTGTTCGCTGGGAGCACAGGACACTGTCTGTTCTGAGTAACACACCCACACTCCTGTGCAGCTGGTAGAACGAGGGCAGACACACCAGTTGTCGCGATGCCTGTGATGTGCTGTTGTTACACGTTAACTGTCACCTCTGAGTAACCATTTTTTTTAGAAACCTTTCTTAAAGGCACAAGCCTCCGTAGTAATCCTTGGAGAAAGAAATGAGACAATACAGGTTATGTTAGTCGTGTTTTGAGACTTTGAAAAGGTAGCCATCCTCTATTAGTGTTAAGACACTTTTAAAAAAGAAACGAATGACAATGAAATAAATATCAATATTGCATGTTTTGGAAATAGTACAAATACCGTATTTTCCGGCGTATAAGACGACTGGGCGTATAGAAGATTTTCCTGGGTTAAAAAGTTGTCTTATACGCCGGAAAATACGGTAAATATATACTCTATAGATCTGCCCTTGCGAGACGTTGGGAAAATCTCAGATTCCTCAGGCTCCCAAAGCTCAGCGTTCTCGTCTATAAAGTGCAGAGACTGGACTGGATGTTCTTGACATTATTTTCAGAGATAACATCCTCGAGCCTATGGTTGTGGAGAGCATCGTGACTCACTTAGAGTTTCCTTTCAACGCATCGCAGTTTACCGAGGAGCCGAATCATTCAGGAGCTGAATCATTCCATGCCTTTATTTAGGAAACAGAGACACCGAGGAAATGAGCAGTACGTGACTAGATTTCGCAGGGAAAGGCTACTTCATAAAAAGAGAAGACTTCTGAGTGTGTCAGGATTGTGGGCATGTGGGAGAAGTGTAAGAAGGAAGGCTGATGCAACCCATTACTCACGGGCCTTCTCTCCTCCCCCACAGCAGCCTGTCGCTGGGATTTCTCAGTGAATCCCACCCTGCGCTCTGTGGTAACTCCATTAATTAACGTTTACATGTGGGTAAAGGGAAATCAAAGGAGAAAGTGATTTTTCCAGGTTTAAATCAGATTAAAAAAACTTGAAATTTAGGGGGAGACTTCTAATCATATGAGCATACTGTAGAATTAAAGTGTAGAGAGTGAATATTAGCCATTTCTTTTTCTATAAACATGCACACGAAATAACTTTAATGGTCATAAGTGTTGGGAAACATCTATATAACCACTATTTACAAAAGCCAACTCACTTCGACTGCTGTGGAAAATCAAAAAAACAAAACTCGGAATCGCAAATGAAAGTTGGTTCGGTTCGCTATGCGTCAGCACAGTTAGTGTGAACACAATTAAAATGAGGGAGGGACTGCGTGTCAGTAAATACAAGATATTAAAGATTTTGTGCAAAGGAGAATCTCTATATATTAAGTCAGAATTTGCTGGTTGGAATGGGATTAACCAAACTCAATAGAAGAAAAGCCAAAGAAAACATACACTTCATCTGTGGATAAAATAAAAAATGCTTACATTTCCCTTGATGATGGCATAAAGCTACAGGACAATCCGGTCCTTGCAAGGATCAGTTCTCTCATATTCAGTTCATAATAAAAACACAGTCTATCACTCTGTTGAGCCTGCTGGCATACTCCACAGCAGACAAAGGAAACACATCCTTTGGCAACTTCTGGCTCACCATCCAGAGTCTGATGTTTGATATATTTAATAAAACAGTGGAGCTTGATATTACATGTCTGCTGAGCAGAAATATCCCAAGAATGCACAGAGAGAAAATAAATAAGAATATGATTGTAGTAGAGAAATTGAAGCAAATGTGGAGACAGAGGACCATCAAAGTAGAAAAAAAAGCAGTAGTTTCACATACTAAACATTTTAAGCGACTGGGAGTTAATTATATGTTGGTATTAATTTGGAAGATCATACATCCATAAATCTATTCTATAACCAAGAGTCTTGTGTATCTTAAAATAGATTATTAAAATGTGCTTGGATGTATATTTAGAAACAGAGTAATGCAATAATTGTGGGTGTAGCTACTGTTTCAAGAAACCCTAGAGTTTGAGCATGACACGCAAGGCTAGAGGGAAGGAAAAGGGACTGGACAAGCGGAAGGAGTGTCAACAGACCGTGCCTGTAGCATATTGGGTGGTCAGTAAAATGGAAATTGGAATGGGGCTCTGTAGGCTTCTTTCCACACTTGATAGCACTTAAATCTATTATCTTCATGTCTGCCCAAAGAATATAGTTGTATTCACTGTGTTTCATTTTCTGTATCTTTTTTATTTATTTTTTTAACAAGCAAAGTTTATTTTTGGAAATCACAGAGGTAGAAAAAGTGAGCCAGCTGGGCTGTGTGGGCTCAGGAAACAAGTTCCAGGGGGCCCTTGGAGCTTAGGGGAGAGAGCAAAGGGACACACCTTGAAGGAAGAAGAGGGGGAAAGGTGTGGGTATGCTGGAGAGTGAGAGAGAGAGAGAGAGAGAGAGAGAGAGAGAGAGAGAGAGAGAGAGAGAGGCTATTTTCTGTCTGGGGAACTGCCCCTCCCAGGGTTAACTAATTCCTAGAGATAACAAATAACTTGCCTGCCAGCAAACCTTTGATATGCAAACCTTCCTCCTCAGGCCTCTACAGTCCTCAGTCCGCCTTGTCCTGGCTGCATGTCTTCGCTTAGACCAGTGGTTCTCAACCTTCCTAATGCCGCGACCCTTTAATACAGGTCCTCATGTTGTGGTGACCCCCAACCATAGAATTATTTTCGTTGCTACTTCATAACTGTGATTTTGCTACTGTTATGAATCGTAATGTAAATATCTGTGTTTTCCGATGGTCTTAGGTGACCCTGCTAGCGGTTCTCAACCTGTGGGTCGCAAGAATCGCTGCTGTAGAGCCTAAGACCATCGGAAAACACAGATATTTACATTACGATTCATAACAGTAGCAAAATTACAGCTATGAAGTAGCAACGAAAATAATTTTATGGTTGGGGGTCACCACAACATGAGGAACTGTATTAAAGGGTCGCAGCATTAGGAAGGTTGAGAACCACCAACTTAGACCTTTAGTGATGCAGTGACTACCATATTACAGTGGACTGTTCTGGATGGCCCAGCAACATTTCCTATTCCTTTGAACTATGAGAAATTCGTTCTCCCTCCCCAAATTAGTCCTTGGTTAGGTGCCATGCTTTTCTCTGACCAGTGGATGAGCATGCAATGAAACCAGGTGAGCTGGCCCATTTCCCTGAAATGTGGTTCTTGCATCGTCTTACACAAAGATCAAAAATGTTTGAGCTGCCCGGTTGGCATGGCTCAGTGGTTGAGCGTTGACCTAACACCAGGAGGTCACGGTTTGATTCCTGATCAGGGCACATGCCCAGGTTGCCAGCTCGATCCCCAGTGTGTGGCATGCAGGAGGCAGCCAATCAATGATTCTCTCTCATCGTTGCTGTTTCTATCTCTCTCTCCCTCTCCCTTCCTCTCTGAAATTATATATATATATACGAGCTGATCTATCCTGTCATTGGCACCTGGAAGAAATGGCCATTAGTTCTTACTGCCTAGATTTTCCAGCTGTCCCTGTGGT
Source organism: Cnephaeus nilssonii (assembly GCF_951640355.1). Classification (NCBI taxonomy): domain Eukaryota; kingdom Metazoa; phylum Chordata; class Mammalia; order Chiroptera; family Vespertilionidae; genus Cnephaeus; species Cnephaeus nilssonii. Next base: position 4,693,740 of record NC_137094.1, on the reverse strand, counting down.
TCTGTCTTTCCTTTGATTTCATGAGCTATCTCATAAGCTTCCAGCAAGGTCCTTAAATTAGAGTTGGTTTCGGAGCTTGCAACCACAAAATCCCAACCCATACTCGGGAATACAGTGTGTAGCGATACTTTATGCAAACTCGACTGTTCACATAAGTGCAGCGGGATCCCTGAAAGTTCAGGGTGTGCTAAGAGAAGGCCAATCAGCTCTCTCTGAATCTAGGCTGGGCTGCTGATTTTGCTTTGGCCAATACAATGCGGCAGAAGTGATGGTGAGCCAATTCCAGCCGTAGGCTTTAGGAGACCTGGTGTGCTTCTACCTGCTGGTACTCCTGCCCTGGCCACGTGGACGAGTCCAGGCTAGCCTGCTGGAGCATGCGAGGCTCTGTGGCCCAGAGCTGAGTCAGCCCAGTGGTCCCAGCTGAGGCCCTGGACGAGTGAACGCCCACCCAGGATGGACAAAGCTGATCTGTAGCCGCAGACGCACGAAGGCCCTAGCCCCGTGGTCGGCAAACTGCGGCTCGCGAGCCACATGCGGCTCTTTGGCCCCTTGAGTGTGGCTCTTCCACAAAATACCACGGCCTGGGCGAGTCTATTTTGAAGAAGTGGCGTTAGAAGAAGTTTAAGTTTAAAAAATGTGGCTCTCAAAGGAAATTTCTATCGTTGTACTGTTGGTATTTGGCTCTGCTGACTAATGAGTTTGCTGACCACTGGCCTAGCAGAACTGCAAAGCAGAGGCTGAACTGCTGGCTCTGGTATCATGCGCTATAGAAATGGTTGTGCTAAGCCACATTTTTTAAAAAGATATTATGTATTTTATTTATTACAATTATTATTTTTGTTAATCCTCACTGGATGGTATTATTCCCACTGATTTTAGAAAGAGTGGAACGGAGTGGGGAGAAGGGGTAAGGGAAGAGGGAAAGAAGAGACAGAGAGAGAGAGACATCGATGGGAGAGAGCTACATCAATTGCCCCCTAAGGGTGGGGAGCTGCAATCCAGGTACGTGCCTTTAACTGGAATCGAACCCTTCGGTTCTCGGGCTAACGCTCTAACCACTGAGCTAGGCTGGCCAGGGCCATGATTTTGAAGTGGTTTGTTATGCAACAGCAGCAATTGCTAACTGGTACAATATATAATTTATTATTCACAATAAAAGTAGACTTACCAAGCAATAAAGATACTGTGAAAAGCATCAACATCCCTTATCACCGGGATCTCTAAGCAGAGGCCTTGTGGGTCCTGAGCTGGGCCTGTGAAATGATCCTGGGGAGCATTTTCAGTTTCACCCTCTGCAGGTGCTGCGTTATGATAGTTTTATTCCTCTGTCGTTCCAAATGCAGAGAAACACATTTAAAGACGCAGCCACTGTAGAAGCGCCAGCCGTCAAAATGAAGTTCAATCCCTTTGTGACTTCTGACCGGAGCAAGAACCGTAAAAGGCATTTCAGTGCACCGTCCCACATTCAAAGGAAGATTATGTCTTCTCTTTCCAAAGAGCTGAGACAGAAGTACAATGTTCGATCCGTGCCCATCCGAGAGGATGATGAAGCTCAGGTTGTTTGAGGGCATTACAAAGGGCAGCAAATGGGCAAACTAGCCCCAGTTTACAGGAAGACATATGCCAGGTACACTGAACGAGTGCAACGAGAGAAAGCTAACGGTACAACTGTTCATGCGGGCATTCACCCCTGCAAGGTGGTGATCACTAGACTAAAGCGGGACAAAGACCGAAAAAAGATCCTTGAACGTAAAGCCAAATCTCACCAAGTAGGAAAGGAAAAGGGAAAATACAAGGAAGACACAATTGAGAAGATCAGGAATAAAGTAATCTTATACACAACTTCCATTACAAACTTAAAATGAAAAAAAAAAAGACGTGTTGTTCTTTTCCCATAAATAAAACTTTTGTACATTAGCATTACAATATCCCAATTTAATCAGATATCTGTTGAGTATAGACTCAAGAAAGCTAACGGGTCATGTAATGGGAGTGGAATAGAAGTGATTGAGTCTGAAACATGAGCATCAACTTCTAAGTCATGGTCATGGCTTTATATCATCCCACTTTCGCTGCTAGAGTGGGATGATATAAAATAAATTCCTTATGCTTTTGACTTTTAGATTCATAATTAGCAAAACAGGCACAATATTCCTTGTCCATTTGAGACTTGGTAGAAGCTAATTACAAATCCCTTCTGAAGAGCTGAGAACACAGGGGAGATTAAAGGTACCCACAAAGTACTGTCCCATAAGGAGAATAGCTTAGTAAATATATCACCTAAGGCATAAATATCCCCCAATAAGAGTATTATTGAAGAAATAATCAGGCGAGAACACAAATGATCACACTGAATCAATGGTAAGATATTAACTATGGTGGAAAATGTCAACTTATGTTTACACAGAAGCCTGAAGAGAAATAGGAGTTACTAAAACTTACGAAAGAACAGATGTAAGAGAGGGCACTGACAGGGTACCCAGCCTGGCTAAGCTATGAGTCAGGCTTCTAGACAGATAGACTTGCTTAGTCACCCATTGGATAGTAACTTCTTTTTTCTGAAATAAAATGAGTGATTTGTCCATGCCACCAAACTTCATGGTGTCTATTTCATGACATATGTGTACTTCATATATATAAATATTTATATCCTGATATTCAAAACATATTTAATTATGAAAAACCACAAAGTAAAATTTACTCTCCTAACCATTTTGAAGTGCGCAGTTCAGTAGGAGTGAGTATATTCACAGGACATTCTGGTGGTTTTTAAAGATTTAATGACAGATGAAATTTTACAAAAGCAGGAATATTGGGAAAACATGGTCAAGCCTCTGGGTGCATTCACGGGTTGCCGGGCCAACATGTGGCCAAGCTGTGACTCTTATTTTGTAGGAGGGCTGTCCCTGGGAATGTTTACGCACAGGCTGCGTGACTCCTGAGTTGGGTAAGATAATGATTTTTCCAGTTCAGAAATCCCAGGGCTGCTGCTTTGAGTCCTGTTCATGCGTTCCATAATTACTTATTCAGCTCCCAGCCCGGGCCAGCACACTGTGAGGGACCACGAGGGCGGCGTTGAATGAGAGTGTCCAGCGGGACCAGGAGGCCTCAGAGTATCTTACCGTCAGGGGCTCCCTTTTACAACCTGGCTCCGCTCTGGCAGACAGAACTATTAAGCTGGGGAGGGCTCTCTTTGTTCTGTCACCATGGACTTTGGTATCCGACAGACTGGGTCCCGGTCCCAGCTGTCACTTCCTTTCTCCACCTGTTTCCTCATCAGGGACAATAACGCTGCCTAAGTCACAGGGGTGTTGTGAGGATCAAAGAACGACGCGAGAAAAATGTTCAGGACAGACTCCCCACGGAGAGTTTGCTTTGATGTTTCCGTTCTCACTGCCCTGATGGAGTGTCCCAGGCACACAGACCTTTTCTTCATCCTTCTACCTGTCACCGATTGTCAGAAAAAGTACAGACCTGGCCGAAACCGGTTTTGCTCAGTGGATAGAGCGTCGGCATGCGGACTGAAAGGTCCCAGGTTCGATTCCGGTCAAGGGCATGTACCTTGGTTGCGGGCACATCCCCAGTGGGGGATGTGCAGGAGGCAGCGGATTGATGTTTCTCTCTCATTGATGTTTCTGGCTCTCTGTCCCTCTCCCTTCTTCTCTGTGAAAAATCAATAAAATATATTAAAAAAAAAAAAAGTACAGACCTGACCCTCTCTTCCTTCAGCCCTGGCTCCTCTCGGTGAGATAGTTCATCTAGATCTAGATGAACGTGTGAACAAGTCTAACTCCATGTCTCAAGTAATGCCCTCAACAGAAACTTGCTTCCTTGAAAGGACCCTCATTCCCCCCACCACCCACAATTGAGACTTATATTAGCTAATACATATTTTAATCTCACTTATTATTATGAGACGTTAAGGAGAAAGAAGGTAGTAGAAAGGTAAGGGAGAAAAAAAGGGGACAGAGAGATGGAAGAAGGCTAGAAAGGAGAAAGGATGCTAAAGGGGGAAGGAAGGTAGGCAGAGGGCAAGGAGGAGAAATGGCTCTGGAAAGATACAATAGCAGAGATTGGAGTGAGGCTAAGGTGGAAACAGGGAGATAGTGAGAGGAAGTTGGGGAGAGGCTTGCCTGTATTCTCTGATGTCACAGAGACTGGGAGTGCTCACTATGTAAGCGGAATGAGAATGTGGAGAGAGACAGTTAGCAGGAGCCTCGGCCTCTCCCACCTGGCTGTTCTTCGGGCTGAGGATGCTCTCCCTTGGCCATCTCTTCTAATGACTTTCCTTTCAAAGGCTAAGTTGCTTTTAAACCATGGCTCATGGCACCACAGCCTCTGAACGGGATCCCGCAGCAGCCAACTAAGGGAGAAGCATTATTTGCATTTTAGCTCCAGGGCTCAAAGTACCAAGTGTCCATGCACCAGTGGTCGGGTCAAGCCAAGCTTTAGACTGTATCCAGCCTGTGAAAGACGGCCCCCCACTTGACCTTAACCCAAGCAATGGTCCGACTGTTGAAGGTGTTAGGCATCCAGGTACGGTGGCGAGGGAGGTGGTTTAGGCAGTGGCATCAGTCCATGGCTGTTGTAGTCCTAACCAGATGCCAGCTGCGATGACCCTCAGACTCCACTCCATAGAGGCCCTGAGCAGGGCAGGCCTGGCCGTCCTTGCACCCTGACAGCTCTGACCACTAAGGTACCAAGATCTCGAAATAGGCCCTTGTTTCTACACCTGGGGTCTCGTGGGCCCAAAGTAGCATTCAGCTTCCAGACACCTTGGAGAGCGTCTACCCGCCCCCTATTCCACCTGCTCCGCTGGGATGTCAGGCTTCACATCTCGGTTTGGGTTTCTGTTCCAATTCGCTGCTGAAGCTGGAGTTTCTCCTTTGTTGGCTGAGAGCTGGAGCCTCTCACGGATCCTGCCTATGCATCCTCTTCCCACATCCTTTGGGAACCAGTGCCACCCGAGCCTAGAAGGCCCATCATCTATACTCCTGTCACCCACCGGACACCCATCACTGCCTCCTCCCAGAAGTGGCTCCACCCACTCCTGTCCATGGAATTGGCCACTTGAGCGTGAGTCGCCCTCCTCAGAGTCCTTTAGTCATGCTTGGATTTGCTTGGATTTGCTTGTCTGTATCTCTGTCCCTTCCCAGAGGGGCCTGGTTTTTCTGGCCTGGCTTGCTACTCCCACGGCACTGAGAGTGAGTCTTTTGGTTTCTCCCTGTTTGGAAAAATTCCCTCGGTCTGCTCTGTTCTGTGAGTAACCCAAAGTTTACCAAAAGGTATACTCTGATTCAGCTTTTCAGGGGAATTTCTCTGCTTTGTCTCCTCCTAGCAGCCAATCTTCCTCTTCCAATTAAAAGGACATTAACAATATTGCCCTAGATCTGTGGTCGGCAAACTGCGGCTCTCGAGCCACATGCGGCTCTTTGGCCCCTTGAGTATGGCTCTTCCACAAAATACCATGGCCTGGGCGAGTCTATTTTGAAGAAGTGGCGTTAGAAGAAGTTTAAGTTTAAAAAATTTGGCTCTCAAAAGAAATTTCAGTCGTTGTACTGTTATTTGGCTCTGTTGACTAATGAGTTTGCCGACCACTGCCCTAGCTCATTTGGCTCAGTAGATAGAGCGTTGGCCTGCAGACTGAAGGGTCTCAGGTTCGATTCTGGTCAAGGGCACATGCCTGGGTTGTGGGCTCGATCCTCAGTTGGGGGAGGGTGTGTGTGCAGGAGGCAGCCAATCAATGATTCTCTCACATCACTGATGTTTCTATCTCCCTCTCCCTTCCTCTCTGAAATCAATAAAATATTAAAAAAAAAAAAAACCACAACCAATATTGTAATACCATTGCTTACAATTCATAAGTATATCTTTGGGGATTAATACAATGAACGTCGAACATCATCCACTTATAGTTTTTACGCTGTTTCTGATATAGACTGTGGGCTTGGTTAATGACTATTGAGTGAATGAATGAATGAAAACAACTTAATAATGGTTTAAAAATTAGGGTTGGTTGCTAGTACTTGTGAATGGTCAGCTAATACTTTTGTGGGATGGTTAACCCCACTTTCAGTACAAAGTATTAGTAAGGACAAAGTGGTAGTTTCATCACCGCTTAGACAATTCATTTTTAAGAGAATGTACTTTTCCAGTCATACCTGGTACCTTGCCCTGTGGTTAGTCATTAAATAGTCATGCCCTTCTCTTAAGGCAGGGGAGAAAAAGGACATGGTGGGTCTCAGCAAACAGCGCCGTCGCTGTGAAAACAGTCCACTAGTGGTCAATTGTTCATATAGGCCAGTGGTCGGCAAACTCATCAGTCCACAGAGCCAAACATCAACAGTACAACGACTGAAATTTCTTTGGAGAGCCAAATTTTTTAAACGTAAACTTCTTCTAACGCCACTTCTTCAAAATAGACTCGCCCAGGCCGTGGTATTTTGTGGAAGAGCCACACTCAAGGGGCCAAAGAGCCGCATGTGGCTCGCAAGCTGCAGTTTGCCGACCACGGATATAGGGTACCATGTTATCATGAGGAGAAACAAGGGTTCAAAGAACAGGCGTGTCTAACATGACAGAAAAGAAAAAGGACTTAGTTTGTCTCTTCTAACATCATTCCGTAATATCACTCTTTGGCTTTTTATCCTGACCTGTGCCAGGCTAGCCTGTGAAGAAGTGGTTGGAATGAGTACCGAGTTTTAGTACTTACAGCTTTTATATGGTTTCTTCTGCAGGACTTTTTGCTTGTATTTGATAATGCTGGGGCCTTTCTTGTTTGAGGAAAGCCCTTCTGATCGCTCAGATTTAGTTTTCCTGAATTTTCATTTCCCTTATTCTCATGAATGCCTGGGGTGCTCCAGAAACCATCCCACTGGTGGATTTATGTCTTGATACTTTTTATTACCATTATTATTGTTATTTTTTTTTACGGTCAGGAACACTGCTGACAGTGCCTAATTTCATTGGGCCTCTCGGTGCTGATGCTGCTATCCTCTGGGTCAGGGAGAGGTCACAGTCTGTTCGCAAACATAATCGCTGGCTCCGCCATCTGACTGTGGTTTAATTACTGCCCCGCACTGGTGTGGAAGCACTGACTCTTATTGCTGAGTGGCGCCTGGCCAGTGCATCTGTTCTGGGCCCCTTACCTTCTGGCACGTGGATTCCAAACTATTCAGGAGAGGTGGCTGTTGAACTTGAATTGAAATGATCATTTTTAAGATCTAAAGAGGTTAAAACTACACAATATCGCTTAGTGTCTCATTTACTAACCTGATCATTAAGAATTTCTCTTTTTGTCTACATGAAATAAATCCCATTTTAATAAAAGTGTTCTCCCCGGTTTTGCTCTTTATCTGGAAAACAATTGACCAAAACTCCTGTCTTCTATGCTTAAAGGTTATAATGAAGTCATTTTAGTTTTCCCTTCTTTTGGTTAGACAATAGGGCTTCGTCTAATTATTAGCCAGTTACCTGACATTAGTTTCTCCTAGTTTGCTATGAGGTAGGTTAGCAAAGGATTTCAGCACGCAGGCTTCAGAAGGCATCTCACCTGGGTTGGAATATCAGCTTCATAGTCTTGGGGAAGATACTTGATCTCTCTACTCCTTAGTTTTTCTACATGAAAATGCTACAAACCGAGTGTTTGTATCCTCCCAAAATTCATATGGTGAACTTCTAAACAATGTGATGGTGTTAGGAGATGGGACCTGTGGGAGGTGATTGCTTTGTGAGGGTGGGGCCCTCACCAATGGGATTAGTGCCCTTGTGAGAAGAGATGAGAGGGCTTGCTTCCTCTCTCTCTGCTTTCTGCCACGTGAAGACACTATGAGAGGAAAGGCCGTCTGCAAACTAGGAAGGGAGCCCTGACCAGGAACCAGATCAGCCAGCACCTGGATCTAGACCTCCCCAACCTTCATAACTGTGAGAAGTAAATGTTTGCTGTTTAAGCCACCAAGTACGTCCGTGGTAATTGGCTACAGCAGCTGAGCTGAAGAAGACAGGAAATAATTCGAGTCTCCTCGTTGTAGCGTTGTTAAGAAGATTCAGTGAATTCTCTTAGTGGTGCTTGACTTAAAAGTTTGCTCAGTTAATGTTAGCTGCTGTTGTCTGCTACTTGATGGCCATTGAGTAACAAAGGACATTGCTATCACGCCCCATTTTCTCAAACTAGATAATTTATCTCAAGTTTCTTCTCTCATGTTTAAATTTGGCAGACAAACCATCCACCTTTCTTGGAGAAAAATGTCTTTGTTACTTTATGCTTTAGGAATTGGTTGGGGTTGTTCTGTTAGGATAATAGGATTCTGGAGACCACCTTCTTGGGGGCACTTGATGTAACTGTCATTAACGAGTTCCTGGAGAGCTGGTAGCATTACTGTCTCCTTAGGAACGAAGATCTTATTAGGCAGCTCAACAGGAAAAAGCCCCTGTTTCCCTCTTGGTTAGGGAGAGAGGCAGTGCCCGCTCCTAGTTCTCTGAGGGCATGTCCATGATGGAGACGAATTCCCAGAGCAAGGAGAGCCTGTTCTCTTAATAAATGCCGTGTGAACGCCACGGCATTTCTACTTTCATGGAGCTTACATTTCAGTGGAGAGATCCAGGCAATAAACAAACATTCAAGGGAACAAAAAAGCCTAAAGCCATACAGTCCACGCTATGTAAAAGCAGGATAAATGGACAGAGAATGGCAGGATGGAGGGCGGCCGTTTATAATAGCTTGTCCAGGAAATGCCTCTCTGATGAAGTGACTCTCTGATGCCGAGACTTGAATGGGGTGGGGGATGTGCTCTGTGGATGTATGGTGGCAGAATGTTCCAGACAGAGGGAATGGCAAATTGCAAAGACTGAGCAGGAGTGTGTAGTGTTTGAAAAAGGGCACATGGGAGAGTGTGGGTAGGAGATGAAATCAGAGAGGTAGGTAGTCAGGGACCAGTTTAGGGAGGGCCTTTTAGGCTATTGCAGGATTTTGTTTTTTATTCCAAGTATAATGGGAAGTGATTGGAGGGTTCTGAGCCGGAGTGTGAAGGCAGCAGTGGGTGGTGAGAAGTGGTCACATCGGTTTTGATTGGTTGGAACCCCTGCCATTATAGTTATTAACTAGTTTGAATGTTACCCCTACTTTTAAGATAGAGTGGGCAGTGTTGGCTAGTAGAGAAAGGGAAGACTTTGGGTTAATGCCAAGGAGCTAGGAAAATGAAGGTGCCAGTGACTGGGGTAGGGAACTCTGGACAAGGCTCATGGATTCTTTTGTTTTGGAGGGTCGGGCTAGAGACTTCTATTTTGAACACATTGCCTTTAACCAAGTAGGCAGTTAGAAAGATAAGCCTGGAATTTGGGGGAAAGGTTCAGATAACATAAATTTGGAAGTTGTTAACATTTATATATTATTCTAGCTACTACTTCTGCAAAATCTAGCAGCTTAATGCAATTGTTTTATTAGATGCATGGATGCCGTGCACCAGGAATTTGGAGAAGGTGTTGTGATGAGAGCTTGCCTGCTCCATGCGGCTGGGGCCTCGCTGGGAGGCCTTCTTGGCTGGTGACTTGCCGGCTGGGGCTGGAAGCATCTGGAGGCATCTTCAGCCATCTGTCTGCGGAGGGTGCTGCTCGGGGAGGCTGACTGTCTACACGTGGCTCCTTTGTGTGCCCGGGGCTCCCTCCTCGCAGGGCAGCCTAAGACCATTGGACTTTTTACAACAGCGGAACTCCCTACATGGCGGTGCAGGGTTCTAGGGAGAGTTTTCCAGCGGACCAGGTGAGGTTGCATGGCCTTAATAGCCTAGCCAGGGGAGTTAACCAGTCACTTTTGCTGCATTTTATCTGTTACCAGGGAGTCACTAAGACTGGCCTATGTTCCCGGTGAGGGAAGAAAGACCCCCTTCTCAATGAGCGGAGTGTTGTAGAATTTGTGACCTGTTTTCCAAGTCGTCATATATGGCATTTGAATCCTTAAGACTAATTGAAATCGGCTACAAGAGGCTCAACGTCTGGACCCTGGGGCACTCCCATTTTTGGAGATCTATAAGAAAGGAGGGCCAAAACCAGTTTGGCTCAGTGGATAGAGCGTCGGTCTGCGGACTGAAAGGTCCCAGGTTCGATTCCGGTCAAGGGCATGTACCTTGGTTGCGGGCACATCCCCAGTAGGGGGTGTGCAAGAGGCAGCTGATCGATGTTTCTCTCTCATCGATGTTTCTGGCTCTCTATCCCTCTCCCTTCCTCTCTGTAAAAAAAAAAAAGAAAGAAAGAAAAGAAAAGAAAAGAAAGGAGGGCCTAGCAAAGAAGCCTGAGGAGTGGCCAGTGAGGCAGCAGACAACGAGGAGCGTGCAGAAGCCAAGTGAAGAAGAGTGTTTCAATGAAGAGGGCTGATCGGTGCTCTCACATACCGCTAAAAGGTCAAACGAGGTGGGGACTGAGCAGTGCCTGCTGGCTTTGGTCATGCGGAAGTCTCTGGTAACCTTGGCCGGAGAGGTTTCCAGAGCGTGGTAACTGGATTCTCAGCTTGGCCGCCAGCCCCTCGGTCCTGGCTGTGTCACCTCCAGCCCCACGTCAGGGCTGAGAGGAACACATTGGCTTGACCGGCTCGGTTTTTGTCACCACACGCGGCCAAGGCGTCTTTTTTAAATGTTTCAACGCTGATGGGATGTATAAGAGAATGCCACCTTTCTTTTCATTGTTCAAGTTGACTAACTAGACGTAGTAGAGAACAGTATCTCTACTATAATATTTGGCCCCAAACATGTGTGTGAAAATTTCACATGTAGTAGAGCTTGTGTATGTAGAGCTTTAATGAGAATTTAATTTTATTTTAAATATTTTATTGATTTTTTTTACAGAGAGGAAGGGAGAGGGAGAGAGAGTTAGAAACATCGATGAGAGAGAAACATCCATCAGCTGCCTCCTGCACACCCCCCACTGGGGATGTGCCCAAAACCAAGGTAGATGCCCTTGACCGGAATTGAACCTGGGACCCTTCAGGCCACAGACCAATGCTCTATCCCAGTGATGGCGAACCTATGACACGCGTGTCAGCACTAAATATTTAGTTTTTGGTTTATTAAATACAATTATATATAACAATTATACATTTATGTTATTTAAACTATAAATATCGCAAAATAATGTTTTTTTCCTCAAAATGACACACTACCTGAGTTATGCTCAGTTTTTTGGCGAAGTTTGATACACCAAGCTCAAAAGGTTGCCCATCACTGCTCTATCCACTGAGCCTAACCGGTTAGGGCTTTAATGAGAATTTTAAACGAGAGGTTTAAAGACAGGACAAGTGGGGCAAGATCCACTGATAAGCAAGTGACACCTATGAATCTATGAACCTGCCTGTTTGTCTAAGTAAACGTGCCCTAGGTAAAAAGGGCTTGTTTGGATGGTTTCTTTTAACCTTTGCGAGGGGTTAAAACAAAAAGCAAAATAAATATGAGGAGGGAGGAGTGCAAGTCTCCCCTACGTTAAAACCCCGCCCCTTCAAAACCCACTGCATGGTTGTTCAGAGAGAAAACATTTGTTTTATTGATTTATCTCCTTTGAGTAAAATGGAAACTGGCTTGATCATATGAATGCCAATCCTTGGCCTGTTTGCCTGGACAGCCACCCCTCCCCCATTGCCTGCTCAGCGGTGTACCTTGGGGGACAGTGCATGCAGGTCTCACAAGCTGTGTTCCAGGCAAATGGGGGGAGAGTGGAGGCCAGCGGACTCTCCTCCCCTCTGAGGCCTGGGGCAGCTACCTAATAGCCCTGGTCTTTTGCCAAATGTTGGGATGTATAAGAGAATGCCACCTTTCTTTTTATTGTTCAAGTTTACTAACTAGACATAGTAGAGAACAGTATCTCTACTATAATATTTGACCCCAAACATGTGTGTGAAAATTTCACATGTAGTAGAGCTTGTGTATGTAGAGCTTTAATGAGAATTTAATTTTAAATATTTTGTTGATTTTTTTACAGAGAGGAAGGGAGAGAGAGTTAGAAACATCGATGAGAGAGAAACATCCATCAGCTGCCTCCTGCACACCCCCCACTGGGGGCTCCAGCTCCCACCAGCCTGGTAAGCGGCTGCTGCTGACCACCTCCTCTCCCTTGTTCGATCCCACTGCTCTTCTATCACCGGTGTAGCCATTTTCCAGATTAGGGTTCCTCTGATTTAAATACTCAGGTGATTTCTGTTTTTCTGGCTGGATCCTGACACTTCATCTGTGGGTTTTCCTCTCCTGCCCCAATAGCAATTTCTAAAGCCCAAATATGTGCATTAACAAGTACATGCTTCCCAGTCACACCAGGAGGGAGAGGTGGTCTATGGGGTTCCGTAGACTGTTCAGACCTCCCAGGGTGGCTAAGACTTTCGGCCGTGCCTGAGACAGCGTGGTGTGGTCACTTGCTATTTTTGTGGTCGTTCCCAAGTCTCTAAGCCTTCTAACCCACAGTTTCCTCATCTATGACATGGAGACGATAATTTTTCTATTTCCCATGGCTATGACAATTGAATAGAATACGGTGTTTAAAGTACTCTGGACCGTATGCACTCACTGTAAGTGTTCTGTGAGGAAAGCCATTATTAATTACAAAGCCTCCTTTCTCCATAAATAAACCTTTGCCGTTGCTATTACTCATGTCAGAAGCCAGACTTGAAGTGAGGACAAGTCTTTGCTGGCGTTTCATCCTCAGAGGGCACTAAACCAAGTCATTCATTCATAGCTTCGGGGGTACTAAACCAAGTCATTCATTCATAGCTTCGGGGGCACTAAACCAAACCATTCATTCATAGCTTCGGGGGCACTAAACCAAGTCATTCATTCATAGCTTTGGGGTTTGTTAGCTGGCTGAAAGGGGCTGTGGTAAACTCTCCTCGGCACCACACAGGAAGCCCTGCACGCGTTCACCCTGCCTTTGGCCCTGCTCCCCATCATTGAACCTGCAGCTAATCTGGACTAAGGCACCCCCAGGTGAGAATGGAGCTGGTTGTTATAAATACTAATCGATGGGCCCGTCCTCCTGCTATTAATTAGGTCAGAAGTGGGGGTGAGATGAAGACAGCTTGCATTGGAACTCACCTTCAGGACTCCTGTCCAGTCTGATTCTTTCTACTCTTGCATCTCTACGTCCTCTCCTGCCCTCTTTCTTTTCTGAAAGGTCAGACTAATTCCCAGCACCCTCCTAAGACTTTCCTCTGTTTCAAACAAACTGTGTTTTCAGGGGAATAATCTACTCCCCAGGTCCCCGAGCAGAATGTCCCAAAGAGGACCCCCTCCAGGCTCTTCCCGAAGAACACCCTGCACGCAGCCCTGTGGGGCGTCTGGGCTGTGCCTCTCTTTGGCTTAATACCAGTTTCATTAACAAGCATGTTCACACTTCACCCGGAACACTTAAAGTAACACCCGCACAATGTGTTTAGTATCTAGTTAATTATTAAGTCTCTGGGCTTGAATTATTCAAGCACAATTGATTGGGTTCAACCTAATTCCTTCTCTTTGTGTGTGTGTTTTGTTAAAAAATAAAAATATGTTCTCCCGTGGTAAAGGATATATTATGCAAATCTAAATACTCTGGCCTGTGGGTGGTACCCAAGCGCTAACAGAATAGGCAGAGAAAGGACTGGTAGCTTGATTCTTTTATGAAGAAATATATTGTTAGCTCATATACTGTACTTCCATTTATGGAGACCTAACATGTTTTAGGTTTTCTCTTTTAAATTCTTTTCTAAAGTTATTTACAAGTTAGATATGTAGGTAGCTTACAGCCAGTTCTGCGGTGTAAAAGCAAAAGAAATTGCTTCTTTCTTTGCTACCCTAACTCATGGTCAAATGAAAGCGTTAAAATGTCTTGGCTTCACTATGGAAACGATGTTATTGAAGAATATTTGTTGACTTGAGAAGATGTTTACAATATATTGCTAAGTGAAAACAGGAGGCTATAAAACTGTCTTTTATTATGCATCATTTTGTTAAAATGCATAAAAAAGATGAATAACGAACACCAAAATATTAATCATTATCTGTGTTAGGATTTTTGCTCCCCCCCCCCCTTTTGCTTTTCCAATTAGCCCACAGATAAAGATGTCATGGCTAGAAACGACTGATCTTTTGTCTGAGCCTATCAATCATGTGTCAGGAGCACTTTGGAAATAGTGCTGTCCAACGTTTGCAAAAGATTCACACTATTCACACTTCATTTTTAGACTTCCTTTCTAGACCTTCATTGCTCATTTTTCCTCAGCTTTCATAGTCTTCAGATGTAAAACGATGCAATTGTGGACATTAACATAGAAAACATAACTGCCCCATGGGTGTTGGAAAGGACTAGAAAATAATTGTATTTTGCAGATAGATTAAAAAATATTTTTATTGACTTCAGAGAGGAAGGGAGAGGGAGAGAGAGATAGAAACATCAATGATGAGAAAGAATCATTGATTGGCTGCCTCCTGCACGGGTCCCTATTGGGGATCGTGCCCACAACCCTGTATTTTGCAGGAAGGTTTGAAAGGAGATGACCATTTTGAGGGTAAAAGACAGAAACGCAGGGACCCCATGGAGCAGTATATTTAAGTACGGTGCCTTCCAGGAGAACTGAGTGCTCGCCCCAGACCCCGCCTGGAACCACCTGGAAGGCCTCAGCGGCCTCGGGGCGGCAGCTGCACAGGACTGGCCTTTGCTGCCGTTCCTGCGGTGCCATCGGGTTACGCGTGTGCGTGCGTGTGTGTGCGCGCCCAAACGGGGTGCGGGCTGGCTCCTGGAGGTGAGCCGCCGACCCCCGCAGCGGGACCCCTGCCGGCGGCACCCTGGCTGGGAACCAGCCGGCGGCAGCTGGAGAGCTCCGCAGGGGGAACCCTGCTCCGCGCCGGGGACCCTTGGGCCTGGACGCGGGGGATTCTGTCCTCTGCGCTCCGGATGGCCGCGCGGACCAGCCCGTCCCTGTGTGCGCCCTGGGAACGGACACAAGAAATGCTGTAATCAGACCCCCAGGAAACGGTGGCTCGGCGAGCCCGAGAGCTGAATTTGGGGGGCCGGGGGCGACCAGGGGAGGGGCGGCGAGCGGCACCCTCTGGTACAGATCTGTCGGCACCCTAAGGCCGCGGGCCGCGGGGCCCCCTTAGCAAACGGGCCGGGCAGGTGGGGCGTCCGAGGACCAGGAGGAAGCCCCGCTTCGCGACCCACACGAGAAGCTCGGGGACGGGGAGGGCGCGAGGCGGCGGCGCAGCTCCCAGCCCGCGCCGGTCCTCCGCCGCCCGCCCGCCCGCCCCTCCGCCGCCCGCCCGCCCGCCCGGTCCTCCGCCGCCCGGTCCTCCCGCATCCCTGCATTCCGCGGTGCGCCCGCCGAGCCGGTCCCCACCCTCCTCCAGGCCGGCGCGGCCGCAGACGGACGCGGCTCGGCCCGCAGGCTCGGCGGGGGCGGGGCGCGCGGGGCGGAGTGGGCGGGGCGCGTGCGCGTGCGCGCGCTGGAGGGGGGGCGCGGCCGCCATATTGGACCCTGCGCGCGGCCGGGACGGGGACGGGAGCCTCGCGGAGCCCAGGGCGCGGGCGCGAGGCCGGGAAGGCGGGGGCGGGGGCGGGAGAGGAAGGGAGTGGCCGCGAGCCGGGCTGCGGCAGCCTCCGCTCTCCTCGCCGCCGCACCAGTCCCTCCCCCGGCGCCTCGGCCGCTCCCTCCTCGCCGCGGAAAGATGCCCTTCACCCGGGGGTGTGAGCCGGGGGGAGAAGGGGCCGCCCGCACCGCCGCCGCCGCCGCCGCCCGTGCCCTTTGAATCCCGAAGAGCACCCCCCTCTCCAGGGCGTCGGGAGCCTCGGCGGCGGCCGGGTGCGGGTGTGGGGAGATCGGCGCCCTGCCCGGCGCGGCCCAGCGGCCGAGCGGCGACCACCGCCATGGAGCGGGCTCGGGCGGCCGAGTAGCCGCCGTTCCGGCCCGGCGCCCAGTGCCGCCCGCAGCCCGCGTTCGCAGCCCCGGCCGCGCCGCCCGCCCGCCCGCCCGCCAGGCCCCTGGGAGAAGCCGGGAGAAAAATGAAGTTTCCTCCGAATCCGCTGGAAACGGGACTCACGGCTCAGCCTTAAGCCAGCGGGAGCGCCGGGGAAGGAGAGCCTCCCCCGGGCAGGGCTCGGCGCGCTCGGCCGCGGCGGCCGCGGGTCGCCCCCTCCTCCCGCCGCCGCCGCCGCCGCCGGAGAGATCGCCGCGGATGCACCGTCCAAGCGGTGGCGGCGAGGATTTGCAGCCGAATTTTTGGTTTTCCCTCCTCCCCCTTCCAGACGCCCTGGCCCTTTTCCTCCCTTTTCTGTTTTCCTTCTTCCCGGGAAGTGGATTGCGGATGCACCTCGGACTTAATGAATGATGCAACGGCATTCGTTTCAGGATTATGTTGCACGAGTTGAATTTTGAATGAAGGAGAAGAGCTGTTTTATTTTTTTTTCCCCCCTTCAAGAAGTGTGGACTCTCTGGTTCGTCGGACTCTTAATTATTATTTTATTTAAATATACGACTTAATTGTATTCTTTAAGAAAAAATGTATCAGATATCTATTTTATGGTAACCACCCCTCGAAATACTCTATGTACATGTGCGAGATCGAAGACGCTTCCGTCAAGTGAGGGTACCGGCGCGTTGGATGTTGAATTCAGCCCCGGCACGGCACGACAGTCGTCGGGATAACCAGCGGTTTGTTGGTAAAACCACACCTTTTACAGTTTAGGTTCAGGGCATCGGAGTGCAAGTTGACAATTGGGAGGGGAACCAGCGGGAAGCGAGGCCAACATGTCTGGAGAAGTGCGTTTGCGGCAGCTGGAGCAGTTGATCTTGGACGGGCCGGCGCGGACCCACGGGCAGTGCTTCAGCGTGGAGACCTTGCTGGATATCCTCATCTGCCTGTACGACGAGTGCAATAACTCTCCGCTGCGAAGAGAGAAGAACATTCTCGAATACCTAGAATGGGGTAAGTTTGTAATTAAAAAAACACACAGCACAACGCTTTAGCTTGTTATCATTGTGATAGTTACTATGAGTAAACTCTGAGTCTATAAACCTATATGTAATAGACGGTATAAAGTAGGTAATATAGCATATAGAACATGCATTACCATAATGCATAATATGTAATATGTAAACAGTATTTAAATATACATGTATGTGTGTATATATATATATATATATATGTATATATATAATAAGAGAATAGACACCAATCATTCCAGAAGTTTTTCTCGTTTTGGGTGAATAGTCTCCCAGGAGTACAGCCAGGCTGCTCAGTTGTTGCCTCGAATTAATGTGGAATTTGCGAGAAAGAACCTACTGTGTTTTGAGGTCAGCAGTAAGAGCTTTTGAGTCACTCTGTGATGGGCAGAACCGGATGGCTCCCGGTGGTGTTAACACATCCAATGCAAAGGTATTTATTAGTGGAAACATTCCTTCCCAGACTTGGGAAATGGCTCTGGAAAAGGGGAGGAGATATTAAAATAGCTGACGTCAACAGGAACTTGAAGGTGGTTATCAGTCGGTTTTATTTCATCCCCATTTTAGTACAAGCAAAGGAACCACGAAACACGGACTTCCCATAAATTGCCGTGTTTGTGAGATCAAGTGGCACACATGTTTGGAAGTTTTGCGGTTGTAGTTGGGAGAGAAGGTGTGGGAGCGGCTCCTGCCTGGAAGGCTGATTTACTCCACATTTAATTCATATCTAAAATGGTTAGTGTTTTGCCCTAGCCGGTTTTGCTCAGTGGATAGAGCGTCGGCCTGCGGACTGAAGGGTCCCGGGTTCGATTCCGGTCGAGGGCATGTACCTTGGTTGCGGGCACATCCCCGGTGGGGGGTGTGCAGGAGGCAGCTGATCGATGTTTCTCTCTCACCGATGTTTCTAACTCTCTATCCCTTTCCTTTCCTCTCTGTAAAAAATCAATAAAATATATATTAAAAAATAAATTTAAAAAATGGTTAGTGTTTTGTCTTCATTCTCCTGAGTGCAGATGTGATTTAGGAGACCCACTGTGTGCAAAAGGTCAGTGGTCAGAGCAGACGCTCCCCGGTGACCTTCAGGCTGTATCCAGTGTCACATACAAGTCCATTCAAACGTCCAGCTGTTCTCACCGCCCACACCTGGGTTGGAGCCCTGGCTTTTGAAGGCTCAGCCCAAGTAGTACCGCATTACCTTGGTAACGCTAGTAATTGTAGTTTGTTGGGAAGTTTTGATACTAGGATGTCTTTGTTCCCAAGCAAGCTTTATTTTCCTGAAGTAAAAGTCAATGAGTGCTTATTTTGTTTTGTCTTTTAATTTGAAATTTATTAGAAGTTAGCTTGTCAGGTAAATCACTCATTTGAGATTGCTTACAGATTAGTGAAGAGGATGGTTTTTTAAAACAGAATACCAGACTCTTACTGGGAATGGAAGAATTCTAAACCGTCTTTCAGGTGACTTCTCTGTTACGAGCGAGACAATTTTGACTTTGGTACTGGTTTTGTATGTACTGGTACTGGTTTTGTATGTGCAGAGTAAAATATTTTATTACATGTAGTTTTACAAATTTTAGAGTGATTTTTTTTTTTTTTTTTTTTTTTTTTAGATTTAAAGAAAAGTTTTTGGTACTTTTAGAGTTTCAGTTCTTGAATTATGGTTCAAGAACTCATCCTAGTCTGATTATGATTGTTATTAGCTATTCTTTCTCATCTTCAGAATAGTGGAAGAACTCTTTATGTACCAGTAGTAATTATAATTTTAAAATTATGACAAGAAGAGAAAACCGTATGTTCAATTGCCTTTTGTATTAAGAGTTTACGTAGTAGTTTTATGTTCTGAGATATTTTGCTGTACAGTATTATCAGAATAACTCATGTATGTTTTCCATTAAATATGTTTCCTTGGGCTTTGTTTTTTATATTATATTTTAAAAACTCGTTATACATCTTAATTTAAATGAAGCAAGCCAAAAGTCAAATAAGTATTTGGCCAAATACATTCCATTTTTATTAATATATTTTAAAAGTATATAAAACCAGGGACTTGTCACAATTTAAAACAAATTCAGTTTTAGTAATATGCTTCATGTTTTGTGGAAATCTGATACGACATAACAAAAATGTACAGTCTTTTAGGTAAATGTCTGTTGTGTTTATCAGTGATAGAGAACCAGAGACTAGAATTTTTAAGGACTGACTTTTGCATCTTTGGGCCAGGTAGTGTCTGTTATGTCTCAGTCATTTTTAAGTTGGGAGTATGAGGTCTTGAAAGTGGGAATTATCAACCACAGAAGTTTGGGTAAGGAGTAAGAAAAGGAATGTAAGAGTGGAGAAGCTGTTGAGATGTGCCATAAGTATAGGACTTACTATCTTTAAGTTATTTGAGAATTTAGGTTTTTATTTAAGAATGCCAGTCTCTTCAATTAACTTAAGTATTGAAATAGGTCAGTGGTTCTCCATGTATGAATTGATTACTACATTTTGGGGAAATGTCCTATTTTTTTTCTTCTCATTGCCTAACATTATATAAAAACAATTAGATTAAGAAAGTTTCTAGCGAGTGACTGGACCTCAATTCAATTTTTTAAACGTTTTTTTGGGGTCTATAATGGAAATTTACAGGGAATATTTGTTGGGGTTAAATTTGTCAATTTAGATTTGCCTTAAAGTGATACAGTTTTTAGTTTGAGTTTTAAAAGATCCAATATTTGCAACAGGAGAGCAGTAATAGTTAAATTCTTTGTAATAGATGCTGTATATTTGTGTTTGGCTATTTATATTAATCAAAGTGTCATCTAGATATTCGTTATTTTTATGCTTATGACAGGCTACTTTTAAAAAAGGAGGCAGCCAAGATTCTACCTTGCTTTATTTCCATCATTTTCACTTTATTTCTAATTATGGCCCATTTCACATGTATATTAGTACAGTTAATGTTTTGTTCATTACAGTATCATGACAATAAGAAAATGACGATTCAAAGTGAGATACGTATATATTTGGCAGCATTCCTTGCTCTTAGTGCTGATGGCTCCAGAGAGGAAGAGGGGATTAAGCCATAAGCAATAGGGCAAGGGGATGAGACTTCCTTAAGGCCATAGGTCACGTTCACAGTTAATAATACGTATTTTCCAGTTATATCCAATAAGACTTGAAAGACTATGTTTTGTCTCCTTTGTTTTTTAAGTTGTTGAAATAATTGTGATTTCTATGTTCATAAAATTAGAGTTTTGATGTCAGTAGTATAACTTCAGAATAAGTTACAGTAGAGTTGTAGAAGTAAAAATAACTCCCTAGTAATAACCAAATTTATTATCCATTGAATTGGCTACCCTCTACTTTGAAATGGGAAATTGGAGTTTTAGGTAATTCTTTACTAATTTACTTAAAATATAGATGTAAGATGGTATTAATACAAAAGAAACATCCTAGCTATTTATATGTGGATAACTGGTTTTTGATATTTGCTGAATCTTGGACTTTGTAACATTTCCTTTAAGTTAACCTTAAATAACAGTAATTTTACAGCTTGTTCAGCGATACACAAACACACACTAATCTGAACAATGAATAAACTTGTTACTAGAGTACATCAGCAGATACTGTGGTTTTAACTTTTCCTTTCACTAGCATAGTCTTAAAGATTATTCACATTTTTTTCATGCGTGGGTCAGTTAAGTGAGGTGATGATGACTTGATTAGAAGGATCTGAATCTTTTCGAGGGTAGTTTGTCCTTCACTTCAGCTGTTCCTCATCATTAGCTTTTCCTGAGTAGTTTATTAATCATACCAAATTGTCAACATGTTCATTTAATACAGAGGATTAAAATTATTTTTATTTAAATCCTCAATTAGGATCTTTATAAATGTCTCAGAAATGTAGATTGGGCACTTATTTCCTTTATACTAGCCACCTAATAGTCTATTCTAAGAAGAATAATGATGAATAAGTACAGTGATTTGATTTAACACAATGCTGGCACATGGAAGAAGCATGTTGTGGTGGCTATTATTTTTCCATTTCCTTTCTGTTTTTAAGAATCTATTGCTTTATGTGTGAGAACAGGGATGCCAGAATTAGCACTTTAAGAATTTTAAGAATTTCATGTGGAATTACAAGGCATACATTAGCAGAGCAGTGTAAAAACAAAAAACAAATAGCATAATGTGTTGTAAATTTTATGAAATTTCCCATAATCTCTAGGACTTGATTAATATTACATAGTAAGCCCAGGTTATTTTATGATAAAATAACTGAACTTGGTACAGATTAATGTTTTATTGTACTATTCTATGGCAGTCAAAAAGTTTCTTCCAAAACCTTTTCTCTGTTGGTACACTTACTGACAGTACATTGACTGTGTAGCTCATTGTTTTTCATCCTCTTGGTTTTGATTAGTTTGAAAGTTCAACCAACATTTAAAACATTAAATAGACTAGAATAGAAAATACCCAGTACATTATGTGTAGAAAGAGTAAGTATTGCTGTGCACAAACTCTTGTGTTTTCTTGTATTTCTTGCTGTAAATTGGGATAAAAAGAGTTTGAAACTCGTTAGTGTAGATCAGTGGTTCTCTATCTTCCTAATGCCACGACCCTTTAATACAGTTCCTCATGTTGTGCTGACCCCCAACCATAAAATTATTTTCGTTGCTACTTCATAACTGTAATGTTGCTACTGTTATGAATCGAAATGTAAATATCTGTGTTTTCCGATGGTCTTAGGCGACCCTGCTGGAAAACCCACAGGTTGAGAACCGCTGGTGTAGATGAAGCTAAAATATGTTGACTGTTTAATAGCGAAGAGATGGTAGACATGGGCCCTTTTCTTAAAAAGCAGAGTCTGATGAATTAATGAAGAGAAGAAGGTTAGGGAGGGACAAGGTACCTGGAGAGAGAGGGAGTATGGAAGAGAGGAAGAATAGGAACATGAGCATGAATGTGCTGTTTTCTTGGCTTGCTACTTTGGTCTGACCTGGGAATGGTTGGGTATTTTTAATTAGAAGAACTTAATGGAGAGAGAAATTAACTTCACTCCTTTGTATTTGATGGTTCATTTCCTACTCCTTTGTCATTTCCCTTTTCTGCCTTTGGCTCTCTGATGGTGACTTCCATTGATTGTCAGAGTTTTGTAAGCTTGAACATGAGGAATAACCATAGGTCTCCATAGGTCTGTACAAATTGGTCATTTTTTGGTTCAATCTTCTAGTTCCTCCACGTGAACGTGAACGCTAGAGTAGATAATAGGTGGGAACTACTTGCTAATTCCATAGGTTTTCTCATCTCTTGTTATTAATGAAACTGCCAGTGAGAGTGACTTGAGTTTGGTCGCTAAGACCAAGAATTGCGCAGCTGCTTTTACTGTCTCTTAATGAGCCGAGAAGTTCTTTTCCCTAATGGTTTTTGTTTTGGAATTGACTCCACTATTAGGACAGGTCATCCCCGACTTACCAATGGCTGTCTTTTGTTGTCACTGTTTTCCAGATCTAGGGGATTTCCTTTTCTTCCCTCCGATGCTGATTTGAGCTCAGGATTGCTCTTCCCAGCTCGGTGCTCCACGCTCTTCTCTGCTGTGTCCACTTCTTTTCCCAATTAATAGCCCTCTGTTGTCTGACGCCCCTGCCCCATTCTGGTGCTGCTTTCTCTGGGGCTATAAAGGAGCCCCACTTGGGCTTTCATGGTAACAGGAGGCAGAAAGACCTGGCTCCCCCACTTCCCAGTCTCAATATGTACCCCTTAATCCTCCCTCCTATGAACTGTTTGCTTCTATTTTGGAATCGAGTCTTCTTCACTCTAGACCCCTCCTTAGTTTCAAAATGTGTTCTGGAAATCCATGAGATATTAAGTGCTTTAGGGAGGTGGGTGGGGAGGAGAAGGTTTACATAAATAAATTTGGAAAATTGTTTTAAACAAAAGTAAACATTAAAAATACTGCAGGTGCCCTGACCGGTTTGGCTCAGTGGATAGAGCGTCGGCCTGTAGACTGAAGGGTCCCAGGTTCGATTCCGGTCAAGGGCATGTACTTTGGTTGCGGGCACATCCCCAGTAGGAGGTGTGCAGGAGGCAGCTGATCAATGTTTCTCTCTCATCGATGTTTCTAACTATCCCTCTCCCTTCCTCTCTCTAAAATATCAATAAAATATATTTTAAAAATACTGCAGGTTATCCTAGAATTATAATTTCATATGATTATGGAATCATTTTTTTTTTTTTTTGCAGAGTATCTGGAACGTGGATGGCAAGTGTTCCATGGAACACCCTTTGAGAAATGTTCTTTCAGTATGAGGTCATGCTGTTCTTTGTGTCAGGGTTCTAAGAGAAAATCTCGAGGGCAACTGGGATACTGTGTGGTTTGTAGAGAGAATCCAAATCTCAATAAGTTATATTTTACTTAGCGGTTGTAGACTTTTACTTTCATTTTTTAAAAATATATTTTTATTGATTTCAGAGAGGAAGGGAGAGGGAGAGAAAATCATTAATCAGCTGCCTCCTGCATGCCCCCTACCAGGGATCAAGCCTGCAACCTAGGCATGTGCCTGACCGGGAATCGAACTGTGACCTCCTGCTTCATAGGTCAATGCTCAACCACTGAGCTACACTGGATGGGCAGTTGTAGACTTTTAATTGTCTTCTGTGTGGTAGTCATGTGAGTTGAAAAATAAACCATCATGGTAGCACAAGAGTGATGCTGGTGAAAATTACATTTAGGAAAAGCATCCTGTGGAGTGAAATTAGATACAATAATGAACCAGTGCTGTTAACCTGTGAAATCCTTGGAATTACTGAGAAGTTTCTGTTTATGACCTCCTCTTGCTCTAATTAAACTTGCTTTTCAAGTATAGGCATTCACAATAAGTACAGGAATTCTCCCTTTATAGCTTTAGTTACTATAATTGTAACATGTTGCAAAACTATTATTTATCTGAAACAATTTTATTCATTACTTTGTGATATTTGAGAGGAGAGATCATGGACTTATGCAACTTTAGAATTCGTTATAGTGTTCAGTATTATTTTGTCTAAGAGATTACAACTTTTAGCTAATCTGTTATTTTCAGATGTTCGGACTAATGTGGAACTTGGCTATTATTGTAACATTGTATCTGTGAAGCTATGGGTTTCAAGTGCCAGCAGTTACTATTCGTTGATACAGGAACCAGAAGATCCAATCCTTTTATTAAAGAGAAAAACCAGATATAATTGGTGCTACTTCAGCACTAGGTGAACAGGTAGGACTCTGTGACACTATAAACTTCTGGGTATTAGGGTGGCAGATAATAATAATAGAGGGAATTCAGCTTGATTGTTTAAAGACAAATAACTTATAGCGGGATAAGTTAGTCTTTTTTTTTTCTCTCTTCTGATACACATTTATTTTTCTCATTAATTCTTCCCCATTACCACCATTTCTCTTACCCCAGTCTAACTGCACTAAAAGTACTGCTGCTTATGTGATGAAACCAATCTTTTAAAAATATATGTGGCCGCCCTAGCTGGTTTGGCTCAGTGGATAAAGCAGGGGTCCTCAAACTTTTTAAACAGGGGGCCAGTTCACTGCCCCTCAGACTGTTGGAGGGCCAGACTATAGTTTAAAAAAAACTATGAACAAATTCCTATGCACACTGCACATATCTTATTTTGAAGTAAAAAAAAACAAAACCGCAAAAACACCCGCATGTGGTCCGCGGGCCTTAGTTTGAGGACGCCTGGGATAGAGCGTCAGCCTGAGGACTGAAGGGTCCCAGGTCGATTCCAGTCCTGGGCACATGCCCGGGTTGTGGGCTCGACCCCCAGTAGGGGGCGTGCAAGAAACAGCTGGTCAGTGATTCTCTTTCATCATTGATATTTCTCTCTCCCCTTCTCCCTTCCTCTCTGAAGTCAATAAAAATATATTAAAAAACAAAACAAACATGTGGCCTGGCTGAGGTAGCTCAGTGGTTGAGTGTCAACCTATGAACTAGGAGGTCACGGTTCGATTGCCGGTCAAGGGCACATGCCCAGGTTGCAGGCTCTATCGCCAGTGGGGCTCATGCAGGAAGCAGCTGATCAATGATTCTCTCTCAGCATTGTTGTTTCTATCTCTCCCTTTCCCTCTCCCTCTCCCTTCCTCTCTGAAATAAATTAAAAAAAAATACATGTGAATTAGTTCAGTTTGTGTAATCATTTAACTTTTGGTTTTCTTTCCAATTGCTTACACAACACTCTAGGCTTATCAATGAAACACACACACACACACACACACCCTTCTATTCAGTTTGCTCTATTCATAGTGATAAAACATAATTCAATTTACAGAGTTTCCATAAATAGAATACCTCAACTTGAAATATTCCTGTTCTAAACCAATAATACTGATAAAGAACAGAGTCTTTGGATTCAGACTGATTTTGGTTATTAACTGGGTGATTTTAGCAAGTTATTTAACCTCTTATCATTTGTTAAAAAATGGGCATACTAGTAGTAGCTTATTTTGCCAAAAGGTTGAAAGTTGATTCAGTATTTTTTCTTTCCTGGTGATTTATTGTTGTATTTTGTCAGCCTCTCCCTCCCATTCTGGTTTTTAAGTTTCTGTCTAGTCTTTGATAAAGGAAGAACTAAAATGCTATTTTTTTGGTAAAGTTTAATTGAAATGTACTAATTCAAAGATATAAATAACTGCATTTTAGCATTAAACGTATTCACATCTTACCGATAATACTTTATTGGCATTGGCGATGGCTTTCCCTGTGTGCCTATGCAAACAGTATCTCATTCCTTCTCCTAGGAGAAGGTATTTGCACTGGAACATTTTGTTATTCTTAGCTGAACTATTTTTCAGTAAATATTAAGCCAATGCCCATTCTTTCTATCACCAACAGCAAATATTATGAAGTGGCTAGTTGTGTTTTATTTTTAGATTTAAGTAACTCCAATATGCAACTCAGTGGTAGCCTTCTGGACCTCAACTCAGAATAAACTTAAATTAATAATGAAAAATTAGTAATGTGTCTAACTTTGGACTTAATGGACTAAAGATTATACAGCATCTGTAAATGCATGTTGTGTGGTTTGACAGTAAGTATGAAGAAAATAATTATTGTATACTGGTGTTTCCTAAACTATATTTCAAGAGATAAAAGTGAATATTGTGAAAATTAAGAGTTCACTGGATAAGTAAGATCTGGAAATAGGGTTCATTGCATCCCTCTGGATATTACAAAGCACGTTACCATGGTAAAAGTTTTTAAAGTTCTGCAGTATAGAAGCTCTTCACCTTTGTTTTACCTATAATTTGCCTAAGTCATTTGCCTTTGGAACCCTTTTAAAGAGGAACAGCTGGTTTGCAAAGATGCTCCTGCTAACCTAGTGATCCCCCTCCCCCCCTTCGGTAGGGCTTGATCATTTTTTAATCCAGATACCTCTCTTACAGAATTAGTACAGAATTTGAGAGAGAGACTGTCATGGCTGTGAAATAGAACACAGCTAATTAGGTTTTATGAGGGTTTTGTAAAAGCAGTGTAGTTGTCCTGCTACAACAAGAATCCCCTCCTTAAGTATTTGATTTACTGGGAGTGTAGTGCCCCAACGTGACTCAGATATTATGAAAAGCCATCAAGCATTTACTTAGATTCCTGTCCTAAGGTTTAAAAAATACTCGCTTGAGAAGAGATTAAGAAAAGCCCACAATGGCTAAAGTCCCATTTTGGGATTGTATTGCCAGCTATGGCCTTGCCCGGACCAAAAATCATAAATAAGAAACATTTTAAATCAGACTAAAAGATCAGGTATGTGATAAAGCTAAACTATAGATATGACATAAAGCTCTTCCCTATTCTATACTTACAAATATTTTCCTCGCTTTTATGGTTAAAAATGCAGTAATATTTGCAGGTGTAGTGTGATTTCTGTTTCTGCCTTTCAGCTGCATACCTTTGTAAGGCGTCATCCCATGTCAGACTGATGCATGCTAAGCTGACGGTTCTTTCTGGGAGTCCATTCCTGTGTTCCATTGCTGAGGTTGTGATTAAGTGATCATATTTGCTTTTTTGCTTGTTCTCCTGTGCTAATCCCAATTAAGTACAGCAGCTCTTGGGCGATCCTGCTTTTATTCAACCTCTCAGTGCATCTGGCTCAATTGATTTGTCTGTATTAAACGTTTCTAAATGGATTACACTCCTGATCTTATTAATCATGCTTTCCCCCCTCAATGCTAAGTAATCTGCAGCCTCATTAGTACATGTGTCCCTCAACTGAAAATATTGTGAATCCTACACATCCAGGACCTTTGTTCAGTAGAAGGGCTTTTAAAATATACAACCTGAGCTGGTGTGGCTCAGTGGTTGAGTGTTGACCCATGCATCAAGAGGTCACGGTTCGATTCCTGGTCAGGGCACATGCCTGGGTTTCCAGCTCAGTTCCCAGTGGCAGCTGAACGATGTTTCTCATCAATGTTTCAATCTCTCTCTCTCTCCATCCCCCCTCCCTTCTACTCTCTAAAAATCATTGGGGGGAAAAATCCTCTGGTGAGGATCAACAACAAAAAACACACAACATGATCCTTGATTATTTCAGCATCCTGCTTGATATCTTAAAAGGACTACTGATAGCTTTCAGAATGACATTTAAACTCCATAGCATGGCATACAGAATTTTTAATGATACGGTCCTTGTCTATTTCCCTAATCTTTTTCTTTACTTTCAAGAAATAATTTTTAGAAGCTTTGAAACAATCTAAAACATACAGATAAATTGCAAGTACAGTACAATGTTTTCCCCTCTGAACCATTTAACAGTGAAGTGCCAGCTTGATGCCCTGTATGTCTGAATGTATTTCCTACATTCTTTTGATAACCACATGCAACTATTAAAATCAAGAAATTAATACTGATGTATTACTATCTTCTAATCTTTAGAACTCATTCAAGTTTGTCAGTTGTCCTGATAATATCTTTATAGCAGAAGAATTCAAAAGGATTCAGTTCAGAGTCACATGTTGCATTTGGATGGCATGCCTTATAGTGTCATTCATTCTGGACTAGGTGTTCAGATTTTTCTCAGCTTTCATGACTTTGATATGTTTTTATTGATTGATTTTATTATTGACTTTAGGGAGAGAGAGACATCGATATTGATGTGAGAAACATGATCCCCTATCAGGGATCGAACCCACCACCTTTTGGTGTTCAGGACGATGCTCCGACCAACAGAGCCACACCTCCCAGGGCATGACACTGACACTGGAAGATTGCAGGCTAGTTATTTTGCAGCATTTGTAGTGACCCTCATTTAGGGCTTGTTTCCTTCTGATAATACATCTTTGGCAAGAATATCCTAGAAGTGATGCTGTGTTCCACTCAGTGCATCCTATCAAGTGCTGCATGATTTTTAAAAAATACGTTTTTATTATTGATTTTAGAGAGAGAGGAAGGGAGAAGGGGGGGTGAGAGAGAGAGAGAGACAGGGAGGGAGGGAGGGAGGGAGAGAGAGAGAGAGAGAGAGAGAGAGAGAGAGAGAGAGAGAGGAGGGAGGAGAGAGGAGAGAGGAGAGAGAAACCTGTGTGAGAGGGTAACATTGATTGGCTGCCTCCTGCATGCCCCCAATTGGGGATTGAGCCCAAAACTAGTCATGTGCCCTGACCAGGAATTGAAGCAACAACCCCCAGATGTATGGGACGATGCTCAACCAGCTGAGCCACACTGGCCTGAGCAAATGCATGATTTTATATTGCTCCAAATGCTATCAGTGTTCATCTTCTTCACTCCCCCCTAGTCTCATTGAGGTATAATTGGCAAATATCAGTGTTCATTTTATTTATTTTATTCGGGTGGTCTCTGTCAGGCCTCTCTACTGTAAAGTTACTTTTTTCCTTGGTAATTAATAAGTATTTTGTGAGGAAGTACTTTGAAGTTATTTACATATCCGTTTCTCATTAAACTCATATCAGTTTGAGTTCACGATTGCTTAGTTTATTCATAGAGTATAATCCTTTACTGCCATTATTTATTTTGAGGCTCAAATTGACCCAGATGTGGCTAGTAGGAGCCCTTTCAAGTTGGCTTCTGGGTTTGACATAGTTCCTTGCTTTCTGGCACAAGACTGTGGTTTAAGCTTATCTTGTTGTTTCCCTACTCCAGCCCTGGAATCAGCCATTTCTCTAAGGAGTCCTGGTTCCTTTCAGGGGAGGATGATAGAGAAGCCAAGATCCGGGCTCTTTGTGTACTCCTTGCTGTTTGGTGTTGCTGTTTTTTTAACTCCATTAGTGGATAGAACCACCTATCCTATCTAGCTATCTGCCCACTTAAACTCATACACACATACATTTATTTTCACATATACTATACTAGAGGCCCGGTGCACGAAATTCGTGCAGGGGGGGGGTTGTCCCTCAGCCCAGCCTGCACCCTCTCCAATCTGGGACCCCTTAAGGGATGTCCGACTGCCTGTTTAGGCCCGATCCTACCACGGGCAGTCGGACATACCTCTCACAATCCAGGACTGCTGGCTCCCAACTGCTTGCCTGCTTGCCTTCCTGATTGCCCCTAACTGCTTCTGCCTGCCAGCCTGATCACCCCCTAACCACTTCTCTGCCAGCCTGATTGATGCCTAACTGCTCCCCTGCCAGCCTGATTGCCCCTAACTGCCTTCCCCTGCAGGCCTGGTCACCCCTAACTGCCCTCCCCTGCAGGCCTGGTCCCCCCCAACTGCTCTTCCCTGCAGGCCTGGGTCCCCCCAACTTCCCTCCTCTACCAGCCTGGTCACCCCCAACTGCCCTCCCCTGCAGGCTTGATCACCCCCAACTGCCCTCCCTTGCAGGCCTGGTCCCTCCCAACTGCCCTCCCCTGCTGGCCTGATCGCCCACAACTGCCCTCCCTTGCAGACTTTGCCCCTCCCAACTGCCCTCCCCTGCTGCCCATCTTGTTGTGGCCATCTTGTGTCCACATGGGGGCAGCCATCTTTGACCACATGGGGGCAGCCATATTGTGTGTTGGAGTGATGGTCAATTTGCATATTACTCTTTTATTAGATAGGATATAGAGGCCTGGTGCATGGGTGGGGACCAGCTGGTTTGCCCTGAAGGGTGTCCTGGATCAGGGTGGGGGTTCCCTTGGGGTGTGGGGTGGCCTGGGCGAGGGGCCTGTGGTGGTTTGCAGGCTGGCCACGCCCCCCGGCAACCCAAGCAGAGGCCCTGGTATCTGGGTTTATTTATTTTCTATAATTGAAACTTTGTAGCCTTGAGTGTAGGCCTGGGCCGGCCAGGGCGGCAGGGAAGCTTGGCTTCCTCCATTGCCGGGGAAACCCAAGCCTCCTGCTTGCTGCAGCTCCATGGCCGCAGCCATCTTGGTTGGGTTAATTTGCATACTCACTTCTGATTGGCTGGTGGGCGTGGCTTGTGGGTGTAGTGGAGGTACTGTCAATTTGCATATCACTCTTTTATTAGATAGGATATATTTTCTCTATATATTTCTTTTAAAATATATATATTTTTATTGATTTCGGAGATGGGGGGGAGAGAGAGAGAGAGAAACATCAGTGATGAGAGAGAATCACTGATCGGCCGCCTCCTGTACTCCCTACACTGGGTATGGAGCCAGCAACTCGGGCATGTACCCTGACTGGGAATTGAACCATGATCTCCAGGTTCATAGATCAATGTTCAACCACTGAGCTATGCCAGTTGGGGCCTAAATAATTTAAAAAAAAATGTTTTTATTGATTTTAGAGAGAGGAAGGGAGAGGGAGAGAGAGAGAGAGAAACATCAATGATGAGAGAGAATCATCAATGGGTTGCCTCATGCATGACCATTACTGGGGATCAAGCCCGAAACCCGGGCATATGCCCTGACCAGGAATTGAATGGTGACCTCCTGGTTCAAGTGTGGATGCTCAACTACTGAACCACATCGGCTGGGCCCAAATGAAGTTTTTAAAAAGGCAAATTTTTGATTTTAGAATTCAGTGGAAAGTAATAAGATTCTGGCCAAATTATCTTACATTAACCTATTGAATTTTAGTATTACTTCTAAGTAATAGAAAAAGAGGATTTAAAAAATATATATTTTATTGATTTTTTACAGAGAGGAAGGGAGAGGGATAGAGAGTTAGAAACATTGATGAGAGAGAAACATCGATCAGCTGCCTCCAGCACATCTCCTACTGGGGATCTGCCTGCAACCAAGGTACATGCCCTTGACCGGAATTGAACCCGGGACCCTTCAGTCCGCAGGCCGATGCTCTATCCACTGACCCAAACTGGTCAGGGTGAGAAAGAGGATTTTAATTCAAAGAACTTTATTGATGACATTTATTAATAAAAATATTTTCAAAAATACTTGTTTTATTTCCATTTTCTCTGGAAATAATTAGGACAGGATCTTTTTCATAATAATTATGACATCTATTATATCTCTTAGGATAAAAGTATGGAAACGCTTGTGTCTCTAGATATATACAGGGTAGGGCAAAAGTAAGTTTTCAGTTGTGAGTACATAGAACAGAGTTTATTCTTGTGTTAGTTATTGTATTATTTTCCATATGAACAACTTTAAACCAACTTTTGCCCCACGCTGAATTTAGTGAAATGTAGTTTTTATCTGAAATGTAAAAAATTATCTTAGACTTTATATTTCTTTTTTTCAATAATGATACTTTAAAAGTTATTATAATAGGTCTGCTATAGACCTCAGGACTTTTTGTTAAGTTTTACTGAGTTTTTCTTTAAAATGAACTTGAAAGGAATTTTGTGAACACTTGTATTTTATTTCTTGAATTTATGATTCTGTGGCAGAAACAGGTCAAATTTCTGATGGTATAAGTTCTGACTTCAATAATTGGGTAAAAAAACAATTTACATGATAGTGAGTAATGAGAAAAGGTTGTTGATTAATAATAAAAATGGAGGGTTGATAGCAGACTTTTGGCTCTAATTGAAAATCTAATGCAAATTGGTTTAATTAATGAGAGTTTTACTAGCTAACCTATAAGAGCAAAGGTAGGGTAAACTCATAGGTTTGATGGCTCAACAGTGTTGCCAAACATCCAGATTCTTTCAGTCTCACTGCTGCTGTAGCCGAGGCTTTTCTTAACACCAATCCCTCCCCCTTCCCGACCAGGTTATAGGATGGCACTGGAAGAGCAGGATTCTTTTTCCAGGTGGGGGAGAGAAAGTGGCTTCCTACAGCCCTCTTAAGAGGAGTAAGGAAAGGAAGCACCCAGAACATCTCTTCTCCAGTCTTAATGTCCACGGTTAGGTCTCATGTCTGTTCCTGAACCAGTCATTGCATTGGTACATGAGCTGTGTAAGGAAAGAGTCGATAACTTAATGTTAGGATTTTAAGAAGAGGGAATGGATTCTGGGTAAACTACAAATGGTCGCCACTACAGTTGGCATTGAGTTTTACAATTTATTTATAGCCTTTTCTTTAGGAATTATTACTGCTATAGTAAAGTGTTATGGTGTTCTTTTCTTTTCCCTAACACCTTTAATACCTTCTCATGTGGGGTTTTTTTTTTTTTAATATATATTTTTACTAGAGGTCCGGAGCATGAGCAGGCCTAAGCCGGCAGGCGGACATCCCCAGAGGGGTCCTTAGCGCTGCTGTGGAGGTGGGAGGAGAGGCTCCTGCCATCACTACTGCATTCGCCAGCCATGATCCCGGTTTCTGGCTGAGCATCGCTCCCCCTGTGGGGGTGCACTGATCACCAGGGGGCAGCTCCTGTGTTGAGTGTCTTCCCCCTGATGGTCAGCGCACATCATAGCTACTGGTTGTTCCTCCTTTCTATTTGCATATTAGGGTTTTATTATATAGGAGGATTGACTTCAGAGAGGAAGGGAGAGGGAGAGAGAGATAGAAACATCAGTGATGAGAGAGAGTCATTGATCAGCTGCCTTCTGCAAGCCTCCTACTGGGGATTGAGACCGCAACCTGGGTATGTGCCCTTGACTGGAATCGAACCCGGGACCCTTTCGTCTGCAGGCCGTCGCTCTAGCCACTGAGCCAAACCAGCTAAGGCTCATGTGGTTTTGATTTAAGGATTCTGAGCCAGCGTTATTGTGTGGAAGAGAGAAAAGGATGCATTATAGATGTCACTAATTAAATTTTAATTTTAAAATTGCACATGGTCATTAAAATAATTCTTTTCTCATCCATGCCATCTTTTGTTGGTTTATCCCTCTCTGAATGCCTATAAAACTTGTTTATGGTGTTCATTTGACAACCAATTGACTTATTTTGGATTATTAATTGTCTTTTTATATGTCACATCAAGGATCACCTCTCATTCTATGTCTAATGCAATTTCCAGTATAACTTTATTGTTAGTGATGTCTGCGGAGGTGTGGTTAGGAGAAGGTCTGTTTAAAGTCAATTTAATTAATATTTAGTGTGCACGATAAATATGTGTATAATGGAGGTGCAGGAATTATTATGTGTACAGTAGAGTGTGGGAACAATAAAGACTAACAACATGTGGTTCCTGCCCTCAAGAAATTAAGCCGACTATCAGTGTATGAAAAGAGGCCCAGGAGAGAGATTACTATTGCCAGGGAGAGGGGGGATGGACGAGAGTTAATCCTGGAGACATTTGAGCTGATCCTGAGATGAGCATTTTTTGTGCATTTTAGATGGAAGGAAACAGTGGGAGGCAGAGTGTGGAGGCAGCAAGCTCAAAGGCAGCAGGGGAGGGAATAGCGGGACACAGGGTTGGAATGGTGAGTTGGAGCAGGTCAGTTGGCTTATTACATAATTTTAATTTGATTCTTTAGGCATTGGGAGCCACTGAATATGTATTTGTTTTTAAAGCAAGACTTGGAAACTGCTTTCTATCAAAGTATAAGTACTCTTAAGATTTGAACTCTATTGTTATGATAGAATGTTTGGTTAGTATATTCATTAATTCATTTTAACAAATATTTATTTCATACTTTCTCTGTGGTAGGTACCAGTTTCTGGAGATACAACAGTGAATTAGACAGTCAGGGTGTCTGCTGTCATGGAACTTACCTCATAATTTGGGAGAGTCAGAAAATAAACATGTAAATAAATAGGATCATTTCAGATATTGGTAACAGTTATAAGGAAAATAAGCATATGACAATGTTTGGGGTGGTAATTTAGACTGGTTGGTCACAGGATGAAGTCCATGTTTTTGGCCTGAGGAACCAGATGAATAACAACAGCTCATATTTATTATTATTTTTTCTTTTTTTTAAAATATTTTTTAAATTTATTTCAGAGAAGAAAGGAGAGGGAGAGAGAGAAACATCAATGATGAGAGAATCATTGATTGGCTGCTTCCTACATGCCCCCTACTGGGGATCGAGCCTGCAACCTGGGCATGTGCCCTTGACTGGAATCGAACCTGGAACCTTTCAGTCCACAGGCCGACGCTCTATCCGCTGAGCCAAACCAGCTAGGTTCATATTTATTATTTACTGTGTGTCAGGGACTATTGAAGCAGTTTTCATGGATTGTCTCAATCATCATTTAAAGAAGGGAGCATTATCCCTATTTCACAGATGAGGAAACTGAGGCACAGGTCTGTAGTCTCATCTATCTATCTATATACTACCTAATAAAAGAGTAATATGCAAATTAACCATCACTCTGCTACACCCACCAGCCATGCCCACCAGCCAATCAGAGCGAGTATGCAAATAAACCCAACCAAGATGGCTACAGCCACAGAGAGCAGGAGGGAGGCTTGGGTTTCCCAGGCAATGGAGGAAGCCAAGCTTTCCGCCTGCCCTTGCCGGCCTAAGCCTCCACTCAAGGCTACAAAGTTTCAATTATAGAAGGTAAACAAATCCAAACAGAAATGGCGGCAGCCACGGAGCTGGAAAGAGCGGGAGGCTAGGGTTGCCCCCCGCAATGAAAGAAGCAAAGCTTTCCGCACACCCTGGCCGGCCAGGCCTCCGTTTAAGGCTACAAAGTTTCAATTATAGAAGATACACAAACCCCAAAAGAAATGGCTGCCGGCCACGGAGCGAGCAGGAGGCTTGGCTCCGCTCCAGGCTACAAAGTTTCATTTGTAGAAGGTAAATAAATTCCAGATACCAGGGCCTCCGCTTGGGTCGCCAGGGGGTGTGGCTGGCCTGCAAACCACCACAGGCCCCTTGCTCAGGCCGCCCCACACCCCAAGGGAACCCCCACCCTGATCCGGGACACCCTTCAGGGCAAACCAGCTGGCCCCCACCCGTGCACCAGGCCTCTATCCTATCTAATAAAAGAGTAATATGCAGATTGACCATCACTCCAACACACAATATGGCTGCCCCCATGTGGTCAAAGATCCTGCCCCAATGTGGACACAAGATGGCCAGCAGGGGAGGGCAGTTGGGAGGCACCAGGCCTGCAAGGGAGGGCAGTTGAGAGGGACCAGGCCTGCAAGGGAGGGCAGTTGGAGGTGATCAACCCTGCAGGGGAGGGCAGTTAGGGGTGACCAGGCCAGCAGAGGAGGGAAGTTGGGGGCAAACAGGCTGGCAGGGGAGCAGTTAGACATCAATCAGGCTGGCATGGGAATGGTTAGGGGGTGATCAGGCTGGCAGGCAGAAGCGGTTAGGGGCAATCAGGAAGGCAGGCAGGCAAGCAGTTGGGAGCCAGCAGTCCTGGATTGTGAGAGGGATGTCTGACTGCCCATTTAGGCCCGATCCCAGGCAGTCAGACATCCCTCGAGGGGTCACAGATTGGAGAGGGTGCAGGCTGGGCTGAGGGACACCCCCCCCCCTGCCCCCTTGCACAAATTTCGTGCACTGGGCCTCTAGTATATATATAAAAGGCTAATAGCAAAGTGTCCCCTCCGAGTTTGACCGGGAGAACAGGAGTTCGATTGCTTGCTATGATGTGCACTGACCAGGGGGTGGGTTGGAACATGGAGGGTGACTAGCGGCAGTGGCAGGGCACTGAGGGAGTGAGGGAAGGAGGAGGTGGGGAGGTGGTGGCGTGCACGGGTGGTGAGGGAAGGAGGAGGCGGGGAGGTGGGGCACCTGGCCGGCCCTGATTGCCAGCCAGGCCTAGGGACCCTACCTGTGCATGAATTTCATGCAATGGGCCTCTAGTAGCTAATAAATGGTGATGTCAAGATTCAAATCATTTGCTTTTAGTACACACACTCTTAGTTGCAATTACTCATTTGTACTGCCACACTGAGATAGCATATATGATGGGGAGGACTATGGATGGGGTGAGAATTAAGAATTCTGTTTGGCCATGTTGAGTTTGGGACAGTAGCTAGTATATTAGTTATTGGGAAGGGTAGGACTGGAGATATAAATTTTAGATTCATTCATCAGCTTATAGGTAAAGCCATGGGTTAGAGATTTCTTAAAGAAAACATGTCAATAAGAAAGATAAAGGGGCCAAGAATTGACTCTTGAGGCGTGCAAAATTGAGAGCTTGGACAGTGGAGGAGGAGCCAGAAATGGAGAGTGGCCAGTGATGTGGAAGACAATTCCAAGAAGATTGTCAGGCAGCAACGTCCGTGTCAGAGGAAAGGAATGTCACATGTTGTGGATGTGGCTCCCATGCAGGCAGGCGTCCAAGCGGAGTCCCAAGAGGAGCCAGTGGGAGTGAAGTGGGAGTCACGTAGGTGGCTCTTTAAGGGGTGTCAGTGATGAGGGGCCAAGCAGTGGGGTGGTAGTTCGAGGGGAACATGGGGCTGTTAAGCATGAGGGGAAATGATGGTTGATACAATGATCCCACAGGAGAAGGAAATGGAGAGAATGTGAATACAGGGATTGGGCTTCCATTGGAGCAGGGCACTTGTTTTCCTTGGTTTTGTTTGCTTTATAGTCAGAGGACAAGGTGTAGATACAGGTAAGCTGGTAGATTTTGTGGTGGGAAGATAAAGCAGTTCACTTCTAATTGCTTCTATGATTTCAATAATGTTTAAGACAAAGTAATCCGCTAAGAGTATTGGGAGGTATTGAGATTATAGAAATTTGATGAGAGGAGATAAGTGTGTCAGGATCCCCAAGACCACCCCCAGTTTAGGTGCCTCACTGGGAGGCTGCGTGGCTTTTACCCAGAACCAGTGAGTTCCCCGTCCCTCCCCCCCTTTTGTGTGTGAGGGTGTGTCTAGCCCAGGGTTATTTTGG
Source organism: Cnephaeus nilssonii (assembly GCF_951640355.1). NCBI lineage: Eukaryota > Metazoa > Chordata > Mammalia > Chiroptera > Vespertilionidae > Cnephaeus > Cnephaeus nilssonii. Next base: position 4,656,727 of record NC_137094.1, on the reverse strand, counting down.
CAGGGTGAGAGCCAAGTTCAGGTCTCCTGAGTCTCGGGACTGTGCTCTGTCCCATTCCTCTTATCTGCTCGGCTTTGTTTTCAAACTCTCAGATGTGGAGTTGGAACACTGGGCAGCAAAAGCTCTGACTCTGGGCAGAGGTGGAGGGTGCTCAGGGCAGGGCCTGGAGTCTCACTCGCCCTGGCTCTGTACAGGCACCGGGCATCTGCCACAGGAGGCTCACCAGCTGGAGGTGGACAAGCCTTGAGCTCTGGGCTGCTTCTGGGGTCCTGGGCTGGCTGGCTTTGGGGTCCGGACAGGAGCCTTGTCTAAATCACAAGGGCTGGCCCGAGGCTGGGGGCCCTTGGCTGGCGGACTGCCTCTGTTCCCAGGGTGGGGAACTACGTGGCTGGTGTACCCTTAAGAGCTGTGTTCTGAGATGCCCCTGGAGTTCCCCGGGCGTGTCCGGGAGGGAGGTATGGACAAAAAGGGAGGCTGAGGTGCTGGGCTCTGAACCTCCTGACCTCCCCCTGGTTCTGGGTAAAAACCAAAGCAGCCGATTCAGAAAAAGAGTTTTAATGAATAAAAGGATTTCTGAAAAATAATTATTTTTTTCCCTGCAGCATTAAAGGGGTTTTGATAGGGCACCAGATTGGTTTTCCTAGTTTGGTTTGGCCTGGATTCTCCATGCTCACAGGGGCCATTTTATTTCAGGGTACAGAGTTCTAGAATTTGGGAGGATGTGGGGAGGGGCAGGCAGCAGGCCTGGCGCTGTATCAGGACTATGGCACAGGCACTGGACAGCTACTGACGGAACCTTGGCCGCCAGAGGCAGCAAGTCTGTCCCGGGAATCGCAGAGGCAGCCGGGCCCTGAGAGACAGCTCCGACCTCCTGGATTGCGGTGCTGATAGTCACCGCCAGCAACCTTCACTTAGAGTGAGGAGAAGGGAGGGAGGGCCAAGACAACATCCCCAGCCAGGAGTCCTCACATAAGGCAGGTGATCTCTGTTTAAAAACAGCTTCCAGGCCCTGGCTGGTGTGGCTCAGTGGATAGAGCGTCGGCCTGCAGACTGAAGGGTCCTGGGTTCGATTCCAGTCAAGGGCACATGCTCAGTTGCGGGCTTGATCCCCAGTGGGGTGTGCAGAAGGCAGCCGATCAATGATTCTCTTTCATCATTGATGTTTCTATCTCTCCCTCTCCCTTCCTCTCTGAAATCAATGGAAAAAAGAAAAAAAAGAAAAAGCTTCCAGAATGGAGTCCATTAAATAAAAACATGTATTGATTCTTTTAGAGAGACAGGGAGAGGGAGAAAGAGAAACATCTATGGCTGCCTCCTGTAACCCCCCCCTATGGGGATGGGGAGTGGGAGTTGAGGATGGTGGGGATGGGGTGGGCAGGGCAGGTGCCCTGACCAGAATCAAACCAGCAACCTTTTGGTTCATGGGAGGACCCCCAACCAACTGAGCAACACCAGCCAGGGTAGGATGGAGTCCATTTTTAAGGTATCATTCATTTATGCCTGAGAGTCAGTTAACTAGAATCAGATTAAACATTTTTTGTTAAAATATAAATTGTCAATTTCCCTTTTTTAAATATCTGCTAAAGGTCAGGATTATGATGATCTAGTGTAGCAGTCTTCAGATTTAGTTATCTGTACAGTGCATGAAGACTTCCAAGGGGTGTGAGGGTGTATGTCGTTTTATGGGAATCAAATTCCAGATTCTCACCTTCACTAAGGATTCTTTTCTGAAAACCAACTATTTGAGAACACTCTGAAGCCTGTTAACTTCACTTTTCCACTCCCATTTCACAGCTGCCCACCTCCCACTTTATAAAGTAAAGGCATACTTCTTGCTCTGGTGCATTGCTTTGGGCTGTGAAAATCTCCTGAGCTCAAAACAAAAGGGACTATTTGAGAATGCATCTCCCCAGGGGAGGGTAAAACAAAAAGAGCTTCTATAAAAACTATTGAAGTAGGCGTTATATTTCACTAGCTTACAAACTGGTGGCAAAGCTCTATCTTCTATCTTTCTGAAAACTGAAGCAAAACAGTTGATACTGGGCTATGTAATAACATTCAATTGAATTAAAAATTAAAGTCAGACTTTTTATTTTTTTTTATTTTTGAAAGTATTACATATGTCCTCCTTTCCCCCCCTTTCCCCCACCGCATTCCCCTAAAGTCAGACTTTTTCTAACAAAATAAGTCTTATTTTTGCTTAGTGGCTTGCCAGTGAGGACTGGCTTTGCCATTAGATTATATGGAGGACATTTCCCATAAATTTTTATAAATTTCAGGTTTTGATGGAGTTCTATTTAAAGCACATATGCAATATGAAATATGTTGGAAATTACATCATTTACAACCATTAAACCTATACTTAAATATTTGAGTTATAATTTAAAACTGTTTAAGAGAGTACGTTGTTTTTCTGAAATCTTTGTAGAGACAGTATGTGAACAAAAATATTTCATGACCACTGCTAGAGTGTTTGTAGAAAAAGGCTGGGTTATGGACTCAATCTGAGTAGCCCAGCTTTGACTCTTGTCCCTGGCAATATTGACTTTAGAAGTTAACTTGGTTCAATGGTTGCATGTCGACCTAGGAATCAAGAGGTCATGGTTCGATTCCTGGTCAGGACACATGCCTGGATTTCTGGCTCTATCCCCAGTTGCAGGGGTGGGAGGGGCGTGCAGGAGGCAGCCTATCTGTGATGTTTCTCTCACATCGATGTTTCTATCTCTCTATCCATCTCCCTCTCTCTCTAAAAATCAGTCTATGTATATAAAAGCCTAAGCGACTGTCCAACTGTTTGACTGGTAGCTGTGACACTCACTGACCACCAGGGGGCAGAGCTGCAGAGTGACAGCAACTTTGCAGAGTGCCCTCTCGCACTCCGGGACCCCTCGGGGGATGTTGGACTGCCAGTTTTGGCCCGATCCCCGCAGGCCAGGCGTAGGGACCCCATCTGCCGGAGGGACCCTGCTCACTCTGCAGATGCCCTTGGAGCCCTGGCACTGCCCCAGGTGCGGCCAGCCGGGGAGGTACCTCGGGATGTTGGCTCTAGGGCGTGTCCAGCCCAGCTCGCCCAGTGCCGCCCCGGTGGCCACCTTCTACTTAATTAATTTCCTTTCAATGTGCACGAATCTGTGCACCGGACCTCTAATAAAAATATATTAATCTACAGGAAGTTCTTTAAACAGTTACTTTAAAAACCACTTAACAGTTTTTACCAGTATATCTCTATTCCTAGTTTTCTAAGAGGTTTTAAGTTTTTTGTTATTTTATTATAAGTGAATATTGAATTTTATCATTTATTTGCATTTGTTGAGATAAACATATGATTTTGCATCTTTATTGCATTAATCTAGTGATTAACAATGAAGTTTGAATGTTGAATGCATCTTGCACTCTTGGATTAAATCCACGTTAGTTGTAATGTAACATGTTACTGAATTTGATTTACTAGTGCTTTATGATCTTTTGCATTGTGTGTACAGGGAAGATTAGCCTATAGTTTTCTTATATTGTCTGTGGAAGGATTTGGTATCAAGTGTATGCTGGCCTCATAAAGCAGGTTGGAAAGTATCCTCTCATATAATGCTGGTATAATTTCTACCTTAGATATTTGAAAGTTTGAAGAATTCAACAACAAATCTATATCATCCTGCAGTTTTCTTTCTGGAAAAATTTTAAAGTAGAGATTCAATTTTTTATTAAATATAGGATTATTTAAGTTTTCTATTAGTCTTTGTTTCATTTGACAAGTTGAGTTTTTGTAGGAATTTGCTCACTTAATTTTAAAATTTATTGGCATAAATTTGTCAAAATAATCCTGTTTAATCTCTTACCATCAGTTATTGCATACATTTTTTTAATACTGCTTATGTATGCCTTCTCTTTTCTTGATGTTTTTAGAGATGTGTCAGTCTTGTGAAAGAATCAATTTTTTTGTAATATTAATTTTTTATATTTTTATTTTACCATTCTTTTTTAAATGCTTTCTAATTTCCTATTTATATTTTATTTTTGAACTGCAAATTGTTTACAGGTGTGTTTTAATTTCTAATGTTTCTTTTGCAGTTGTATCTGTGACTAGACCAAGCTTGTTATTTATATTGTTCAGATTTTTATCTGCTTCACCTATCAATTACTCAGAATGTGTATTAAAGTTATCTATCTTGATGGGGCATTTGCCAATTTTTCTATGTAATAGTATCAGTTTTTGCCAATTACATACTTCGAGGCTAGATTAATTAAGTATATAGAGTGTAGAATTACTATATTTTTCCTGATGAATTGTTCCTTTTATGTAATCACAATCATTATTTCTAGTGAGGATTTTTGCCTTAGAGTTCCCTCCTTTTTCTCTTATTAACATAAAAAATGTAGCTTTATTTTAGTTATTTGTCTGGTTTATCTTTGCATTTTTTTATTTTCATTCTTTCTAAATTTTTGTGTTTGGATGTTTTTTTTGGAAAAGCACGTAACTGGGTTTTCCTCCTCTCATTGTGAAATCTTTGTGTTTTAACTGTAGTGTGCCAGCTATTTACACTTATTGTAAATAGTAATTTATTTGGATTTACTTCTACCATTAAAAAGTATTTTTTTATTGATTTCAGAGAGGGAGAGAGAGATAGAAACATCAATAATGAGAGAGAATTATAAAAACATCAATGATAGGCCGATGCTCTATCCACTGAGCCAAACCAGCTAGGGCCCCTTTTTTTTTTTTCTTTTTATCTCTTAAAATATTTATTTTTCCATATGTTTTCACTATCTTTTGGGTTATTTCAGTGTATTTTTCTGAACCAATTTCCCCCTGTACTTGTTTGGATGACATACACTCTATTTCTCTTCCTTTGGAGGCTATCCGATTGCAACTTCTACATGTAAGTTATCAAAGTGTAAAGTCGTTTATGCTTCTCCTCAGAATCCTCTTTTGTGGTCCCTAGTCTCTGTTTCTTTTAATTGGGAGAGAGAGAATCTGTTTGGGATAGCTTGGATCAGATATCTCCTTCTGGATCATAGCTATTGTAAGGTGTGGGGAGGAGGAGAATTTTATTTATTTATTTATTTATTTATCTATCTATTTATTTATTTATTTATTTATTTATTTATTTTTGGAGGGTAGGAGAATTTTAGTAGATATTTGGCCATTGGGTTCCTCTCTCTAACTTCTTATATCCTTTCTGTACCATATATTATGGACTTTTATCACTATATATTAATGACTCTTATCAGAAAAACAGAATTGTTACAAACTCAAGTATATCTAATTCCATAGACTTTCTGTAACACTTTTTGTCACAAATTCACATCTGAAATCTTTTCCTTCTCTTCCTCTGCCTTCACCTCCTTACTCTCTTCCTTCCCCGCCTCCTGGTTTTTGTGTAGGTGTATATTTGAAACCTGTCAAAGCAAGTTCCACCATCCCAACTGGTCATCTCCCTGTGGCTATGTGGTTTCCAAAGCGTTGGATCATTTATGCTCTTTTCCTGTTCTCCATTGTGCTTATCTCCTGGAGAAGTTGGAAACTGAGTGTCTTTTCAGTGTTCCACAATTAGAGTGAACTCTGCCCTAAGCCTTAATGGAGGTTCAGGACCACGGACAGATGTTTGTGTGCCACCTGTCTGTCTCACACCCAAACACTTTAGCCGGCTAAGACATTCTTCTGGAGCCTCCAGCGTTTATTGTTCTTTTCATTTTAAGTTGAACTCCTCCTCATTTTTCTCAATCATCTTATAGCCAGGTCTTGCCTTTAGGAAGTTTTCATCTCATCTTTTTAAGTACTTATCTTACCAGTACCTTTGAGTTAATAAATAGTTTAGTCTCCTTAAAGAAATTGAGAATTAGATAGGCTAAGAAACTTATCCTATAATAGAGGCCCGGTGCATGAAAATTCATGCACTGGAGGGGGGGGTCCATCAGCCTGGCCTGTCCCCTCTCACAGTCTGGGAGCCCTCAGGTGCGGGAGGCGACCTGGCAATCAGGGGAAGGCGACGCCCCCATCACACCTCTGCTGCTGCCACTGCCGGCAGCTCAAGCCTCGGCTGGCCCTGGTTACCTGAGCCTTGGGTGGCCCTGGGCGGCTGGGCAGCTGCCATCCTAGGCTTGCCTGTGCCTTGGGCCAGCCCTGGGGGGCTGGGGGGGCTAAGGGGACTGGGGGACTCTGGAGGCAGGTGCCTCGGGGTGTGTGTGTGAGGGGACTGGGTGCCGCCATCTTGTGGTTGTGGGCGCCGCCATCTTAGAGGGCGTGGCAGTCAATTAGCATGTTCCCTCCCTATTGGCTGTGGGCACCACCATCTTTGTGAGGGCATGACATTCAATTAGCATATTCCCTCCTTATTAGATAGGATTACACAACTATTCAGTTATAGTAAGGTTTGGAACTCAGATTTTTCTGACTGTAAAGACAGAGCTCTTAATTCCTTGATATTCTTTATTTAAAACTTCTAAATGTGTATTAAATCAATTTATATTTAAAAATTATTTACACATTTGCTCCACTTTCTATTATAGTGCTCTTTTTTTCTTAATACATTGTAAGAACTCTTTGAATTTTTTTGATTGCAACCCTTTGACCATCATAGTTTACAAATATTTTCCCTGTTTGTAACTTATTTTTCTTTTAAACTTTAATACAGTATTTAAAATATTTAACTTCAAGTTTTGTTAAATCGTTCTGTCTTTTCTTTTGGGCTTTTGCTTTTGGCATCCTGATAGGAAAGTTTTTCCTCATCCCAAGAACATAAAAATATTGTATTCTATTATACTTATGGTATACATAGTTTGTTTTTTAGATAATCTACGTATATTTGAACTGATACTTTTTAAAAATATATATTTTTATTGATTTTAGAGAGGAAGGGAGAGGGAGAGAGAGAGAGAATCATTGATTGGCTGCCTCCTGCATGCCTCCTACTGGGGATCGAGCCCACAACCCAGGCATGTGCCCTGACCGGAATCAAACCTGAGACACTTCAGTCCTCAGGCTGACACTCTAGCCACTGAGCCAAACCGGCTAGGGCTGAACTGATACTTTTAAAACACATTTACTAGCTTGTAAGGCAAGACACTTTCTATTTCATTTTAAATGTTTTCTTGCCTATTCTTCTACATTTATTCTTGCAGATGACCTTAGAATCATTTTGTTAAATTTTCTTTTCCTCCCCCAAATCTAATTGAGCAGAAGTGCTTCCTTTAAAAAACACAAGCTAATATTATATCTAGACTAAGTGGCTGAACTATTTTTTCACTTTTTTTATATTTTAAACATGGAATAGTTTATAAATACCATTTTATAATGGTGTTCTCACCAGCTGCTGAGTGGAAATAAATTTATATAGTATCTGTATGTATTTTCTCTTTCTTTGAGGTTTATTTTCCATAAAACTATTATGTAAAAATTCCTATGTAGTAGTATTAATAGTGGTGACAACAAAATATTTGAAAGAAGGTATGTGATGAGATTAAATTGTTGCTGTGGGAAGACTGACTAGTTCGCTACCCAGTCTGTTTCCCATTTCTCGCACAGTGGCTGGTACTGAATAGGTACTCAATAAATAATTAAATGTAGTGTTAATAATTAATGAAGACATTATCTTTGTGAATTTATGAGTCTCAACCTTATAGAATTGATTAAATTGGGAATGCTAATAGATTCATTAATTTCATTTATGAGAGACAAGGTACATGAACTAGAATGTAAGTTTAGCAATTTGCAATAAAGAATATATCTATTAAGCATTGGAGTCATTTGTGTCAGTCCCACCAGTGCTTTGTTAAATGTTTCCCTGCAGGAAAAATTTTATTGGAAGTTTGGAATTGGAGAATGGCGTTGGAGTAAGGGTAGTCACTCTAATGGACTTGAAGTTCGGATCGTCCCTGACAGGAATGACATGTCATGTGGATTGAAATTGTGTTCATTTGTCAGCACCCCCGTCTCTTGTGCATGAAGACTACTACCTGGGTTTCTCACTCACAAATATTCTCAGTGTCCTCCTTCTGGACACATTGTTTCTTTAGCTATATGATGATTTTACCATCAAATCTTGCTCTGTATTAGAATTAATTATTTTTTTTTAATCAGTTAACTGCCACACGTCCAAAACGGAAACCATCCCCATGGTATTATGAATTTGCAATGAATATTATAAAAATAAATATAGTACTCACAATTGGGGTGTTCTTGAATATTTTCAGCTGAAAACTCTCACAAAAAATGATTTTAAAGTTGGTCAGGGCTGCCACTTAGGGAAAACGTTTTATTTTACATAGACGGGCATGGCATGTGGGGAAGGCCCACCACTTGCATCTACAGACGCTTATGGCGTACAATGAGTTAAAATTTACATGTTGTATATGAACACGTTTACTTAAAGCACTCAAACAATACAGAAATATAGTTAACATTTTGAGCCTTTATGCTAGATTGCATATTAATTATTTTTTCCTTATCTTATATAATAAAGAACTAATATGCTAATTAGACCGAACAGCAGAATGACCATCTGGACAACCTTCTGGATGAAGCCAGGGCTGTGAGGGCCGAGGCAGCTGGGGCTGTGAGGGCCGAGGCCCTTGCACAAATTTCATGCATCGGGCCTCTAGTTTAACTATAAAACAGCCCCTTGAAGGACTCAAACAGATACTTATTCACCTTGTTTAAATAAATGAGGCCTGTGGCCCGCCAGCCGCAAGTTTGACATGCTTGTTGTACACCAATGTTCATAGCAGCTTTATTAACAACTAGAGGCCTGGTGCACGAATTCGTGCATGGGTGGGGTCCCTCGGCGTGGCCTGCGGGGATTGGGCCAAAACCAGCAGTCCAATACCGCCAGCCGCTCCTGCCTGCCGCTCCCGCCCATCCTGGTCCCGCTGCGCCTGCTGCGGGCTCGCGCCCAGTCAGTCCTATCGGGAGAGGTTCGCACTGCCATAGTGGCGCTTGCCAGTCGTGAGCCCTGCGTCTGGCACCCATTCCGAGGGGGATAGAGGGGGCCAGGACGCCATCGGCCCTCCAGGTGGGCAGTGGGACGCCCTTGCCAGCCCAGGATCTGGATCCGTCCCGCTGACGTTCTCGCTGGTTGTTGGGAGCCACCTGGCAGCCACTTTTATATCGTTTCTTCCTTGTGGAGCGTCTAGGGAGGGGAAGCGGCCTTGGTGCCCAGGGCCGACTTCCAGGAGCCCTGCAGTGCTGTCGGGATTGTGCGGGCAGCGCTGGTTCGTAGTGCCCGGCCCATTCTCCGGAGATTGGACCTGCCGGGCTACTGAGGGAGTGAGAGGCTGCCGCCGGGCTGGTGGGCTGCCAGGACGGGCCGGTCAGCTGAGCGGCACTCCCACTGTGGGAGTGCACTGACCACCAAGGGGCAGCTCCTGCCTTGAGTGTCTGCCCCCTGGTGGTCAGTGTGCGTCATAGTGACTGGTCGACTGGTCGTTTGGTCACTTAGGTTTTCATATATATAGTTAGCTAGAAAGTAGAAACAACCCAAGTGTTCATTAATTAGTGAATGGATACAAAGAATGATATATATAGTAACTTAGAGGTCATATATCTAATATGTTCTGTGTTTGTGGCTGTTACCTTTGCTTATGAAGTTGCCAAAACCATATATACATATAGACTATTTTGAAACTTTTCCATAATAACTCAATTATTAAAAATATAAAAATACCTACTCTGTCAAAAGATACAATTTTAGGTGTTTAAAAGTGATTAAGTCCTAGTTGGTTTGGCTCAGGGGACAGAGCGTCAGCCCTCGGGCTAAAGGGTCCCGGGCACATACCTTGGTTGCAGGCTCTATCCCTGGCCCTGGTCCGGGCGCATGCAGGAGGCAACCAATGGATGTGTCTCTCACATCGATGTTTCTCTGTCTTTCCCTCTCCCTTCCATACTCTCTAAAAATCAATGGAAAAATATCCTCTGGTGAGGTTTAACAACAACAACAAAAGAGTGAGTAAGACAGTTGTACACTCGTGCTCAAATATATTCCCCAGATTCTCACAGTGTCTCCTCCATCCACATTCATTTTCTGTTGGAATCTCTAACTAAGCCCTTTCTCAAGCCATCAGTGGCTTGCAACCAGAAGTCTGTGTTCCTACTGGACCTGGGCAGTAGTTGTGGGAGTCGGAGTGGATTGAAGGAGACTCCATGTTTAGATCTTGGGTTACATTCAGCAGGGAAAAGGGTATACCTTGCAAGGTATTCCTGGCCTTTCATATTGGAACTCAGAATTCTTTTATTTTTAGAATCATTCATTCACTTGTCCATTCATTTGATGTAGTGAATCAGGCAGTGTGTTAGGGGCTCGGATGGAAACTTGCTTTCTTCTTTCAAGTTTCAAAGAGATCGTTTTTTAAAACTTAGAGTTGTTTTATATTTAATTCTGTTAAGTTTAATATCTGTTTTTTAGTTTATTTTCCCCAAAAAACTTTTGGGGAGAAAGAGGCAGCATATTACATATTGGAAAGGCTTTGGAGCCTGACAGATTAGAGTTTAAATCCTATTTGTGCCACTTGTTGGCAATGTAATCTTCAATTTATTTTACCGTTCTGAACCTGTTTTTTTCTTTTTTTGAAATAGGAATAATAATAATGTAGTGAATGTGAGAGTGAGAGAAATTGGGACAGGTTGTGAGAATTTACATAAAATGATGACTTCTTGATTGGTGAGCCAGCTGTGCATAGTGGTATTGTGACTTATTGCAGAGACTGACTCTTCTGAGTTCAGTTTTACATTCTTTTTTCCACAGCTTTGGTTAGTTTTCCTCACTAGCTCCCTTTATTCTGGCTAGTGAAGTGAGGCCCCACAATTACACTTGACCTCCAGTCGGAGGGAGGTTTTCAGAGAAACGGAGGGCAATGGAGTGGCAGATACCTCAGACAATGTGTGCCACAGCGAACACTGAACTGTGCAGCACTCAGGAAAGGCCAGGTGCTGTCATCCTTAGATGGTATGTACAGTACCTTGTGAAAGGGCCCAGGTAGAGCAGTTGCCTGGCAGTACAACAGACCCAGTTGGTCCCGTACATGGTTTTGATTTTTGTCCGGGGCGGCAGTGTAGTGATCATTAAGTCTTTTTCAGTTACTGTAACGAGTACAAAGTTTTTCTGCAATTTGTCTCATACATCCAAAATTATTTCAGTCACACCAAGTGACTGACATGGCCTTTTGGTGGATAGAATTCATGACTTTTTTCTTACGTATCTTGGTATGAAGCATTTTTGTTAAATATTGCCAGTGAACTTCTGGCGGTGACGTATAACCAGTTTTCCTCTGTCCTCCCCTTCTGAGATGCTAATTACCCTTTGATGTCGTCTCGTAGTGGCCTGGGCTGTCCATTCTTAAGGTCTCTTTACTTTAGGCCGTTCATTTCTATGGGTATATTTTCAAGTTCATGGGCTCTTTCCTCATTATTTTCATTTTATTTTGAAGCATATCCAGTTCTATAATTTCTATTTTATTCTTTTTTAAAAAAACAGGCAATTGATTGATTGATTCTTTTTCTTTGAGCATATCCTATTTAATAAAAGCCTAATATGCTAAGTTCAACCAGTCGCTATGACGTGCACTGACCACCAGGGGGCAAATGCTCCGACTGGTTGGTTAGCTTGCTGCTAGGGTCTGGCCAATCAGGACTGGGTGGGACAGGCTGGACATGCCCTGGAGCCCTCCTGCAGTCCCTCCCTGGCCCCGCCCTGATCATGCACTGGTGGGGTCCCTCGGCCTGGCCGGTTCCCTTGGCCTGGCCGGGTCCCTCAGCCTAGTCTGCGCCCTCTCGAAATCCAGGACCCCTCGGGGGATGTTGGAGAGCTGATTTCGGCCCAGTCCCCACAGGGCAGGCCGAGGGACCCCACTGGTGCATGGGCCTCTAGTCTGTAATAGTTGTTTTAAGATTTTTGCCTGCTCACTTCTGCTAATTTCAATATCTCAGTAATCTTTGAGCAGATAATGAGTAACTAATCCAAGGAATCAGACACATTTTGTGGTTGTCTTGAAGATAAGGGAGGCAAAGATCAAGTTAAGTTGATAGAGACACTTAATGAGATCTGCTTCAGTTACATCCTTTGGCCTGTTTTAGATTCTTTGTTAGAGGTGGTGGATAGCTCTGAGTTTATTGTGATGTTAGATTAGATTAGTTGCATTCAGAAGTAAGAGTGAGAGGCACCAGGTATGTCCTGGTCATGAGGACAAGTAGAGTAGTGAAAAACTCTTGAGCAGTGCTTCTTAAAAATGTGAATGGAAAATGGTTATGAATTATGTAGTTATCATAAGATTATCATCTTACTTGAAGGATCAAGTTCCTTATAGTAGGTTGAAGGAACTATAATCAACGAGTCATTTATTATTTACTAGAGGCCCGGTGCATGAAATTCATGCGGGGGGGGGGGGTCTCTCAGCCCGGCCTGCACCCTCTTGCAATCCGGGACCCCTCGGGGGATGTTCAACTGCCAGTTTAGGCCTGCTCCCTGCAGGATCCCTGCGGGATCAGGCCTAAACTGGCAGTTGGACATCCCTCTCACAATCCGGGACCACTGGTTCCTAACCGCTCACCTGCCTGCCTGCCTGATCGCCCCTAACCACTTGCCTGCCTGCCTGATCACCCCTAACTACTCTCCCACCTGCCTGATCGCCCCAACCACCTCTGGCTGCCTGCCTGATTGCCCCTAACTGCCTCTGCCTTGGCCCCTGCCGCCGCGGCTTAGTCTGGAAGGACATCCGGAATAATGTCCGGAAGGTTGTTCAGCTGTCCAATCTAATTAGCATATTACACTTTTATTATAGATTTTTCTTAGGACCATGTCGTCAAAGAACTTTGTGTGTGTGTGAATAATAATACTGGTAATGGTTTCTCATATTTCTATAGTTGTTCACAGTTCATTTTTTACACAATCAATTGTTTTTATCTAACTTGATCACTGAAATTAACACTTTGCACTCGCTTGCTTTTTTCTCGATTCCTTTATTCTAATGCTAACCGTGTCGAGTCACACTCGACATCCACGTGCAAAAGGTTAAAGTTATATTGTTAGGCTTAATAAAAGTGTTAAGAATATCCATAGTTTCTCAGATTTGAAAGAATATTAAGTAAATTGTAAAAAGATTCTGGCCAATAAGCAAAATTTTGAACTAACCATTTTCATTAAATTGAATATAGATCTATTCACATATACAAGTTTAAAAAATTTCCTTGAGAATTTAAATGTATAAAAGAGTGCATAAAACTTTTCATACAGTTCAAAAGATGATAATAAAATTAACATTCCTGTACCATTGATCCAGCTTAAGAAATTAACAGGATCTTAGAAAACCCTGTGTGTCTCTTTTCCCTCAAGAATAAATCATCACCATGAAATTTGCTTTATAGTTTTATAAGTATTCCTATAGAATATGTTTATTTTTTGCTTGTTTTTAAACTATGTGTAAATGAAATCACTATATTTTCTGTGACTTCTTTTCCAAGTATTTTTTGAAATTTATTCATGTTGATTAAAATAGCTGTGGTTGCTCTAGCCCAGTGGTCGGCAAACTCATTAGTCAACAAAGCGGCAAACTGCGGCTCGCGAGCCGCATGTGGCTTGCGAGCTGCAGTTTGCCAACCACTGCTCTAGCCGGTTTCCTCAGTTGATGGAGTGTTGGCCCACAGACTGAGGGGTCCCCGGTTCGATTCTGGTCAAGGGCACATACCGGATGCAGGCTTGCAGCCAGTCGATGTGTGTCTCTTACATTGATGTTTCTCTCTCTGTGTCTCTCCCTCTCCCTTCCACTCTCTCTAAAAATCAATGGAAAAAATATCCTCGGGTGAGGATTAACAACAAAAACAAATGTCAATTTATTCCCTGTAATTAATAGAATAATGTCTAAATTCCTCACATAGTACTCAATGTCTACTCTGCAAACCAATCAAAGTAGCAAAATTTACTTAGTCCTCAAGTTCCAGTTCTTATGTGACTTCTGTGAAGTATTAAGATGCACATCCTACCTAATAAAATGGTAATATGTAAATTACCATCACTCCGCTACGCCCACGATTGGGCCAGCGGGAGGCGCAGGGGGCAGGACTTGGGGTGGCCGGGGTAGCTGATTGGGCCGGCAGGACGCTGAGCTCGCGTCGCCAGTGGCGGCGCGAGCTCAGCGTCTGCGCCATGGCTGTGCTGAGGAACAGAAGGGGCCTCTGGGGCAGCGAGCTCACGTCCTGCTGCGAACCATCAAAAGCGGGGGAGCTGGGTGCCTGTCTGCTTCGGCACCAGGCCTTTCAGAAGCCTCCGCCGAGCCGGAGGCTTCCGAAAGGCCTGGTGCACCAGCGGACAGGCACCCAGCTCCACCGCGATCGAAAGCAAAAGCGTGTAGGGGACCCTACACGTGCATGATTCAGTCATGCACTGGGCCTCTAGTAATATAATAAGTGCTCACTTTCACTGGCCCCTGTATTAGAAACTTAATCATATTGTTACTGTGCGTGTAGCATACAATCTGTCTCTCCTGAAGACAGAACTTCTGAAGGAAGGTACTATACTTGTTTTAAACTCTGGTGATTGCCACCATACTTTATATAGTTTGGATTCTTACTAAAGGAATGTTAAAAGGATAAATGAATGTGAAATAATTATTAATTTACTTGGTAGGAATTGCTGAAGTTCTCTCTGGTGACATGAAATTTGCTTTTGCTTCTTGGACCTTTGTGTTAAAATATGTATCTAGCATTGAGAGTTAGGGTACACAGAATGTTTAACATGAGAATAAACTGGCCTCATTTGTTATTTTGCATTATTTCATATGTGATTTGGTGTTTAAGATAATTTTCTTCACCAAAATGCAATTCATATATAAGAAATAAATGAAATATATAATTTTCTCATGGAAATTAAATCTATTATCAATATAGTTTGATGAAATTATTAAATATTTTGGCTTAATTCTTAATCATAACTTGAATTCTTATTGTTTAAGTAAGAAATACCATTATTTGTATTAATTTACATCACATTTCATTAAGAAAGTAATTGATGTTGCTTTTTATTTCAGCTAAACCATTTACTTCTAAAGTGAAACAGATGCGATTACATAGAGAAGACTTTGAAATATTAAAGGTGATCGGTCGAGGAGCTTTTGGAGAGGTAAGAATTTATAGAAAGTCTGCTAATTGTTTTGGAAGCTATTTTATACAGTCTGAAAAAATTTAACTGAAATATTTTTTACTCTGTCGTGATACGATTAATCAGAAAATATATTAAAAGTTTTGAGTGAAATACTTACACGTGGAATTTTCCCCTAGATATTTCTATTCTTCATGTGTCTTTGTGAGATTGAGTATGTTTCTGGACTCTGTTTCGCTGGTCTGTTTGTATCCCCTTGTGACAATATGACACTGTCTTAAATTATTCTACTTTGTCTTGATATCTGGTAGTGTATGTTCTTCCCTCTACTCCTCTATTCTTGGCTCTATATTTTTACTAGAGGCCCAGTGCACGAAATTTGTGCAAGGGTAGGGTCCCTAGGCCTGGCTGACGATCAGGGCTGATCGGGGCCTCTCGGCCGCCGGCCAGGGCCTTCCTTCCAACTGCCTGCTGGGGCCTTTCTTCATCTGCACTGCCCCCTGGTGGTCAGTGCATATCATAGCAAGTGATCTGTCTCCTGGTCAAATTCCAGTGGGGACAATTTGCATAATAGGCTTTTATATATAGACTAGAGGCCTGGTGCATGAAATTCGTGCACTTGGGGGCGGGGGGGAGGGTCCCTCAGCCCGGACTGCACCCTCTCGCAGTCCGGGAGCCCTCAGGGAATATCTGACTGATGACTTAGTGCTGCTTCGGAGGCGGGAGAGGCTCCCACCACCACTGCTGCGCTAGCCAGCCATGAGCCTGGCTTCTGGCTGCGCGGCGCTCCCCCTGTGGGAGCACACTGACCACCAGGGGACAGCTCCTGCGTTGAGCATCTGCCCCCTGGTGGTCAGTGCGTGTCATAGCAACCGGTCGTTCTGCTGTTCGGTCCATTTGCATATTAGCCTTTTATTATATAGGATAGATAGATAATTTTAGACTCAGTGTTTCAGTTTCTACTTACTCTTTTAACCCTTTGCACTCGCTTGCTTTTTTCTCGATTCCTTTATTCTAATGCTAACCGTGTCGAGTCACACTCGACATCCGAGTGCAAAAGGTTAAAAAATATATATATTTTTATTGATTTTAGAGAGAGAGGAAGGGAGAAAGAGGAAAAGAGAGAGGGAGAAACATTGATTGGTTGCCTCCTGTATGCACCCTGACTTGGGATGAAACCCACAACCTGGGTATGTGCTCTGATTGCAAATTGAACTGGCACTTTTTGGTGCATGGGATGATGCTCAACCAACTGAGCCACACTGGCCAGGGCTCTACTACTCTTTAAAAAATTTTTTTAAGATATACTTTTGTTGATTTCAGAGAGGAACGGAGAGGGAGAGAGAGATAGCAACATCAATGAGAGAGAATCATCGATCGGCTGCCTCCTGCACGCCCCCTACTGGGGATCAGGCCCCCAACCCGGGCATGTGCCCGTGACCAGAATCGAACCTGTGACCCTTCAGTCCGCAGGCTCTATCCACTGAGCCAAACCAGCCAGGGCTACTATGACTATTCTTATATGCATTTTATGGAAATAGATTTTCATGTTCCTTGAATAAATACCTAGGACTGGAACTATTGGGTTAAATGGTTGGTCATGTTTAAATTTAAAAGAAACTGGCACTCCTCCAATGGGGTTGTACCATTTTACATTTCTACCAGTTCCAACAATATATTCTGTTGTTCATCTCTGTAATTTTAGCCATTCTAATGGGTATATAGTAGAGTTTCATAGTCTTTAAGTTGCATTATTATTTGAATTTATATTATATATCAACATAATTACTCACCATTCTTATAGCTTCCTTTGTGAAGTATATATTCAAGTATTTTGCTCATTTAAAAAAATTGGGGTATTTGCTTTTTTATTATTTTGTTGTAGGAGTGTTTTCAGTTTTGATGGTACAATTTTTTTCTCTTAGGTTTATTATTTTCTGGGGGTATTTTTTAGGTGGGGGGAGGGGTTCCCCCTAAGAAATTCTTGTTTATATTCAGGTCACAGACATATTGACCTATTTTTTAAAATATATATTTTATTGATTTCGGAGAGGAAGGAAGAGGGAGAGAGAGATAGAGAAACATCAATGATGAGAGAGAATCATTGATCAGCTGCCTCCTGCATCCATGCCCCAGCAGGGATCGAGCCCGCAACCCAGGCATGTGCCCTGACTAGGAATCGAACCGTGACTTCCTGGTTCATAGGTTGATGCTCAACACTGAGCCACACTGGCCTGGTGAACTAATTTTTTTTTTTTAAAGCTCTGTAGTTTTAGCTCTTATGTTTAGGTTGGTTGTCTACTTCAAATTAATCCATGTATGATGTTAGATGTCTAGTTGTTTCAGCAACATTTGTTGAAAAGACTGTATTTCCTCTATTAAATTACTTCAGCATCTTTGTAAAAAAAAAATCAGTTTACTACATTTTTATCTATTTCCGCTCTTTCTATTCTGTTTCATTGATGTCTTTGTCTATCCTAATGCCAGTACCACATTATCTTGAGTCCTGTAGCTTTATACTGTAAACTTGAAAGTATGTAATGAAGTGTGAGTGTAAATTCTCCCACTTTGTTCTTTTTCAGATTGTTTTAGGTTCTAGGACTTTTGCATTATTGTATACATTTTAGAATCAGGGTGTCAGTTTCTGTCAGTTTACTGGTATTAAAATTGAGTTTGCATTCAATTTATAGATCAGTTTTGGGTGGTCTGACATTTTAATGTTGAATCTACTTGTTAGTCCATGAACAAGGTATTTCTTTGTTTTTTAAGGTCTGTTTTAAATTTTCTTAAGAATGTTTTGTTGTTTTAGTGCACAGGTCTTGTTCACATTTTGTTAAATTTAGTTCTAGGTATTTTATGCTTTATGCTATGGTAAGTGATATTTAAAACAATTTTATATTCAAATAGTATGTTGCTAATATGTAGATACAACACTGATTTATGTATCTGACTTTATTTTCTAAACTTATTTTAAAATAGTTTTGTGTTGTTTTGGTTGCTACTTTCTTGTTTTTCTAAGTAAACAATCATTGAGAATAGGGACAGTTTAGGGTCCTTTTCACTTCCAGATTTTGTACCTTTTATTTTTTTATGTTAACTTATTGCACTAGTTTCCACCTCTAGCACAGTGTTGAATGGGTGTCACGAGGGTAGGCTTCCTTACTTTATTCTTGAACTTAGGAAGAAAGGATTCAGTGTTTCACTATTATTCTGTTAATTGTAGATGTTTTCATCAGTGTCCTTTATTTGATGAGGAAATTTGTCTTCTATAACCAGTTTGCTGAGAATTAAAAGTATTAAGGGGTGCTGAATTTTTGTCATATGCTTTTTTTGCATCTCTTGACATCATATACATTTGCTCTTTAATATATGGTGGGTTACCTTGATTGATTTTTTTCAATAGATTATTTTTTAAAGCAGTTGTAAGTTCATAGAAAAATTGATTAGAAAGTACAGAGTTCCCTTATAGTCCCTGCCCTGCACATGGAAGCCTCTCTGACTCTCAACATGCCCCCCAGAGTGATACATTTGTTGCAATAGGTGAAATTTATGTTGACACATCACCGTCACCCCAAATCTGTAGTTTACGTTAAGATTCACTCTTTGTGTTGTACATTGTATTGGTTAGGACAAATGTATAATGACACATATATACCATTATAGATAGTACTAGAGGCCCGGTGCAGGGATTCATGCACATTGAAAGGAAATTAATTAGAAGGTGGCCGGTGGGGTGGGACTGGGCAAGACGGGCCGGACATGCCCTGAGCCAACCTCCCGAGGTCCCTTCCCGGCCAGCCGCACCTGGGGAGGTGCTGGGGCTTGAAGGGTGTCTGCAGAGTGAGTGGGGTCCCTCCGGCAGGTGGGGGTCCCTCAGCCTGGCCTGCGGGGATCGGGCCAAAACCGGCAGTCCGACATCCCCTGAGGGATCTTGGAGTGTGAGAGGGCATTCTGCAAAGTTGCTATCGCTCGGCAGTTCCTGCATTGAGAATCTGCCCCCTGGTGGTCATCGCGCATCATAGCTACCAGTCAGATGGTTGACCGGTCAGACGGTTACTTAGGCTTTTACTAGGTGTACTGGTTAATGCGGATTTTTTTCAATAGATGGAGTTACACATATGTTGATATATATGCGATGTATGCTATTTTGTTGTATTGATAACAAGCTTCAAAACGTCATAGGTCAAATTTTCTGAAGGTGTTAACATCATAGACATTTTTACACTTAAAAATGTAGAATTTCGTGCCAAAAAAAGAGCATTTGTGGGAAGTTTTAATTCATTACTTTATTTTGAAGAAAAGTGCTGCTGAATACTTCGGGAAGCTTATGGTGAACATGCTCCATCTCAAGATACTTGTGAACACTGGTTTAAACGCTTTAAAAGTGATGATTTCGATGTAAAAGACAAAGAACATCCAGGTCAACCAAAAAAGTTTGAAGACCAACAATTACAAGCATTATTGGATGAAGATGCCTGTCAAACTCAAAAACAACTTGCAGAAAGATTAAACGTTGCTCAGCAAACAATTTCCGATCGTTTACAAGCAATGGGAAAGATTTTAAAGGAAGGAAAATGGGTGCCACATCAACTGAACGAAAGACACATGGAAAACCGAAAAGTCATCAGTAAAATGTTGCTTCAATGGCACAAAAGAAAGTCTTTTTTGCATTGAATTGTGACTGGCGATGAAAAGTGGATTTATTTTGAGAATCCCAAATGCACAAATCATGGGTTGATCGAAGTCAACCATCAACATCAACTGCAAGGCCAAATCGCTTCGGAAAGAAGACAATGCTCTGCGTTTGATGGGATCAGGAAGGTGTAGTGTATTATGAGTTTCTAAAACCAGGTGAAACCGTTAATACTGATTGCTACTGACAACAAATAATCAATTTGAACCACGCTTTGACTGTGAAACGACCAGAATCTGCCAGAAAACACGGCAAAGTAATTTTGCTTCATGATAATGCACCAACACACTTCAAAACCAGTTAAAACACGTGAAAAGATCTTGCCTGGGAAGTATTATCCTACCTGCTGTATTCACCAGACCTTGCTCCTTCAGATGACCACTTGTTCCAATCGATGGCACACACACTTTCTGAGCAGCACTTCAAAACATTCGAAGAAGTGGAAAATTGGGTCTCTAAATGGTTTGCCTCAAAACAAGAAAAGTTCTATTGGGATGGTATCCACAAATTACTTGAAGATGGAGGAAATGTGTAGCTAGTGATGGACATTACTTTGAATAAAGCACTTTCGATGTTTCTCTTGAAATTAATCATGTTTTCTTTGATTACAAAATCCGCATTATTAACCGATACACCTGGTGTATATATAGATCATACACAATAGTTTCACTGCTGTAAAAATCGTCTGTGCTCTGCCTATTCATTCCTCCCTCCCCACACCCTCTCCACAGTTTTGCCTTTCCCAGTATGTCATACAGTTGGACTCATATAGTATGCAGCCTTCTCAGTTTGGCTTCTTTCATGCATTTAAATTTCCTTCATGTCTCCTCATGGCTTGATAGGTCATTGCTTTTTTGGCATTAAATAATATTCCCTTGTCCAAATGTGCCACCGTTTATCCATTCACCTACTGAAGGATATCTTGATTGCCTCCAAGTTTTGGCAATTATGAATAAAGCTGCTTATAAATATCCATGTACAGGTTGTGGTGTGGACATAAATTTTCAGTTCATTTGGGTCAATACCAAGGAGTCAGGATTGCTGGGTCATATGATGAGTGTTAAGTTTTATTAGATTGCCAACATGTCTTCCAAAGTGGCTTACCATTTTGCATTCCCACCAGCAATGAATGAGAGTGCTGTTGCTCCGCATCCTCATCAGAATTAGGAGTTGTCAGTGTTTTAAATTTGGCCATTTAACAGGTGTGGAGTGGTATTTCATGGATGTTTTAACTATCGTTTTCTAATGATAGGTGATATTGAGCATCTTTTCAGTTGTTTATTTGCCATCTGTATATATGCTATGATGTCTGTTAAGATCTTTGGTTCATTTTTTTAAAAGGGGTTTTCTGATTGTTCGGTTTTAAGAGTTCTTGGTTTATTTTGGATAACAATCCTTTATCAGATGTGTCTTTAGTTGATAAGCTTGAATTGATAAAAATTCTAGCTTATCAGACACCATACTCTAATTTTTCAATACTTTTAGGGTTTATTAAAGTTTGTCTTATGCTCATAATATGGCCTATTACATGAACACTCCATGTTCATATAATTTTGAAAATAATTTTTATTGCATATTTGTTTGTAGTCTTTTGAGAGGAGTATTCAAATATAACTGTATGTCTATCCCTTCTATAATTTTGTCTAATATATATACTAATTATTAGACAAACTGATTTAAAAAGTTTATTTGTGAAAATAATTAAGAATCATCAGAAAAACTCTTAAAAACTGGAACAATAACAGACTCATTATATTTTACTTTTATTTTTTATTCCACGATACTTTAAAATATGGCATAAAGCCTCAACAGAGAGCACATGAATAAGAAGTTCAGAAATGGTGGCAAGCACACATAGGAATTTAATATTTGCCAAAGGCAGCATCTCTAATTAGTGCAAAAGAAAATTTTTAATAAATGGCCTTGAGACAACTGGATAGCAAATTGGAAACGTCCTTTTGTGGTTCCCGTTAAAATGATTGGTATTGAGTAAAGCAGTGGTTTTTTAAAATAGTAAAAACTGGTTTCTCCCAAAGTAGTGAGTGTGCTTTTTAAATTACATTTATTGGGGTGACATTGATTAATAGGATCACACAAGTTTCAAACTAGTTTCAGATGCTAAACTAGTTTTACCAAGGGATTAGAGGTCACTTAAATCTTTATCTAGTAGGGACCACCTGGCTTTGTTTTAAACTGTTGTATTAGGATTTATACTCTGCAGCTAGCACAGCAATTCCAGCCAGTGTGAGAATTGCTTATGCACATGATCGGTCCAGGCTCACTGCAGACAAAGCGTCTGTTAAAAAGAAGATCATGCTACGAATAGGAACAGGCGGTATGCAGCGCTGAAAGATTCAGCAGATTGAGGGTCTCAGGGCAAAGTGGCTTTCTTTTTTTAAAAGATTATTATCTCTCCTCCTTTCCTAATCTGGAAAACTACTACGTGGAAAGAGGTGCCAAATATATGTGAGAATTTAAATCCTCTTAGAAATTACTCTTTTCATTCCTTTGGAAACCTGGTCAACCCTTCAGGGTCTCCCTCAGTTTTGCTCTCTGGAGATGTGCTGGCGGGGGAGGGCGTGGAGGTTGGTTGGAGCAGGATTTGGAGCAGCAGGCACTGTGTAGAACTAGTCTATGTGAAAGTCCTTATTAGGAGATTTAAAGAGCTCACTGCCTTGTGAGCAGTGAGGATCAGCTCCCTGAGGAGGCCGCGATGTAGCCAGGGTTTGGAATTATTTCCTGTGTAAGAGAGCTCTGTTTAACCCAGAAAAGATAAACTCAAATAGTATACACTGGTTTGGCCTAGTCTAGTCTTTCAGGTCCTAAAAGCACATTAGCCATTGATTGTCTAAACTCTTCAATCTTATCTGAATTTAAAAAATACAAGGAATTTTCACTCCCATCCCAGGCTTACTCAAACTTGCCACATTAAAAACACACACACAAGCAGGGATGGCTGGACAGGTTACAGTTAAGGTTCAATTATGTCTCCCTTCCAACCTTCTCAAACAACTTCATGATGAAGTCCTAACCTCCAGCACCTCAGAATGTGACCCTGCTTGGAAATAGGTTCTGTACAGAGGTAACTACGTTAAAAGGAGGTCACTGGGGTGCGCCCTGATCTAATGTAATTGGTGTCCTTATAAGAAGGGAACATTTGGACACGGGCATGGACAGAGGGAAGAAGAAATGAAGACAGAGGAGAAGATGGCCATCTCAAGCCAAGGAGAGAGGACCGTAAGCTAAACATGGGAACTGAGTTTTTATTCATTCTACTCAGTACTTAGCACAGTGCTAGTAAACATAATACATTTCCTAACCAGAGGTTAAAGACAGAACAATAAAGTTCCTTTTTCCTTCATGCTTCTCTCTTTTTACTAATGCAAATCATACTTATTAATCGTGCACTATAATTCAAACATGTCCCATGCCCTTGCTTAGGGTCACAGTCTAATCAGCAAGAGGGAAAGGGACACAGCATTGTGATCTATAATTTTGAGGGATTTCTCTCCAATTATATTTCTATTCATAGGTAATAAAATTGGGATAATTTCATAAACCTTAATATCTAACTAGCTTTTAAAAAAATTAAATATGTTGTCTTTTCCCCACGTATTAAAATGTTTCTTTATAAACCTGATTTTTAATGGCTTCATAAAAGCTCATATGTAGATGTTTCTGTAATTTACTTAACAATAATATTAAGGTAGAATGTATACTTTGAATGTCAGGATTTCCCCCTGTCTGTCCACTGAAATTTCCCAGCACCTGCAGTAGAATCTAGTACATAGTAGGTGCTCAATACATATGTTAGAATAAAGGAATGGAGTATTTAGGTGGTTCTGTCTTTTCTGTATTATAAATGACTAGAGGCCCAGCCCACCTCCCGCCGTGTGAGGAGGCTCCCCGAGGGCTGCCACGGGAGTCAGGCCAGACTGCCGCTGTGGTTGGCCGGGACCCGTGCCTGACTGGCACCGCGGGTGGCTGGGACCCGCACCTGACTTCCGCCCGAGGCCCCCCTGCCCCCCTGCCTGTGTCCGCTCCGGGGCTGCCGAGCGGACACGGTGGTTTGGCCAGCCCCAGGCGCCCCCCCTCGCCGCAGCCCCCTTCCTGTGTCCGCTCTGGGGCTGCGGGGGGCCGGGACCCGCACCTGACTCGCAGTGTCCCCGGCCCCCCTTCCTGTGTCCGCTCTGGGGCTGTGGGGGGCCGGGACCCGCACCTGACTCGCAGTGTCCCCGGCCCCCCTGCCTGTGTCCACTCTAAGGCCACCCAAGCCGCCATGCCAGCTCGGGCAGGCCCCCCTGCCTCTGTCTGCGTCTCCGCTCTGGGCCTCACCTGCACGCGCAACCTCCTCCTGTCTGGTCATGACCCGTTACGGAGTCCTGGCCTAATTTGCATATTACCTCTTTATATATTAAGAATATATAAATAATGCTGTACAAAGCATTTTTATACATAATGCTTTCACTGCATTTCAGATGATTTTCTAAATCATTTCTTCTAGAATAAATTTCTAGAAGAAGACCTTGGTGGTTGAAAGGATATAGACAAAGTAATAGTTTTTTTATTAGTTTTCTTTTCTCTATGAAATAACTGTGGTTCTCTATTTTTATACTTTAATGTTATACATTTTATATAATAATTATGTTCTACAACAACCAAAAGGTTGTTTTTTAGATTTTGTTTTTGAAGCACATTGCTTTTTATTCAGGGAGCAGTTAGTGATCTTGTGACGGGAATATAGGGTGTTGCTGTTGGTGAAAGATGAGAATTGGAAGGTCATTTGGGCAAAGCAGTTGAATGACTCGGTGTGCAGTGCTAAGGAACTCAGGATCGGGAGTCCTCTCACATGGGAATAAGCAGAATAGTGATACAGTCCGAATTCTCTTAGAGACGTAGTGCTGGGGGCGGGGAGGGGAGGGGTAGTATAGAGGAAGGAGGAGACAGGGAAGAGACCCGAGGCAGCGAGACCTGGATTTCTCACTTTCAGGCCTACACATCGAATCAATCAACTTTTATGTCCTAAACATCCTGAGTACCCCTCAAATGTCACCCTCTCTCCCCTCATTAGATCCTCAGTCTCTTAGACCTCAGCTCCTACTGCAGCCTTCTCGTTTCACTCCCTGCCTCAGAATCATTCTCCAGAGACCTGATCTAGCTAAAGCCAACTGAAGAATGGTTCTGTTACCTGCAATTTATAACATGGCGTGCAAGCTCCTCCACTGTTTGGATCTTCAGCTTCATTTCTTGCTACTCCGAGCTAGGAGGAAAAACTTTCCTGGGAAGGAAAACTCCTTACTGTCCCTGAACATCGTTACCCCTCTCCCACACGGATGCTTCTTGCTTCTGTGCCTTGCTCAAGCGGCCCCTCTTCCCCAAGGATCCCCACTCTCCCACCAAACCCACTTGGTCCCTCTTTTCTGGGGTTCATTCAGGTGTCAGGCACCTCTTCCAAGAAACTTTAACACATATTCACGCATTATACATCTCCCATCCCCACTCTTACCTTTTGGGTCAGGGATCTCTCTTCTCTGCTTTTTAGAGGTCCTTGTTTTTACCTTTCCTTTCCATGATGTACGGTTATTATGTTAGGTATGTTTCCCATACTGGACTGAGAGATTTTTGATGTGTAAGGACTCTTGTATTTATCTTTTATTCTCAGTAGTTAGCATAGCATCTGCCTTATAGTAAGGTGGCAAAAAATGACCTTATTATCATTTTTGCAGATGAAATAGTGATGGCTTGAACTAGGTCAGTGGAGGTGAGAAAGAAGGGGGGTGGGAGGGACATTTTGAAAGAAAGTACTTGGGATGTCAGTGATGAGTTAAAGGTAGTAGTCATAGGTGATTGAGGTATGCAACGTAGTAGATGAGTTTCATATACAGGTTTTTGACTTGTTAAATTTGAGATATTTTCTGAATATTCTAGAGATGACTAATAGGCATTTCGATATATGGGTCTAGATATAGGAAATAGATTTAGGAGTCATTAGTATTAGACAGACATGAGCAGAGCAAGGACGATTGGCCAGGCATAGAAACTCATCAGGGCAAGAAGCCCTGGATGCCTAGCAAGGGCAAAATGGGGAAAACAAGAACCTCGCCCCCAGGGTAACCTCTCCTCCCCTAGCACATCACTAGTCATTCGGTTTGGACCCCTGACCTTTCATATCGCTGGTCAAAGGTTTAGACCCCCTGACCTTTTCCTCCCTAAAGATAACATCTAGGCCTCAGTTGTATTTCAGCTCTACGCTTAGAAAAGCAGCAAAACTAGACAATGGTTGCCTCAGGACATTGACTAATGACCCCCTGCTCTGGCACTGACCCATCAGTGGAGACCCCCACCCTAAAAGAGTGCACCTGGAAAGCTGATGAATATTCTATTGAGTCACTCCCTTGAGAACTCCCCTAAGATTTCCTCCTGTAAGAGAGAGAGAAATATGCTCAGGACAGAGGACCCAGTGCGTTCTACCTCCAAGGAGCATGCCCCTGCCGTTCCCTTCCACTCTCCTGCCCCCACAGGTATGTATCTCCCCACTTCTAAGGGACCCCATGAGACTTGCAACCAGGGGAGCAATGGGCAGAAGCAGCTCATCCCGGGCTAACCCCCTGAACCTGCCTCCAAGTCCCCCTTTTCTCTGACTTCTCAGTGAGCCAAAGAGGCCATTCTAGGCTCTCCTGTTGCTTCTTCTATGCCCGTCCTTGTTTCACTGTCCTAAGTGCCTTTTTGCTGCAATCATGGACCCAATACCCTTTGGCTCAGTGCTGTGTAGCACTTCCCTTTGGATATCCCCATCCCCCAGCCCCTTTTTCCTAAAGAACTTCAAATTTTATTTATTCACTGTCTGTGATGGCTATTTAGCCTGCCCGTGCACCACCGACTTTAACCTTTCACTCAATATATATACATACACACACACACACACACACATACATATATATACTAGAGGCCCGGTGCACGAAATTCGTGCACGGGGGTGGGGGGTGGGGAAGGGGGCGGTCCCTCAGCCCGGCCTGCACCCTCTCCAATCCAGGACCCCTTAGGGGATGTCTGACTGCTGGTTTAGGCCCCATCCCTAAACCTGCAGTCAGACATTCCTCTTGCAATCCGGGACCGCTGTCTCCTAACTGCTTGCCTGCCTGCCCGATCGCCCCTAACTACTCTATCTGCCTGCCTGATCGCCCCTAACTGCCTCTGCTTGCTGGCCTGATCACCCCTAACTGGTCCTTTGACGGCCTAGTCACCCCCTAACTGGTCCCCTGCTGGCCTGGTTGCCCCCTAACTGCCCCCCTGCCGGCCTGGTTGCCCCCTAACTGCCCCCCTGCCAGCTTGGTCACCCCCTAACTGCCCCCCTGCCAGCCTGGTCCCTGCCTAACTGCCCCCCTGCCAGCTTGCTTGCCCCCTAACTGCCCCCTGCTGGCCTGGTCGCCCCCTAACTGCCCAGAAGGAAGTCAGACATCCGGAAGATGTCAGGTCGACCCAGTCTAATTAGCATATTATTCTTTTATTAGTGTGTGTGTGTGTATGTATGTATATTTATATATATATATATATGTATGTGTATATATATATATATGTATGTGTGTGTGTGTGTATATATATATACATACACACACACACACACATACATATATATATATAGAGAGAGAGAGAGAGGCCCGGTGCATGAATTCATGCACCAGTGGGGTCCCTCGGCCTGACCTGCGGGATTGGGCCGAAACTGGCTCTCCGACATCCCCTGAAGGGTCCCAGATTGCGAGAGGGTGCAGGCCAGGCCAAGGGACCCCCCCAGTGTGTGATAGGGGCCAGGGAGGGATATGGGAGGTTGGCCCGCCGGGGAGGATCGCAGGAGGGCTCCAGGGTGTGTCTGGCACGTTTCGCTTAGTCCCAGTTGGCCAGACCTCAGCAGCAAGCTAACCTACCGGTCAGAGCGTCTGCCCCCTGGGGATAGTGCACGTCATAGCAACTGGTCGACTGTCTGTCCCCTGGTGGTCAGTGCACGTCATAGCGAGCGGTTGAGCAGCCTTAGCATATCAATAGCATATTACGCTTTGATTGGTTGAACAGCCAACCAGATGACCGGACGTTTAGCATATTAGGCTTTTATTATATAGGATGTATAAATTGGGGCATTTGGAATAGTTAATACAAGTCAGGAAGGAGAGGATATTTAAAAGATGGCATAGTGGGTCTTGGGGAACAACATGTAACAGGTTACAGAAAAAAGAAAAGGGGAATATATTGATTGTCAGCAATGAAGAGAGGTTGAAGCAGATGAGAATTGAGAACAGTATGTGTTATTTGGAAATTGGAGGGTCATTATTGATCTTTGAGAGAATAATTTCAGTCCATTAGAGTGAAATGAAACTAGATTGAGGTAGGTGATTGAAAGAGGTTGGAAGCAGATAAATGTTGAGCGAGTGGAAAAAGCAAGCATGTACTATTTCAAAATGTGCTTTTTGGAGAAATGATGCCTTACAGAAAAGGGATGGGATATCAATTTCTTTAGGGGAAGGTAGGATAGTGATAAAGTTTTTGTATTATTTTTGGATGGGAAATGGTCTTGGAAAAGCTTGTCAGTTGATATTCAGGAGCTAGAAGAGAGGGGGTTTGAAGTCGAGAAACAAATCTTAATGGGACAATGGTAAGAAGGAAAGGAAGGGAGGGTCTAGGGTCCAGATCTCAAATGATACTTTTAGCCCTGTAAAGTGGTGGGGATATTTCTTCGTTGGGTTCTAAAGGAAAAGAAGTAAGGATAAGTGGAAATGTAGAAACATTTAAAGATGGCACGAGGAAATGTGAAGGGTGTGTTTTTAAGGAAACAGATCATTGATTGCATATAAGAGGTAGACAGGAGAGGGCTGGGGTAGATGGTGGTGGCAGTGTGACATGGGGTGTTTTAGAAGATTGGGAAAGGGCAGAGATCTGTGGTGGGACTGCAGGTAGATTTTAGGGCTCGGTTGAGATTGAATTATGGGGAAAAAAAGAAGCAATAATAAAAATACTTAGAATACTTTTTTTTTTTCCCATGAAAGGGACTAGAAAAAGAATACTCATTGGGATTGTGAGGCAGATAGTTCAGGACAATGGTATTTGCTCTACAGTCCTCGTGCCAAGAAATACTGAAAATTGGGGTGCAGGGCTGGGGAGTGGGCTGTAGGAAACAGCCGTCTGGCCATCTTTTGACCAGGAATAAGTCCTCCCTGGTCACAGGCCATTGCAGCCTCTAGATTCAGCTCAGAGTAAAGCATGACTGATAATGTTTGAAATTCAGTGTGAGAAGGTGTTTTTTTTTTTCTTGTTTTTTTTTTTGTATTTTCTTGCTCTATTATTTATATTGATTAAAGTATGTAAAATAGATTGCAGATAATTTACTCTGTTATACTAAGACAGTGAATTTTTGTCTAGAAAAGTACTATTGGTTGTATTATGAGCTCTTGCTGCTTAGTGCTTCATTCCTGATTAAAATATCTCTGGTGTTCGTACATACCCTGTAGTATTTACCAACTAATAGACTTTGAAATGTAGAGACAACCCTAAAGAGATAACTATTCCCTGCATTGTATTCTGTCTATACCAGGAGTTTGTAAATAGCTGCATAGACAGTGGATGGGCTTACCTCGGTGCGGATATCTGATTAGAGCAGCAATTCTATCAATTATGCTTTTTCTTAAAAAAACAAAACTATGAAAATAAAAGCATAATTTATGTAATTCCTACAAGAATGCATAATTCACGGGAAACAACAAAGGAGCGAGATATAATTGAAAATCAACAACTCTTCGGATTAAGAACCTTCTCTCTACGACTCAGTTGTTGTCAGTTACTGCTGAACTTAACGCTGGGTTTTCCTTTTTGCTTTCAGGAAAACCTTTAACTTACGCCCTGGGTGTTGCCTGTCCACAGTTTCCTGGTGGCTCACCGCTTCTGCCTGCTCCAGCCTTGCTCCGGCAGCTTCAAGGCTTCTGGGCTTCAGAGCTTGTTGTGAAAGCTTGCTGCTTTGGCCTGCTACCCCCGCTTCAGGTGTCAAAAGCTTTTAATTAGCTTGCTTCCTCTGATTACTATAACTAGGCCCTGTGTGTCTGCATCATCTAGGCCTAGGTCTGAAAGGAGAATGACTTTTAGCGATTCATCCTGCCTTCAAAACCTTGTACCGTGGCTCTCCTGGGATCAAGGGAGAGGAAACGAGGTTTGAAGTTAATACTGCATGGTTCCCTTTGGACAGCCTCTGCATACGTGGGGCTAGTCTTTAGTCCATGGGCACACTGGTGTGGGCGTACTCTCTTTTTATAGCCAGTGTCTGTTCTGATTGGTCGATGCCCATGCTGTACCAGTGCTTTTTTTTGTTTGTTTTTTAATATGTGGGTTTGTTTTTGTTTTTGTTTTTTTTGAGAGAGAGGAAGAGAGAGGGATAAAAAAATAGAAACATCAACGAGAGAGCAACATCATCAGTCAGCTGATTCCTGCATGCCCCCTTCTGGGGATTGGGCCTGCAGTCCAGGTACATGCCCTGACCGGGAATTGAACCATGGCCTCTTGGTTCCTAGGTAGATGCTCAACCACTGAGCCACACGGCCAGGCTATAGAAATCCTGAAGTGTTTTGACTGTACCTGTTGTAGATATAAATTGTTCTCCATAGAGAGGCTGCCTGTAGCTGTTTAGTAAATTCCTTGTAGTGTTTTTAGTTTGCTTGTTAAAGGGACTTAGTATTTTTACATTAAGTATTTTGAACACAAACTGATCACTAACAGAGCAGTTTATAAAAAAAAAAAACATACAGTGATTTGCATGCATATTAACAGTGATCACCATTAACATGTCATTAGATACCAAGGTTATAGGCATGATGAATGGGAGCTCTTTTTAGGACCCAGAGAACTATTCTGTACTTAAAGAACACTGGGTCTGTAATCCGCTAGTGAGGACTGCAGAACCACTTTAGAGTGGTGTTAGAATTAAATAAGGCCATGTGGATGTGCTTAGTCCAGTGCCAGGCACAGAGTAAGATTTCTATCAATGGGAGTTATTGGTTATTATCTATTAACTAAATGATGGTAAAAATTATACAGGGGAGAGAGAAGGAGACAAAGACACGAAGCAGTAAATAGTGAACAGTCACAAACAGACAAAAGACAATAAAGGCTAAATGTAAAGTCAAGACTTTAAAAGCCGTACGTATTGTTTAAAGAGCAACATGAGCGGGAATAATGTTATACACCTAATAAATCTTAAAAAACACACTTGTATCTCTTTTATCATAAGAACTTTTTTGAGTTTCAGTGTCATTTTAGTGCTATACTTGAAGCTGAGAGTGATGCCATACAACTTTCTGTGTATATCTGCATGGATTATAAGTCATCCATCATTTATCCAACAAATATTTGTTGAATGCTTATTGATTGAAACCCAGATAAATTATAAATCATTCATCACTCATTCAGTAAATATTTATTACCTATTGCTTCTCAAGTACTGGGCATATACTAGGGAGCAAATGAGAATAAATTATGTCCTCATAGAACTTATATTCTAGTGAGTGAGGCTAACAATAAGCAAAATACATAAGTAGAATAGGAAAGAGCTAAGGGAAAAAGGAAGCAAAGAAATGTGATAGAAAGTGTGAAAGGGAATGAGGGAGTGAGAGAGCAAACCGTGTGGTTAAATGGGAGAAGACTATTTGAGACCGAGGGAATAGTGATGAGGGGGAAGGCCCTGAGTGGTTGAACCAGGTGGCCAATGTGTCTGGAGCAGAGGGAGCTGGAAGGAGAGTGGTGTGAGATCTGAGAGGGTGGAGGCCAGAAGATAAGTTCTAATAAGGATTTTGACTTTTACTTGGAGAGAGATCGGCAGCTGCTGGAAGTTTGGCTGCCACATTGAGAATAGATTGTGGGCGTTAGGAGAAGGAGAGGGGCCAGAAAGGACAATCCAGGCCACAGGTAATGGTAGCTTGGAGTTGGAGGGACAGAGGAGGGATGGTGAATTCTGGGTGCATTAAACATAGACAGAATTGCAGAACTGCACGGCAACTATTTCTTGGATGTTAAAATTCTATGTAATATAGTGTAAGAATTCCTAAATTACATATTATAGCTATGTGATGATACTTAAATTTTGTTTAAGAACTCATTCCTTTACTTGTCATCTACTGATTTTTTTCAATTTTTCTAACATCATAGTGCTTTTAATATGAAGTCTTTAAAGACACCTTTATATTTGTTTCAAAAAGATATCTTTGTTTTTTGTTAAATTTATAATCTTGAAGTCCATACTAAATGTGCTTTTCATTTTAGTCAAAATAAATAAGAAAGGACATTTTTACATACTACCCTTATATCTCAGTTAGCAATGGTTCTTAAAATCTGGAACCTGAAGTTACAGTTCTAGGGAAATCCTTTTTTTTAACTTCTACTGAAATGAATATAAAAATGACCTGTAGGTTTAAAGGAGAAAAGCAAGATCAATTTTTATTTTGTTATTTTATCAGCTTCATATTCTTGTCTGATCATGTCATCAATTTGATAATTCAAGAATATTTCCTGAACTGACATTTTAATTTCATCACACCGCATCTCTTTGGAGTAAAGTTTTTAGGCAACTCATGAAACTGGTACAAGATAGCATTGAGAATGTTTTTCATCCTTACAGCAGCCTGGCATTCCTGATTACTTCATAGATATATAGAATGGGTCTCATTTGGCCCTTATTAGCCACACTACAATACCTCTATAATTAGTGCTGATGTCATTCCAAGATGAGGTGTGGTATTCCACACTATTCCATTCCATGTTTCAAATTTTGCATGTTCCATACAGAAAATGTAGAAATGTGAATAGAAATCCTATCACCTAGAAATATGTATACATACATGTGGCATAGAACTTTATTGGTATATATACAAAAAATCTAGTGTACAAACTTTACTAAACTTATTTTAAGCAGACATTCTGAATGTTTCCCTATTAAATAGTATTTTAACAGTATTTTTAAGAATATGAATACTTTTCTATAATTTTGTGATATATTTAGTCAATTTCATCTCAGGATATTTAAATTATTTCCATTATTTTACTGTTGAAACCTACACTATGGTAAATATTATAGCTTACATTTTATTTGTGTGTATTTTCAATTGAGAATATTTCTAGCTATATTTCTATGTATATGGATTTGTCATGGCTATAAAATTATGGACAGTTAGAAGTTGAAGAAATCAAAGTTTCTTATTTCACAGTTAAGAAATTGAAGTAATGGGGATGTATAATGTCTGCCACCTGTTAGTGGTAGAGCAAGCGACAGTTAAGAGACTGGGCAAAATGTGCTTAGTGCAAGGCCTGACCCATAATAACAGCTAATACTACTGAACACGTACTAAATGCCAGACCCTGTTGTGAGCACTTTATACTTGTACTAGAGGCCTAGTGCACAAAATTCGTGCACTGGGGTGGAGGGGGCCCTCAGCCCAGCCTGCACCCTCTTGCAGTCCGGGAGCCCTCGGGGGATGTCCAACTGATGACTTAGGCCCCCCCACCCCCTCGTGGGCCTAAGCCGTCAGTCGGATATCCTTAGCACTGCCAGGGAGGCGGGAGAGGCTCCCGCCACCACTACTGCGCTCACCAGCTGTGAGCCCGGCTCAGGGCTTCTGGCTGAGCGGTGCTCCCCCTGTGGGAGCGCAATGACCACCAGGGCAGCTCCTGCGCTGAGCGTCTGCCCCCTGGTGGTCAGTGCATGTCATAGCGACCGGTTGTTCTGCCGTTCAGTCCATTTGCATATTAGCCTTTTATTATATAGGATTATTTCACTCTTTACCACAACTATGTCAGTAAGTACTGTTACTAACTCTGTTATATTGTTGAGAACACTGAAGTTCTGAACTGTTATTTGCCCAGAGTTACATAGCTCATAACAGAGCCAGGACACAAACCCCAGTGGTCTGACTGCAGAGTCCGAGCGATCGCCACTCCCCGACAGCCGCGATACGTGCTAGCTCAGTGTCTGAGTGTTCAGTAACGCTGGCTTGTTCTCCTGCACAGCTCTGCAATCCAGAGGGGGGTGGTTCCAGTACTTTCTGGAGTTTGGAAAGATAATGGAGTCCATATGCTCAGTTTGTGTAATACCCCTATGAGGCTTGGGCAGCACCCCGTAAGCAAAAGCATCAGTTTCTGCGTGAAGCATGCTGATCTATTCAGTACGTGAGACAAAAGCAGAACACAAGCACTGTAGTAGCCCAGTGGCAGTGCATGCTGCCACATGGGTTGTGGGAACCTTTTCACTGTTGGGATAGCAGGTAAGGGATTGCGGACCTGCGTAAAATGCTTAGAAGATCCCTGGCACTTCACACACATACACGCGTTGGTAAAGACTCCTCCTCCTCGCAGTAGTTGCCATCAGATGCGCACATGCTCACAGGCATCGGGAATTGGCGAGTCATAGTGCTGGGCGTGCTTTTCTCACAGCTGAGGTCAGGATTCCCTCATCACAATGAGTGATGGCCACTGGGTCTCTTCCTAGCGAGGCGCAGGCTGGTCCAGCTCAGGCTCCGTCCTTCTGACCATTTGCACTCCCTGCTGTGCCACATTTGACTCCAGAATAGCCACCTTGTGTTGTCAGCCTCTCAGAGACCTTGGGGAAACCGTGTTTCTCAAATTTTCCTCGCTCTTTATTCCATCCCCCTTCATTTTTTCCATTTTTATTGAAAATAATTGACATGTAACATTGTGCAATACTAAGGTGTACAAAGTGATGATTTGATACTCGTATATACTGTGAAATGGTAACCATAACAGAGTTAACACTTCCATCCCCTCACGTAATTATCTTGTGTGTGTGTGTGGTGAGAGCATTTAAGATTTTCTCAGCAACTTTCAAGTATATAATAACAACTAGAGGCTCGGTGCACAGATTTGTGCACCAGTGTGGTCTCTCGGCCTGACAGCCTGACCCCCCTAACTGCCTGCGTGCGCCCTCTCGTAATCTGGGACCCCCTGGGGGATGTTGGAGACCCGGTGCACAGATTCAGCCCGATCCCTGCAGGCCAGGCCGAGGGACCCCACTTGTGTGCACCGGGCCGGTTTCGGCCCAATCCCCGCAGGCCAACATTTATTTCCTCATTGCCCCAACACTCAGCCCCTGGGAGCCACTATTCTGTCTCTTTCTATGAGTTCAACTTTTTTAGATGCCACATGTAAGTGAGATCTTACAGTATTTGTATTTCTGTGTCTGGCTTATTTCAATTAGCATAATATTCTTTAGGTTCATCCACGCTGTCACAAAAGCAAGATTTTCTGCCTTTTTTATGGCTGAATAATCTTTCATTGTATATATGTATACTCATTTTCTTTACCCAATCATCCATCGATGGACATTTAGGTTGCTTCTGTGTCTTGTACAGCCCCATTTAGAAAAGCATGAACCCACTAGGAGATTAATTTAACTAAAACCCTTATGTCTGTAGCTATGACCAGATATGACTAAATACTAAAGTTATTTTATTTGAAATTGCGATATTTCCTCTTTCTTCCCATCATTTTAATTGATGAAAAGCTATAATCACAGTATTATAACCATTTATGATAATTACCAAGAAATGTTCTAGTGTATATCATATAATATACACTGACTTTAATTATATGGTCATATTACTTTTATTGCCATCTGATACAGATATAAATGTATTAAATGCCCCTGATATGTACATTTGCTATTAAGATTTTTACAAATTTGGCACCTGAAAAATAAAATTTGGCACCTGGAGTTTAAACCTATTCTCCATCCTTGGAAATATCCCTTTGAAGATACGCGTATAACATTTGTTCTCTCTGTCAGCATATTAGGTCCTGTGTGCCTCCCCCTTCCTCAGCCCCGGTCACTGGAAACAGCCTTTGTCTCTCCTGTGGTTCATCCTCAGCCCTTTAGCTCCCCTGAAGGGCCCTGGAGTATCTGGTCAGATGAAGCAGAGGAGTAGCAGCAGAAATGTAATCAGTTTGTTGAGGGTGAAAATGCGGACTTATTTATTTGTATTTGACAGTTTTTGTTGTTTTGTGTGTTTGTTTTTGTAAGAGAACATTTATTGGGTAGATGACAGAGGTAGAAAAAGTAATTCCCAGAAGAAATGGGCTTCGGAAACAAGGTACAGAAGTAAAGGAAGGGCCCTTATTGCTTGGGAATGAGGAAGCTAATGGCAACATGCCTGGGTCAGGGAGGGGGGGAGGGAGGGAAAGGGTAAGTCGTGGGCATGCTCCCGGGAGGTAGAGTGCCAGTTTGACAGTTTTTTGATCATAACTAAAATACAAAATAGTGAAATAGCTCTTCTGTTGTTTGTTGAAAAGGAATGTGTAGAGTCTACAGTTTGTAGAGCTGTTAGGCTTAATTGATCTTTGGGGTGTGTGTGTGTGTGTGTGTGTGAGAGAGGGGGGGGTTAGTTAGGGGTTGTGGTATCTATACTAATAAAAGGGTATATGCTAATTAGACCGGATGTCCTTCTGGACAAAGCCATGGTGGTGGAGCCGAGGCAGAGGCAGTTGGGGCAATTAGGCCAGCAGGGAAGAGCAGTTAGGGGGATGAGGCCGGCAGGGGAGAGCAGTTAGGAATTAGGCTGGCAGGGGAGAGCAGTTAGGGGGATCAGGCCGGCAGGTAGATGAGCGGTTAGGAGTCAGCGGTCCCAGATTGTGAAAAGGATGTCCAACTGCTGGTTTAGGCCCGATCCCACAGTCAGACATCCCCCAAGCGGTCCCGGATTAGAGAGGGTGCAGGCCAGGCTGTGCCCTCCCCTCCTCCCCCGTGCACGAAATTTGTGCACCGGGCCTCTAGTAGAGTATAAAAACATGTGGTGTGAAAATTAATGTCATTTGCAGTTTATTTCATGTTGCGTGATTCCCCATAAAATAGATTTGTTTTGACAGCAGGCATTTGAGAATTGTGTTGGAATTTGGCATATAATATTTAATAAGCACTAGTATTTCATCTTGTATATTTTGGTCAATTTCTTAGTGATAGTACAGTTGAATTTAAATTCCAGGACAGAAAACTCGAAAAGGAGGATGTAATGTAAAATCACCAACTGACACAGTGTTCATAATACAGTTATTTGTTTGGCACTTTTCATTAACTTTTTCAACTGACAATGTTATTTGATTTAGGATCTTAGAATTTGAACTGCATGGAAATCATTGATAATTTTGGTATTTATTTTTTTTACAGAGAGGAAAGAGGAAAATGGATGACTAAAAAAGTATTATTTGTTGCATTTTAAAAGTTGTATTTCCTTTTCTAGGTTGCTGTAGTGAAACTAAAAAATGCAGATAAGGTATTTGCCATGAAAATACTGAATAAATGGGAAATGCTGAAAAGAGCAGAGGTAAGGTTCTAATTTTTGGAATATTTAAATAAAATCTTAGAAATACTTAAGAGGAGATATAAAATTATAGAGAGCCAGTCAATCCTTAAATATCACTTAATAACATTTTATCTATGATGATATATTTTAAGGCCATAAGAGACAAATTCAATAGTTCACAATTGTGATACAGTTATGATAAAAGTTATCATTTGTGCTAATTTAATATTGTCTAAAAACCAAGTGGAAACCCTTGTTGATGTGGTGTGTACACATTTATGTTCAAAGGAAATGTGTAAAAGAATTTCTGTGTAGGAAGAAATACTGTGGAGTTTCCCTTATAGAAAATTCAGTAATGATTGATTTGAAGTTTGTCATACCTTGTTTCTACCATTCTGTATTTGTCTGTATTCTGCTCCAAGCAAAAGTCAGCAGAAGCTTTGAACATGCCCTCTAAGAATTCTGTTTATTGCTGGTCATGCAGTTGAATTCATTTTCTTTAAAACCTGCTCTTGTAAGAATGGTCAGTGTTCTTATGTTGGTGCAGGATTTCAGGGAAAGATTGATTAGAGTGATGTTAAACTGTCTAATAGTTGCTATGGATGGTCAGAACTGACATGACACATGAATTTGGTGTCAGGTTCTGGATGGGGCAGGGCACTCAGGTCTCAGGGAAGCAGAGCTTAC
The DNA here is from genome assembly GCF_951640355.1 of Cnephaeus nilssonii. Classification (NCBI taxonomy): domain Eukaryota; kingdom Metazoa; phylum Chordata; class Mammalia; order Chiroptera; family Vespertilionidae; genus Cnephaeus; species Cnephaeus nilssonii. Next base: position 4,618,937 of record NC_137094.1, on the reverse strand, counting down.
TGGTATGGGAGTATCTCAGTATTTAACTTGTGGAAGGGTCATACACTGAGCTTGCAAAGTTATAGCCCTGGAGGTTAGTACAATTTATAAGAGGATAATGATAAATTAGCCCTTAGAAGTCTTTCTTTATCTACCAGTACATGAAGCAATCTGAAAAAGAACAGACATAGGAAAAAGCAAAAAAACATTCCCATGATGTTAGATATGGTGGTAGTGAAAGTAAATACTTCATTATTTCTTATGGAAAATTTGAAAAATATGACAAACACAAAGAAGAAATTAATCACTAGCATCCCATTACCTAGAATTAATCATTAAATTTTTGGCAAGTTTCTGCTTTCAGTTTTTTGTCCTGTGCACCTACTTCAAAAAACTGCACAAGTGAAATACAATGCAGGTGAGGCAAACCCTGCAGGAGCTGACAGCATAGCCAGCAAGTGGAGCAACAAGTCTTATTATTAAGAAACTAGAGGCCTGGTGCATGAAATTCATGCGTGTGTGTGTGTGTGTGTGTGTGTGTGTGTGTGTGTGTGTGTGTATACCTCAGCCCAGCCTGCACCCTCTCCAATCTGGGACCCCTCGAGGGTAGTTGGACATCCCTCTCACAATCCAGGATTGCTGGCTCCCAACTGCTCGCCTGCCTGCCTGCCTTATCACCCCCTAACCACTCCCCTGCCAGCCTGATCAACGCCTAACTGCTCCCCTGCCGGCCCAATTGCCCCAACTGCCCTCCCCTGCCGGTCTGGTCCCCCCAACTGCCCTCCCCTGCTGGCCTGGTTGCCCCCAACTGCCCTCCCCTGCAGGCCTGGGTCCCCCCCCCCAACTGCCCTCCCCTGCAGGCCTGGTTGCTCCCAACTGTCCTCCTCTGCCAGCCCGGTCACCCCTAACTGCCCTGCCCTGCAGGCCTGGGTCCCCCCCCCCCCCGCCCCAACTGTCCTCCCTTGAAGGCCTGATTGCCCCCAACTGCCCTCCCTTTCAGGCCTGGTCCCTCCCAACTGCCCTTCCCTGCCGGCCTGATCACCCACAACTGCCCTCCCCTACCAGCCATCTTGTGGCGGCCATCTTTGACCACATGGGGGCGGCCATCTTGTGTGTTGGAGTGACAGTCAATTTGCATATTACATCTTTATTATATAGGACTAGTGACCCAGAGCGTGAAATCGCTTGAGACCCAGACCCGCGGGAAATTGTGCGAGACCTGGGACCCCAGACCCCGCTGTGCCGCGGGACTCCCCCAAATCCCGCATGCTGCGAGACCCAGAGTCAAGTCCTGCCATGCCGCGGGACCCAGAGTCAAGTCCCCGCCCACCCGTGCCTGCCTCGCCGCGCACGCAGCCCCAGCCACCTGCATGTGCCTCGCTGCACACGCAGCCTCCTGGTGACTGGTCTTTGGTCGTTACAGTGTTAGGGCCACTGGGCTTTTATAATATGGACTAGTGGCCCAGTGCACAAAATTCATGCAAAAGGGGGGGTTCCCTCAGCCTAGCCTGCACCCTCTCCAATTGGGGACCTCTTGGGGGATGCCTGACTCCCTGTTGGATCAGGCCTAAACCGGCAGTCGGACATCCCTCTCGCAATCTGGGACCCCTGGTTCCTAACCACTCACCTGCCTGCCTGCCTGATCGCCCCTAACTGCCTCTGCCTGCCTGCCTGATTGCCCCTAACCCCTCTGACTGCCTGCCTGATTGCCCCTAACTGCCCTCCCCTGCCGGCCTGATCTCACCCCCAACTCTCTCCTCTGCTGGCCTGATCTCGTCCCCAACTGCCTCTGCCTGCCTGATCACACCTAACTGCCCTCCCTTGCCAGCCTGGTTGCCCCCAACTGCCTTCCCCTGCTGGCCTGATCTCGCCCCCAACTACCCTTCCCTGCTGGCCTGGTTGCTCCCAACTGCCCTCCCCTGCCGGCCTGATCTCGCCCCCAACTACTCTACCCTGCCGGCCTGGTTGCCCCCAACTGCCCTCCCCTGCCGGCCTGATCTCGCCTCAAACTGCCTTCCCCTGCCAGCCTGGTTGCCCCCAACTGCCCTCCCCTGCTGGCCTGATCTTGCCCCCAATGGCCCTCCCCTGCCAGCCTGATCTCGCCCCCAACTGCCCTCCGCTGAGGCCTGATCTCACCCCCAACTGCCCTCCTTTGTTGCCAATTTGGTTCTGATTGGTCGATTTCTATGCCAGTCAGCATCAAAAGCTTTGCCTCCTAGGCAGCCATTGGCTCCTCACACTTCACCCAGATTTGGTTCTGATTGGTCGGTTTCTATGCCAGTCAGCATCTCTGGGCCTATCAATGGGGCCTGATCAGAAAGGCAGGGCTGATCAGCAGGCCTGGTGGAGGCCTGGAGAGAAATAGAGGTGCGGCTGCTGGCCAGGCCTGGAGAGAAAGAGAGAGGCAAGTGCTGATCAACAGTTGCCACAGAGGCTAGGGATCAGACCCTGCTTCTCTCTTCAGGCCTCTCTCCAGGCATGATTCAAAGCCCCCTCAGCAGTCAGTGCTGGGTCACCGTGCCTGCAGCCATAGCAGTCAGTGCTGGGTCGCCACGGCAACCCAGGACTGACTTCCGGTTGGTCAAGCCTCCGGTCGTTGTGGATGTGATGGACCCAGGGTTTTTATATATTAGGATCTACACTAATAAAAGAGAAACTTGCAAATTGACCATCACTTCGCTACAACCACCAGCCAATCAGGAGCGAGTATGCAAATTAACCCAACAAAGATGGCAGTGGCCATGGTGCTGGAGTGAGCAGGAGGCTTGGGTTGCCCTGGGTGATGGAGGAAGCCAAGCTTCCCACCCGCCCTGGCCGGCCCTGGCCTCTGCTCAAGGCTACAAAGTTTCAATTATAGAAGATAAATAAATCCCAGATACCTGCTTCCAGCCGGCCCTGGCCTCTACTCAAGGAGGCGCTGAAAAAAGTAAAAAACTAGGGGCTGGGAGCTTTGGTTGCCAGGGGGTGTGGCCAGCCTGCAAACAGCCATCAGCCCCTCACCCAGGCTGTCCACATCCCCATGGGGTGAGGGTCCCCGCTGGGGGGCTTGGCCAGCCTGCAAACAGCCATCAGCCCCTCACCCAGGCTGGCCACACCCCCATGGCCCGATCCCTGTAAATGGGCAGTTGAACATCCCTTGAGGGGTCCCAGATTAGAGAGGGTGCAGGCTGGGATGAGGGACACCCCCACCCCCCTCGTGCATGAATTTCATGCACCAGGCCTCTAGTAGTAAATAATTATGTTGTAATCATTTCACAGAAATCATCATTGTAGTCAATTTAGTGTTTCAGAGTTAGAACTTCTAAAAAAATGAGTTATAATTTGTACTTTATTTTTTAATCCTTATGTGAGGATATGCTTAATATGCTTAATGATTTTTTAGAGAGAAAGGAGAAGGAGGGAAGGAGGGAGGGAGGGAGGGAGGGAGAGAGAGAGAGAGAGAGAGAGAGAGAGAGAGAGAGAGAGAGAGAGAGAGAGAGGGAGAAATTGATGTGAGAGAAATGTCTATCGGCTGCCTTCTACACACCCCGACTGGGGATCGAACCTGAAACCTTTTTGTGTACAGGATGGCACGCCAACCAGCTGAGCCCCACCGGCCAGGGCTGTGCTTATTTTGATGAAGTTGGATGTGCTGGGGAAGAACTGTGAAAAGGGAGGATAACTGTTAGCTTTCATTGCTGATTGGAAGAAGTGGCAAAGTTGTAGATAAAACAAGGGACAGTTGAAAATTAAATATTATTTTCTTGAATTGTAAAGCACTAATATATCCTGTGTCTGAGGCAAGATGGCATGGAAATTCTTCACCCTGTCCTTTCCATTAAGTAGCTAAAGACTCTGCACATTAATTATAAAACAAACATGACAAGGCTCTGAAAGGCAGAGAGAAGAAGGTGGACCAATAGGGACCTTGGGGTCCTGTGGAACAGCACTTACTCTGTGATGACAGGAGTGCATTGTGCCATCTCAGAGTATATGCAATGTGAAATGAAAGTCAAAGGGAATGATGTTAATCAGAGTTGTTGCCATTGACTATCCTGGGGTACTCCAGTTTGTGTAGACTGAGGTTGAAGCGATTTAAAAATAATTTTTACACTAAAGGATTTTCATGTTGTGCTGACCCTAGAATTTATCCACTCCCTGGATTAAACTCCTCAGTAGTGAAGCCTCTTGGGTTTGGGGGACAGGTACACATTAATCTCTAGTAGCTATTGCTAAATTGTCTTCTAAAAATATTGTATCAGTATATCTTTGCACTCAGTATGAAAACATGTTTGTTTTCTCCCTCATTTGCCAATTTTACTACACTTGATCTTAGCCAAAAGGCCGAGAAGCGATCATTTGCCAATTTTAGATGTTATCAAATGATTTCTTTCTTTTTTAAAAAAAATAAATTTTATTGATTTTTTTACAGAGGAAGGGAGAGGGATAGAGAGTTAGAAATATCAATCAGCTGCCTCCTGCACACCCCCTACTGGGGATGTGCTTGCAACCAAGGTACATGCCCTTGACCGGAATCGAACCTGAGACCCTTCAGTCCGCAGGCCGACGCTCTATCCACTAAGCCAAACCAGTTAGGGCGATTTCTTTTTCTTGAAAAAACATTTTTTTGACAAATAAGTTAAAAAGTGACATCTCATGTTTGGTTCAGCCATCAAATATATATTGGAGATTTAAAAGTAAATTGATGTCTTGGTGTATAAGACCTGATATTGGATGCCTGGCTGGTGTGGCTCAGTGGATGAGCGCCGACCCAAGAACCAGGAGGTCACCAATTCGATTCATAGTCAGGGCACATGCCCGGGTTGCCAGCTCAATCCCTATTACCCGGGAGGGAGGGCGGCGGGGGAGGGGTTGCTTAGGAGGCAGCCAATCAATGTTTCTCTCTCTTGATGTTTCTGTCTCTCTATATCTCTCCCTTCCTCACTCTAAAAAATCAATAAAAATATTTAAAAAGGACCTGATATTGGAATTCTTGCATTTTGCAATTTTTAATACCACTTGTTTATATATTTTTTTAAAATGAAAATTTTGACTTTTCTCCTCTCGAATATTGGAATAATTCAGTTATTATTTGAAAGAATTTCTCTGTGTTAATATTGTATAGGAGATACAAGTCTTTATTATTAATAGACGAGAAGCCAAAGTACATATAATCACGAGTGGATTTTCTTGTTTTAACAAGAAATGATTTCTAAGTATTCAGGTAATTGGATGTACTGTATAGGAATGTAGAAGAATGTTGCTCTATGAATGTGTACCTATGGATCTAGGGAAGAGAATCATGTGACAGTTTTGCAGAATTATTATTCTTTTTATCTTGTCCACATTAACTTCTGTTTTACCATAGGTATTCCTATTGCTCTTTCTCTTTAACCAATAGCCCATTAAGGATAAAATTTGAACAATATATAACTGAATATTAAAATTATAAAACTGCAAATCTGTCAAACCCATCACTGTCCCCAGCAGAATGTTTGGTTAAATAGAAACTGAGTGATAGGATCTGAAGAAGTCATGTGATCTCCAGTAACCCCTCCTACTGGTCATTGCATTCTTAGAGACTTAAATGTTCTGTTTTTAAGGGGGATATATATTTTTTAATCCAGTTTTGTGTTTTTTAAAGGGTAATTGAAGTAGAGATTTTTACAGCCTTTAACCATGTTGAATCCTTGGGACAATTTTATGAACCTCATGGTATGCATCATGGTTTGGTTAATATTGACCAAGGACAGGGTTTCTCAACAAGGGCACTTGTGATAGTTGGTGCCAAATAATTCCTTGTGGGACTGTCCTATGCATTGTAGGATGTGTGGCAGCATCCTGGCCCCTTCCCACTGGATGCCAGTAGCATTAACACCCTTCGCCCCAGTTGTGACAACTAAGGACAATGTGACATATTGAAGCAAAAAAAGAGACTGCATTTCACATCTAAACTCAGTGTCTGAGGCACTGATAGGAGTAGTTTCATCCTGAATGTTTATGGATAAAGTCAACTGATGTCTGGGATTTGCTGAAAAATTTGTACACATGGGCATGCACATATGTGCATGGAGGGAAGTTGGTAGTAAGATGAAACAAGATTGAGCAATAAAATAATTGTTGAAGTTTATTGATAGGTACATTGAGGGGAGGTAGCTATTGTATTGTTCTTGTATATGTTTAAAATTTTATATCCAACTTTTATATTAAACTATATAAATAGTTTCTTTATATTTTATATTAATTTTTTTTCATGAAACAGTTTAGAATAGATTAGAATCTACTGAAGTTTAATTTGTTTTGTTGACAAAAAGTCTTTGGAGCTTTATTTAGTTTGGAGTCATCAATCAAATGTTTATTAGATTCTAGCTGGAATGTCTTGAAAATTCCAGATAGCAGTCATAATAAAATAAAGTCAGGAGAAAGGTGTCTCCTAGCCCCTGGCAGCCTTTACCATCTCTAAAAGGTTAGCAGCAAACCACAACTTCACGGCAGTTAAATTCTGAAACAGAACTTAGTGGTGAGCATGCCAAGTGATTCCATTTTTTCCCTAAAATGAACCAAAGCATAATGTAGATTTTAATAATCCAATTAAAGGGTAAAACTGCCCATGTATTGGGTTTAATCTTTAACTAGAGGCCCGGTGCATGAAATTTGTGCACGGGTAGGGTCCCTAGGCCTGGTTGGCAATCAGGGCCTCCCTCCCCGGCTGCCGGCCCCTGGCCAGGGCCTTCCTTCATTCCACGCCTCCCCCTGGTGGTCAGCCTACATCATAGCGAGCAATTGAACTCCTGGTCAAACTCCCGAGGGGACACTGCTTATTAGGCTTTTATATATATAGATTGCTTTTAATATTTTCTCTGGTGATACTAATTAATACATGCCTTTGAAAATTCTACTTGATCAAATAAAATTTATGTAAATACATATTAAAAATCAGGGTACCTAATTAGGGTAAAGTAGGTAATGTTAATTGTTTTGTATGTCTTTGCTGTTGAATTTACCTTGTGCTAAATAAATTATGAAGCACCTATATGTAGAGTACTATATGATGATTTTTCAATGTGTATGGGATATGGTACAACCATTAAGAAATATTAGGTCTCTAATGGAAAGGTATTTAGATATATTGTTACTTAACAAAACAGCTTACAGAGTACTGTGATCTCATTTGTAAAGGAAAGATAGGGGATATGGGATTCCACATGAATTGGGTATGGTATGTGTGTAAGCTTATGTATGCACAGAAATTTTCTGAGAAGATATTCAACACAATTTGTATGGTAACCTCTGGACACAAGTGGATAATGAAAGTAAGGGGGCTTGACTCATGGGGACTTTCAGTTTCTACTTTACCTTTATAATATGGAGATATTCTCAGAAAAAATAAAAACGTGTACAAGTCAATAAGAAAAGACAGTTCATTAGAGAAAATGGGCAAAGGGAGTGAACAGTTCAGAGAAAGCTCAGGTGTTCAGTAAGCATATGTAAAGTTATTTATTTGTACTTATAAGTAGGAATAAATTAATTAAAAGAACAATGAGATATTTCACACCTACCATATTGACATATACTTAAAAGTCTAATAATGCCAAGTACAGTTGGGGATGTGGGGAAAAGGGTAGATTTCATATAGTGGGGTGAGGGTAGTAATTGGTACACCACTTAGAAAAGAAAATTGGTTTTATGTGGTTGCAGTTGAAAATGCTTCTATCTAGCATTTCTATTTTTAAATGTATAACCGAGATAAACTTGTACACGTGTACAAATATGTTCATTGCAACATTGTAATAATATAAAATAAGAAATAACCTATGTTTTCATGATGAGGAGGGTTGCATACATTTTGGAGTATTCAAACAGGAATATCATAGCAATTAAAAGGAAAATAAGTCATGATTGAGTAAAAAGTGATCCAGTTGCAAAAGAGTAGATAAAAATTATATCATTCATGGAAATTTTCAAAATACAAAACCCTTCTATTATTTTTAGTCACAGACATGTGGTCAAAGCATATGATAGGAATGCTACTAGTATATGCTAACTTCAGATTATTTATTATGTCAGGGGAGGAAAGGGGGAGAATCCGATAGTAGTAAGAAGGCTACAACTTGTGTCTTATTTCCTTAAAAATAAAAAGATCAGAAGTAAATGTGGCAAAATGTTTTGTATATTATCTAGATGGTAGGTTGGACCATGAGTGTTAAATGATTCTGTGTGCTTCCTGATTCTTTGAACTCTTAACGGTATTTGAAGTGTACTCCTCCAGGAGCCTAATTTCTGGTTGACTTGTTGAAAGTCATATAATACTGGATGTACTCTTTTTCCAGAATAGCAAGTATAATAAATACATTGAGCGAATGTTTGCATAGTCTATTTGCTAGTTTTACGTAACGTGTCCTCTATCTAAAATACATTTTCTCCTTTTCAGACGGCATGTTTTCGTGAAGAAAGGGACGTGTTAGTGAATGGAGACAATAAATGGATTACAACTTTGCATTATGCTTTCCAGGATGACAACAACCTAGTAAGAATCATTTTTCCAGTTTTATTGGGACGTAATTGACATATATCACCGACTCAGTTTACGGCCTACCGCGTGATGGTTTGACTTACATATATTGTGAACTGATTACCACAGTAGGTTCAGCTAGTGCCTGTCTTCTCATGTAGATACAACAAAAAGAAAAGAAAAAGGGGGAAAATTCTCCTCTGTTGACAGTTCTTAGGACTTCCTCTCCTAACAACTTTCTTATGTATCCTAGAGCAGTGTTAGCATTATATCCTAGGACTTATTTATCTTATAACTGAAGTCTGTACCTTCCTGCAGTCCCCTCTCCCCGGCTTCCCACCTCTGGTAGCCATGAGTCTGATTTCTGTTTCTGTGAGGTTGGTGTCTGAAAGGACGAGGGTTTGAAAGATGAGAGGAAGGCTAGTGTGATTAGAGGACAGCAATGAAGGGAGAAAGATATGAAATGAGGCTTCCAGAGTGTGGATCATGCTGAGGAATTCAGATTTTATTCTAATTTCAAATTGGGTTTTAAGGGGAGTGTGATACAGTTTTATATTTTACATAGACCATCCTGGCAGCGGTGTGGGGGATGGATTTTTCAGGAGCAAAACTAGAGAAAGAGCTCTGGCCAGGTGGCTCCGTTGGTTGGGCATCATCACCTACACCAAAAGGTTGTGGGTTCAGTTCTGGTAAGGGCACATACTCGGGTTGTGGATTCCCCAGCCTGGGTGTGCACAGGAGACACCTTTCAATGTTTTTCTCTCTCATCGATGTGTTGGAGTGGAAGTCAGTGGAGGAGAGGAGTCAGAATGACTCCCAGTTTGCCAGGTCTGATTTGTGGGATTCAGTGGTTGGTACTTGATGAATTGATTTGGAGAAACAGGGGGACAAGAACGTGTTAGCTTTGAATTATCATGTGATTCATTTAATGAGTCTGGTGCTTCTGAGTGCAAATAGCACTACATATCTGGGAGTTCTTATAAATAAGATTTCGGCAAACTATGGCCTGCAGCTCAAATCTGGCCCACCACCCATTTTTTGTATAGCCTGCAAGCTAAGAATTGTTTTTATATTTTTAAATAGTTGAAAAAAATCAAAAGAGGAGTATTTTGTGACTTGTGAATATTATATAAAATTTGAATTTCAGTGGCCATGAAGTTTTATTGGAAAACAGCCATGCTGTTGGTTTATGTATTGTCTACGGCTGCTTTTGCACTACAGTGGCCGAGTTGACTAGTGTGACAGAGACTGACGCTGTGACAGGGAAACATACTGTGTGTGTTATTGCCATTGCTTTGCACTGCTGCTCAGCAGATTACAAATTGCAGTGACAGTTATAACTTGACAGCTTTGGAAGTGCTATATATATTGCTGTATTGTGTCATTGTTTTTGTTAATAGTGCACATGGATTATGGCAAATTAAGGAGAAGAAAATGATAGACCTCAAATATCATTCATTTAAACCACAGTAGAGTGTGGATTATTTTGTTAACAAGTTAAATGACAGCATGTTGTTTATTATGCAACTACACTACAACTATACTAATAGAAGCAAATAAAAATGTTTACACACTGAGCACTCATTCCAACATTCCTAACACAGGAGAACAGCAGTCAGTAAAGTTAGAAAATTTAAAACAGAATATCTTATCATAGCAGAATTACTTTACAAAAATAAAAAATGAAATGAGGCTGCAACTGTAGGAAGTTCTTTGAGTGGCTCATTTGTTAGCCAAGCAGGAAAGCCATCCACCAATGTTGAGATAATTAAATCATGTCTGACTGCAGCAGCCAAAGAAATGTGTCCACAGAAAATTAACTTGTCTAAGACTCTTAGCCTTTTGGTGAGAACAGTTGCTCAAGAATTGAGGAAATGGGGAGCAACATCAATGGTTGATTGTAAAACCAGGGAAAGGATTTTGAGTGGTTTTCTTTGGCTCTTTGCGTTGAAAGATGTTACTGATTCTGCTCAGTTCTTGTTATTTGAAGAGTCAATGCTGAGTTTGAAGTAACTGAGAAATTAGCCTGTATGAGTAGTTTGTGTGGTACAATTATAGTCAATAGCATTTTCAAAGACGTTCAGAAAACACTCATCTGGCACAAACTGAATTGGAATCTGCTGAGATGTGTTACAATGGAGAGTGGTGACATATGTGTGAAGCAGAAAGAGGCTTAGTTGGACATATACACAAATCGTTAAATATTAGGTGCTGTAAGCACCTAATGTTGACTTATTAATCAGCAGGTGGTTTGCAGCAAATATTTTAACCTGTCATGTGTTATTGAACCAGTAGTATCAACGTTGAACTTCATTAAGTCTCGTGGACACAAGTGTTATCGTTTTCATGAATTTTTGTCAGAAATCAAAGCTGAATATCCTGACCTGCTATACCATAGAGCTGTTCAGTGGTTTTGTAGTGGTAACATATTATTGCAATATTTTGAACAAAGGACCAAGGTTGAAATATTTTTAAACCAAAAAACCCATCCTCAACCATTATTGTGAAATTCCGAATCGCTTTGGAAAATAGCTTTTTCTGTAGACTTCATATGTTTTTAAAATATATTTAACCTAAATTACAAGGCAAAGCAGCACTTACATGGAAAACTTATACTATGGTGAACTCATTTTGACAGCCAATCTTGCTTGACTCAAACACAATGTCAAGTTGCTGTATTTACTTCCCATGTGTCAAAAGTAGAAAGAAGTGAGATCTTCATTCCCACACAGATAAAAAGACGTGAGATCTTCATTCCTCCACAGGTTTGCAGCAGATAGATCTTTTGAACTCAAACTATAGTTCTAGCATTGATTTTGGGGACTTGGTGCAAACGAAAAGGAAATGTTAATAGTTAAAAACCCACTTAACGGCAATTGAGAACTTGCACCTAACCTTCATTTAGATTAATTTGCAATGTATTGACAAGCTTAGCTTTCGAATCTCTGTGGGATCAATTAATTTGCTAGAGCAGCTCACAGAACTCAGGTGAAAGAGATGCTTAGGGCCAGGGATGAGGAGAGGGACACAGAGCTTCCATGCCCTCTCTGAGCGTGCACTGCTCTCAGCACCTCCACTTGTTGGCCAACCTGGAAGCTCTCCAAACCCCATCCTTTTGGATTTTTATGAAGGCTTCCTTACACAGGCATGTTTGTTTGAATAATGGATCCATCATGATTGATTCAACCTCTACTCCAGCCCATTTCTTGGGGTCTAGGGGTGGGCGGGACTGGAAGTTCCAACTCTCTCATCTTGGTTGGTTTCCCTGGCATCCAGCTCCCATCCTTAGGTTACCTAGGAGCTTTCTACAAGTTGCCTCATTAACATCAACTCTGATATAGTTGAAAGGGGCTTGTTATCAATAACTAGAGGCCGGTGCACAGATTCATGCACCGGTGGGGTTCCTTGGCCTGGCCTGCGCCCTCTCACAATCTGGGACCCCTTGGGGGATGTCTGACTGCCAATTTCAGCCTGATCGCTGCAGGCCAGGCTGAGGGACCCAACTGGTGCACGAATCCATGCACCGGGCCTCTAGTATACATATAAGATCTTTGGTTAATCTCTTCCTGCCCCCCCCCTCCCTCTGAGATTCATTCGTCTGTTCCATGTTTCCATGCCTGTGCATTGAGCGTCTGCCCCCTGGTGGTCAGTGCTCATCATAGCTATCCATCAAATGGTCACTTAGGCTTTTATATATATATAGATAAAAGACATCTTTGTCTTGTCACTTAAGAAATTCTAAGAGTTTTCAGGATCTCTGTGCTCTGTGCCTATAATATATCTATCTTATTATAAATCTCAGTATCAGACACAAACTCATAAAAGTCCATATCTAAAATTAGTTGGCTTTTGTTTATATGTACCCTAGAAAGGTCCATTCTGATATTTGTGCACGATGAGAAATGAGAAGAGAAACATAGGTATCGTGAGAATTACTGTATTCTTTATTGGTTTTCAAATGCTTATCCAGCTGCTCATTATAATGAAGTTGTTACTGCTCCAAAATGAAATAAGGAAAATGTAGTGATGATGAAGATGAATTTATTCAACATAAAGAACTGTAATATATTCTGAGTTTTTGAAATCCACTTTGGAGAATTAAAATGTTCATTCTTCAATGAAATGTTGGTAAAACTATGGTGTATTGTTGTAGGTCATGATGTTGTTACTTTGCAAAATACAACAATAAAACAACAGTAATCCTATGTTGTTCCCTGCCCCAGTTTTTAAAAATGTATTTTACTGCTTTATGACATTTACAAGTTTTGTAATGACTGCTGATGATAATCTTATGTAGCTTTTTGTTAGTTGACAACAAAAGTCTTTTACTTAGTGCTGTTTGACCTTGGGTTACATTAAATATACTCCTTTTCACCCTTTTAAAAATGTATTGAGTACATTTTATTGTTTCTTTCCAAGTATCTAGTTATGGATTATTATGTTGGTGGGGATTTGCTTACTCTGCTCAGCAAATTTGAAGATAGATTGCCTGAAGACATGGCTCGATTTTACTTGGCTGAGATGGTGATAGCAATTGACTCAGTTCATCAGCTGCATTATGTACACAGGTGAGTAAGATGTTCTTTCATTGCCTCGTGATGTCTGGAGGCAGACGTCTATTTATACCAGATTTATTGAGGACTAAGATAAGTTTCTCATCAGTCAAAGTTTTTATTCTGCGATGGTTTTAATTGTTTTGCCTCTCCAAGGCACATCACATCCCTGAATATGGTACACAGTAATGAGATGAGCTAAGGTGAACAATTTGTATAAGATCACTGGTAATTTATGCTTTGTTCAATATAGGATAATATTCCTTATCACCTTATTTATTTTTATATTTGCCTTATTTTCTCCATTAGATTTTAAGTTCTGGAGTTATAGACTAGTATTTTCCTGTTGTGCTCAGTGGATGTATTTTATTATTTCTCTCTGGAGGTTTTCTTTACTAGACCTGGAGCGTTATGGTTGTTGCAAGGTTTCCTTACTGGGTGTGGATTTATAGGTTGCAGTGTAGTACTCTCATCATCCTATATAATAAAGATGTAATATGCAAATGGTTGTTGCGCCGTGAGCGTAATGACTGACCGCGTAACGACTGACGGCGTAACGACCGGATCAGATCAGCAGGAGGGTGGGGCAGTGAGCTACAAGCAGTCGGCGGAGAGCTACAGGAGGGCGCAGGGCTGCAAGCTATGTGGGGGGGGGGGGGGCGAAGGGTGGGGGGAGCTACAGGAGGGCAGGGCAGCGGGCGGAGAGCTACTGGAGGGGGGCAGCGAGCTACTGGCGCATGGATTCGTGTACAGGGCTACTAGTCAAATCATATTTTAGGAACAGTTGTTGTTATCTGGAATTTAGGCTAAATTATACTTAAATTTCAAAATTGGTTGCATCAGTTACTGTTGAATAGTGTCCACTGGCTTTTATTTTCTCATAGTCAAGTTCTTTACTTAGTCATCTCTTTCCTTCTCACCTCATTCCATAATGGATTTAGATAACTTAAAATAAGAATGTGTACGATAAAGTGGAGGACTAAAATATGTGGAGTACTAAAGAGTTGTGAGATTGAAATTATATTTAAAAGTAGAGAATCTAAATAGGATAAAATAACTAATGAACAGACATTGTCAAGTTACGTTTTCATATTTTTCATGCATACTTTTACTTCTTTTCTGGCATAGTTAATTCATGTGGAAATGTCCAGATTTCAGATTAGACTAAGACTGTAGGGCGCAGGCACACCAGCTTTTCGTTGAACAGAATCTCTGAAGGCAAATTAAGCTGGTTTCATGGGACTTCCTGGTGTGTGTGTGCTTTCCTGTGTTTGTTTTAAAGTTAAGTACTGACTTGAACAAATTCTTAGGGTGGAATGTGTTTTTTGAAGTAATCTCTCCTTACCCTAGTTCAAAAATAAAACAAACACAAAACTAAAAACAGTTCACTTATTCATGGATTTCTTCGTAACTCCCATTTTCCCCCAGTGGAATTTGTTCCATATTCAAGGTTTGTGATTGCAGTTTTTATTAACTCATCTACTTAATGTTAACATTTTATATATAATGTTTAACTCTAGGGTAAATTGTACTGATACATTATAGGAAATGGATCCAACCTATTTTAATAGAATTTGTTGGGGAAATTCACAGAATTCAGTTCTGAAGAGTTTTTCATCCCTTATCCCCTAAGAATTTTATGAAGGATAGGTATGCGCTGGGCCTCCACCAGGGCTTTGGGCTGATTCCATCTCTTTCAGTTTGGATTTGTGGCGTGATTTGGCAGTTGTCCTCTTAGTGTATGTAAAGCCATTGCACTTTTACAGTGAGATAGAAATACCTTGTGGCATGAAGCTAATAAAAAACCGCCCTCAGTCTCTCCCAGGCTGGAGTCCCATTTCAGAATTGTAATTTTTCATACTGCTAGTGGAGGAGGTAATTTTATTATGTTCTGAAATTACTAAAGAATAGATAACATTATAGTTAAAATTTGTTAGCTATAGGTGAACTCAGGCTTTGCACCATATTGAAATTATGTTCCATAGAGACAGTCACTGATTACAGTGCAGTTGATATTTCAGTGACTGTGAGGATTTGGGGCCAACTTCAGAAATAGCGGGAACAATTCCAAAAGACCACCCTTACATCTGACACCAATTGCAGATTTGGGTGGTTCCCAAAACCACCTCAGTTTCGATAACTTGCAGGGTCTCACAGCACTCACTGAAAGCTGTTCTTAGAGCGAGTCTGTTGGTGGAAAGGGTGCAGGTGGACCCAGGCAGGAGGAGCAGCACACGGGGCAGAGCCCAGGAGAAGCACCAAACGCACGGGGAGAAGCACCGGGCGCATCATGTGTGACGGGGGCGTGGAGTGCTGCCAACAGGAAGCACACTGAGCTTTTGTTTTCCCGAGTCCTGGGGAGTCTCAGCATATGGCCTGCATGACTGACCATTAGTCTCTAGCCCTTCCCCGAGGTGGGGATGGTACCTTTAGTTTCAGAAGTAAAACAGATACTACATGTCCCATGTTAATTACATCTCTCATAAATCACATTGTTAGGCGGCTTGGTGGCCAAGTCCCCAGCAAAACAAAGATACTTCTGTCTGGCATGATATTCCAGGAGCCTCGGGAACACCTCCCGTTGTCTGAGGGCAAAGGCCAGGCGGCTCTTTGGGTGAGATCAGTTTTTCGATATACAGGACACCCATTGGCCTCCTCTGAGGGCTTTGTGTTGTTGTTGTTCATCCTCACCCGAGGATATTTTTCCATTGATTTTTAGGGAGAGTGGAAGAGAGAGGGAAAGACAGAGAAACATCGATGTGAGAGAAACACATCGATTGGTTGCCTCCTGAATGCCCTGACCAGGGCTGGGGCCAGGGAGGAGCCTGCCACCGAGGTACATGCCCTTGACCAGAATTGAACCTGGGACCCTTCGGTCTGCAAGCTGATGCTCTATCCACTGAGCCAAACTGGCTAGGACTAGTGAGGGCTTTCTTACAGAAAAATCGTATTTTTCTGGCTAATCTACATTTCGTATAGCATTTATATGATGGACATAACAGTATCAGTGTGAATATGCCTGTCACGTGGAGGAGGCAGCTTGAACTGTTTGTTTTCAAGAGTTGTGTTAACTTTGGAATAGGAAATTGGATTTACCAAAGAAAAGTCAGGTGAATAAGTATACATTTTTGAAACACGTTGATTTCAATGAAGACAGGAGTGCCTAGATAAAATAACTGCTCACAAATATATTTTAAAGTAATTTCAGAAGACTCCAGTTTTGTTATATCCACATTTTCTATTCCAGGCATAATATTTATGATAATCACTCTCTGGTCCTGACAGTCTGATGAAGTATTAAAGTAAGAACGACCCACAGAATATTGCCCTTTCAACATGGTCATTGTTTTGGAATGCTTTTTTATCCTTAATGCTATAGGAAAAAATGTATCAGTATAAATATTTGACTGAGAGTTTTAAAATAATACTGTTCCTTTTGAGCCAAATGTAATTTGCTTCTGATTTGTGACAAGGAAAATTACTGATTTTAGAAACTTCAGTGAATGATAATTGGATGATTGGTATGATTCATATTTAGGTTCAGAAGAAACTTGAGTAATGTTTTTACATTGATAATGTAGAGATTTTATCTCTTCTAAACATTTCTCTTTCACTGTTTTCATTGATTTTCAAGATTAGAATTAATGTTTCGCCTGAATTTCCCTTCTCCTTTTTGTGTTGTTTTTTTTTTTTGTTAACCCTCGCCTGAGGATATTTTTCCATTGATTTTTAGAGAGAGGGGAAGGGAGGCGGTGGGAGAAAGAGAGAGAGAGAGAGAGAGAGAGAGAGAGAGAGAGAGAGAGAGAGAGAGACATTGAAGTGAGAGAGACACATCAGTTGGTTGCCTCCCACACGCACCCTGGGGATTGATCCTGCCACGGCGGTAAATGCCCTTCCCCAGAAGCGAACCAGAGACCCTTCCGTCCACAGGCCAGCGCTCTGTCCACAGCCAGACAGGCCAGGGCTTTTCCACCCCTTTTATTGACGACACTTGGTATCTGGTTGGCTGGCTGCCACCTTACTTGCAAGCTGTCACAGACGTGAGTGGTTCTGAATCCCAGATGTGAGTTTTGCTGGCCTGTTGTTCTGTTTATCGGTGGCTGTATAATGTGTTTTCTAGAAGCAGGCAGAGATAGGATGGTAATGCCAGGTGCATTAACACCTGTGGAAGGGTGTTGGCAGAAGCAGGATTCGAAAGAGGAACAAGCCAGCCCTGACCGGTTTGGCTCAGTGGATAGAATGCCGGCCTGCGGACTGAAGGGTCCCAGGTTCAATTCCGGTCAAGGGCATGTACCTTGGTTGCGGGCACATCCCCAGTAGGGGGTGTGCAGGAGGCAGCTGATCAATGTTTCTCTCTCATTGATGTTTCTAACTATCTACCTCTCTCCCTTCCTCTCTGTAAAAAAAAAAAATCAATAAAATATATTTAAAAAATATATTTTAAAAAAAGAAAAAGAAAGAGGGACAAGCCAGATTGCACTGCAGGCCAAACCTCAGCCAGCCCCACTAGGCATTCTGGAGAGTTTGTGGCCCATCAGAGTGGTGCTCATTTAGCCAAATGGCCGCGTCTTACATTTCTGTGTCAGTCACACAGTGGCTGTGGCTGTGGCTGTCTGAGAAGACAGGCCTCCTGGTGGAGAGGCTCTCTGCCGACATTGAGGACCACGCCCTCCATCGAAGGAGAAGCAGCACCTGTGGCCACCGTAGACCCTGAGATGTGACTGACAGAAGACAACAGTCACTCTTTGCTCACGAGTCTGCAGTTTGGACAGGACTAGGCAGGGACTGCTCTCTGCTCTTTATCCTGAGTTGTAGTGACTCGCCTGAGATCGGAAGATCAGCTCTCAAGATGGCTCACTCACATAAGTGTGTGGCTCATCAGCTCGGCTTCAGCCAGGGAGCTAGGCCTGGGGCCCTTGTTCTTTCACATGGGCCTGGCCAGGGCTGCTTGACAGTTTTTTGGTTTTGGTTTTGGTTAATTCTCATCCAAGGATATTTTTTCCATTGATTTTTCAGAGAGAGTGGAAGTGAGGGGGAGAGAGAGAAACATTGATCTGAGAGAGACACATCGATTGTTTGCCTCCTGCAGGCGCCCTGACTAGGGCTGAGGATTGAACCTGCAATCGAGGAACCTGCAATTCTATTCCTTGACCAGAAATCGAACCTGAGAATCTTGGGCGGGGAGAAGGGTGGGTACTCTAACCACTGAGCACACCAGCCAGGACTGCTTGAGTTTAACAAAATACTGACTCGGTTCTAAGAGCAAGTGTGTGGTCAATATGTAAGTGTGACCATCTTTCTACCTAGTTTATATTTGGGATCTCTTTCCATCCTGTACGCCAGTGAGCACATTCTTATGAAATAATGAAGAGCATTCTTTACTCAGTAGCTACATCCACATCTGCCTGACATTTGTGGGGGTTTGAATCTGCGGTCTGTTTCACTTGCCCACGCTTCAGAAGCCTGGAGTGCAAAGAGAACCAGAGCTATCGCCGCAGAGGTTGGGCCCAGGTCAAGCTGTACCTTGTGTCCTTTCTCCCAGGCGCTCTTGTGGCCACTATGAAATTAGATTTAGATGGAAATAATAACCTGGAAGGAAAAGGAAGCCACAAAAGGTCAAGCTGCAGTATGGTTGAAAAAGAAGGAAGGGATGTGTTTTCTTTGTTTGAGGTGATCAAGTACATGGATTTAACATACATTTTAGGCCTTCCTCGTGCCCAGTAATTTAGGTCATATTTAGCATCAGCTAGATGGAAAGTCACATTTCCTCCTCCCGTGAATACTCTTAAGTTATACCTCATATCGGCATTAGACTTTGTTCCCAAAATAAAAACAGAACATAAATATTTTCAAACCCAACAGATGGCTAGAGGGCTAACGCACATCCTCCTGAGCCTTACTGATCAGAAGAGCAGGAGGGCGTTCCTCCCTGTTGGCCATTTTAGGGACAGAGGGACTTCTTGTTCAGCCATGGAATAGACTGAGTGAGCTGTGAGTGCGTCAGAAGGCAAGATAATACGGATATGAAAGGTATAATTTTATTTCCTGTAGGACAGAGACCAATTAGGGTTTTCATTATAAAATTACTGTGTTCATCTATGATCTTGATATCCATTAATTAACTGTCTTGACTGAAAAATACTGCTGACTGCAGATGATCATAGTGGCTTAGTCAGAATATTTTCATATTCTTGGATTAAGTGACTCAGGTGTTATATACATGTATTTTTGATTTTTAATTAACTGTAATCAAACAATACTGCATGTAATTAAAATAAAACTCAGCTAGTGTAGAAAAGATTATATTTAAAAATAGTCCCCCTCCATACCTCTTATGTTTGCTTTCCAGTGGCAAGCACATTGAACTGCTTTAAACTATTTTTTCCTGTTATTTAACCTCATATCTCTAATATCCCGATATCTAAAGCTGATATCTCTCGGTATAAATTTTAGACATATAATATTTGCATTTTAGAATTGATTATATTTTTTATTAGGAAGAGTTGCTGAATTTAGTAAATACTTTTTTCAGTGAAATAGGAACTGATGGATGTTTCCTTAACACGCTGTGTGTGTATGTCACCCCTTACAAGTCAAGCAGCATGCTTAATAGGTAACATTACTAAAGTCAGGACACAACAAAGAGGTCTGTTGTTACCAATAATGTTTTACATTGTACCGGAGAGACTAGCTAAACAATTGGGCAAAAGAAAACATTAGGCATGTAAAATTATTACATTTATAGATGACATACATGGAAAATCAAATAGAATTAACCTAAATACTACAAATGGTGAAGTTAAAAAGGATATCAATAGCTTTTGTAGTCTAAATTCATTGAGTAAATATTTACTGCACACAACAATGGGTCAGGCTCTTTTCCAGGTGCTGAGGATCTAGTGGTGAACAAAACTGGCAAAAATTCCTGTTTTTGTGAAGTAGTTTCTAATCTAGCAACAATAATTACAAAAAGATAGAGAAGAAAAGATTCCATAATATCTTAAAAATATAGAATACTTAGGGATATATTTATTAAGAAATATATAACTATATAGTGAGGAAGACTGTTCCCATCAGATATTAAAATTTATCTTTAGCCGAAACCGGTTTGGCTCAGTGGATAGAGCGTCGGCCTGCAGACTGAAGTGTCCCGGGTTCGATTCCGGTCAAGGGCATGTACCTTGGTTGCAGGCACATTCCCAGTAGGGGGTGTGCAGGAGGCAGCTGATCGATGTTTCTAACTCTCTATCCCTCTCCCTTCCTCTCTGTAAAAAATCAAAATATTTTAAAAAAATTATCTTTAATAATTAAAAATATATTTCTACTGTGTGAAAAGATAGACTAATGGAACAGAATTGGAAGTCTTATAATAGACCCAATTACTTACATTCATTAACATGTGATTAAGGTCTCAAATCAGAGGTTAAATAAATGATGTGTGGGGAAAATAAAATTAGATCATATTTTTCATGATATACCAGGAAGATTTCCAAATGGATTTAACATTAAAATGTAAAAAAGTTAAAAGTGTTCCCATAGAGTGAAACATGGGAAAATTCCTTTGCAATTTCAGTGAGGATAAAGTATTTCTAATTGAGTCAAAATCCACAAAAGCATAAAAGAAAATATTGATGAATTTAGTACACAGACAAAAGAGTGCATGGGAGAAGTCTGTGAACAAACTCAAAAAACAAATGTTCAGCCCTGACCCGTGTGGCTCAGTGGATAGAGCGTCAGCCTGAGGACTGAAAGGTCCCAGGTTCGATTCCAGTCAAGGGCACATGCCCAGGTTGTGGGCTCGATCCCCAGTAGGGGGCATGCAGGAGGCAGCCGATCCATGATTCTCTCTCATGGTTGTTGTTTCTCTCTCTCTCTCCCTCTCCCTTCCTCTCTGAAGGCAATAAAAATATATTAAAAGCCCTGGCTGGTTTGGCTCAGTGGATAGAGCGTCAGCCTGCGGTCTGAAGGGTCACAGGTTCGATTCCGGTCAAGGGCATGTACCTTGGTTGCAGGCACATCCCCAATAGGGGATGTGCGGGAGGCAGCTGATCGATGTTTCTCTCTCATCGATGTTTCTACCTTTCTATTCCTCTCCCTTCCTCCCTGTAAAAAAAAAAATAAAAATAATCAATAAAATATATTTAAAAAAAACAAAAAACAAAAAAACAAATGTTCACTGGGGAAAAAGATTTGTAACTTATATACTGGGCAAAGAGTAGTCTTCCTAGCATAGAAAGTACTAGAGGCCCGGTGCACAACATTTGTGCATTGGGCGGGGGATCCCCTCAGCTTGGCCTGTGCCCTCTAGCAGTCTGGGACCCCTCAGGGGATGTCTGCCTGCTGGCTTAGGCCTGCTCCCCATGGCAGTTGGACATCCCCTGAGGGGTCCTTAGCGCTGCTGTGGAGGCAGGAGAGGTTCCTGCCACCGCCACTGTGCTCGCCAGCTGTGAGCCTGGCTTCTGGCTGAGCAGCACTCCCCCTGTGGGAGCGCACTGACCACCAGGGGGCAAGCTCACTGACCACAAGGGGGAGCTCCTGCGTTGAGCGTCTGCCCCCTGGTGGTCAGTGCACATCATAGCTACCTGTTGTTCTATCGTTCGGTTGATTTGCATATTAGTCTTTTATTATATAGGATTCCTGAAACTATAGGAAAAAGACCAAATGTAGTAGAAAAATGGGCAAAATGCATTTCACAGTAACAGTAATACAAAGGCTCCTAAATATATGAAAAGACGGTATCATAGATAATACAGAAAATGCAAATAATATTTTTACTACTATTTTTCACCTAAATATTGACAAAAAGTCCAAATATTTGACAAACTACTCTGATATGAAGCTCTAAGTGCACTGAGCACTCACACATGATGCTCATGGGACTGAAAGTTAGTTCAGCGGCCATATAAGGCCATTTGAATACATCTATCAAAATTTCAAATGCATGTGTTCCAGGTTTAGATTTTTATCCTAAAAACATCATCACATATGTGAAAATGACATATGCACAAAGTTCACATCAGTATTATATATAAAAGAAAAAGGTTAGGAATCTAATTATGCCACAATCATATGGTAGACTACTAAGAAGAATGATGAGGCTTTTTCTGTTTGACATGGCTCCAAGATTTGATGTAAGTGAAGAAAGAAATGTGGAGATTGATATATATTATATAATATTTGTGTAAAAATTAATATACTTGTATTTGCTTGTATATACATAAAAAACTGAAAGGAGAAGTGAGAAACTACTTACAATAATTATTGTAGGCAGTGCAGTAACTGGAAGAATGGGAGACAGGTGTAAGAGGGAAATAGTTTGAAAGTATGCCTTTTTATAGTTTTTACTGGAGGCCCGGTGCATGAAATTCGTGCATGGGGGGCGGGTGTCCCTCAGCCCAGCCTGCACCCTCTCCAATCTGGGACCCCTGTGGGATCAGGCCTAAACCGGCAGTCGGACATCCCTCTTACAATCCAGGACTGCTGGCTCCCAACTGCTCACCTGCCTGCCAGCCTGATCACCCCCTAATCACTCCCCTGCCAGCCTGATCGACGCCTAACTGCTCCCCTGCCAGCCCGATTACCCCCAACTACCCTCCCCTGCTGGCCCGATTGCCCCCAACTGCCCTCCTCTGCAGGCCTGGTCCCCCCCAACTGCCCTCCCCTGAAGGCCTGATCCCCCCCCCCAACTGTCCTCCCCTGCAGGCCTGGTCCCCCAGAACTGCCCTCCCCTGCCAACCTGGTTGCCCCTAACTGCCCTCCCAGCCAGCCTGGTCGCCCCTAACTGCCCTCCCCTGCTGGCTTGATCACCCACAACTATCCTCCCCTGCCATCCATCTTGTGGTGGCCATCTTTGACCACATGGGGGTGGCCATCTTATGCAAGGGCATGAGGGTCAATTTGCATATCACCTCTTTATTATATAGGATTTTCAACAGAATAAATGTTTTAACAATCCAAAAGAACTAATAAATAAATAGAATTAAATAAAAAGAAACCTAAAAAGTAGTCCATATGCTTTGAAAAATTGAAATGCATTCTACATAAACATGGCAAAAGGAAAACCACAGTGGAAATGACACAATATTTGGAACAAAAAAAAAAAAAATAAAAGTACTAGAGACCAGAACTTGTGGATCTACAATAACTTCTCTGTGATTCAGGTTTACTTTGCCATTCTTTTCTTCAATCCTGAATTAGAAAAGGCTTAACTCATTTAAAAATACTCCCTTTTACATATTTTTGTTTAAGATATAGGGAGTTTCAGCATTAGAAAATCTATTAACTTAATATATCTGATACTTTAACAATAAGGGAGTAGAAGGTCGTTCTGCTACCTAACATGAAGTTTATACTGAGAGTTTAAAGCAAAGATCATACTTAATGGTGAAACATTAGAAGCATTCCCATTAAAAGTGGAAGCAAATTGAGAATGATGCTTTGAAGGAAATCTTACAATAGCAACAAAATTATAAAGTACCTAGGACTATAGATAATACAAGATGTGTAAGCTCTCTATGCAAAAAAACGTCATTATTGAAGGACATAAAAGAAGACTCAATGTATACATGGATGAGAAGAGCCATATTGTAAAGATAACAGTTCTTTTCACATCTATATATATAAAAGCCAAGCGACTGGAACGACGGAACGACTGGAGCGACCAGTTACTGTGATGCGCACTGTGGGCGGCCAACCGGCCCGCAGCCCCTCCCCCCACGGGCCCGGACCCGATCTGCCCTCATCAGGGCAGGCCGGCCGGACCCCACCAGTGCACATATTTGTGCACCGGGCCTCTAGTTATTCTATAAAATCATTGTGATTCTCATCAAAATCTCACTATGTTTTATGGAACATAGTAAGCTAATCCTAGCGTTCATCTGCAAGAGCCCTGGCAATTTAAAAACATGTTTTTCTGGTGTAGAGAGGTCATTAAAGCTCTCATAATTAAGACAGTGTCGTCTTCGTCCAGGTGTAGGCATAGACCAGGTGACCATACCTGTCCGTTTGTGTGGGACAATTTCAGTTTATGCCTGTTGTCCTGGTAATTATTAAGAGGCTCTCTTTTACTCTAAAAACTGTTCAGTGGTCCTGGCTGGTTTGGCTCAGTGAATAGAGCATTGGCCTGCAGACTGAAGGGTCCCAGGTTCGATTTCGGTCAAGGGCACATGCTTGGATTGCAGGCTCGATCCCCAGTAAGGGGCATGCAGGAGGCAGCCTATCAGTGATTCCCTCTCATCATTGATGTTTCTCTCTCCCTTCTTATCTGAAGTCAATAAAAATAAAACTAAATAAAAACTATTCAGTGAAATTGCATAGGAAGTCCTGAAACAAATCCATTTCATTTATGATGTAGGTGGTAGTATAAGTCAGTGGTGAAAGGATGTCATTAATTAAATAATGTTGGAACAGAAAGAAATATAATTGGCCTTTATCTAACACTACACACAAAAATTAATTCCAGGCAGATTAAAGACTTGAAGTGAAAGCTAAAACTTTAAACCTTATAAAATATAGGACACTATCCTTATGACCTCAGGAAGGAGAAAATAAGGGAGATTTCTTAAGACAAAGAGCACAAATTATGATAGTAGAATGGTGGTTTTTAGGGCATGAGTATGTGTTGGGGCATAGAGGTTGGTAAAGGGTACACATTTTCAGTTATAAGATGAATAATGTCTGAGGAGGTAATATATGACATGATGACTATAGTTGATAATATTGTTGTGTAACTGAAATTTGCTGAGAGTAGAACTTGTGTTCTCACCAAAAAAGGAGAGATAATATGTGAGGTGATGGATATATTAATTTGATGGTGGGAATCCTTTTACTTTGTATATAAAAATCAAATCATGTTATACACTTTAAATATCTTATAATGTTAGTCAACTAGAGGCCTGATGCATGAAAATTTGTGCAAGATTAGACCTTCCTTTCCCCGGCTGCCGCCACTGGCTTCCCTCCGGCACCCGGGACCCGGGCTTCCCTACTCTGGCCGCTGGCAGACACTGGGACCTGGGCTGCTTCCCTCCTCCGGCCACCCACAGGCACCCGGGACCCAAGCTGGCTTCCCTCTGGCCCCAGCTTTGTCAGGAATGATTTCCGGAAGACGTCCGGTCTAATTAGCTTATTACCCTTTATTATTATCCTACCTAATAATAGACAAATATGCAAATTGACCATACCTCCGACACACCCACCACCCAATCAGAGTGAGTATGCAAATTAACCCAAACCAAGATGGCTACAGCCACAGAGAGCAAGGTTTCCTAGGTAACAGAGGAAGCCAAGCTTTCCGCCTGCCCTTGCCAGGCCTAAGCCTCCACTCAAGCTACAAAGTTTCAATTATACAAAGTAAACAAATTCAAACAAATGGCGGCAGAATGGAGCTTGAGAGAGCAGGCCAGGGTTGCCGCTGGCAACAGGGGAAGCAAAGCTTTCCGCACACCCTGGCCGGGCCCACCAGCTTAAGGCAAAAAAGTTTCAATTATAACCCCAACACAAATGGCTGCTGGCCTCGGAGGGAGCCCCAGGCTTGGCTCCACTCCAGGCTACAAAATTTCAATTGTAGAAGGAAAATAAATTCCAGATACCAGGGCCTGCGCTTGGGTTTCCAGGGGGCGTGGCCGGCCTGCAAACCACCAGAGGCCCCTCGCTCAGGCCGCCCCAGGCCCCAAGGGAACCCCCACCTGATCCGGGACACCCTTCAGGGCAAACCAACTGGCCCCCACCCCTGTACCAGGCCTCTATCCTATCTAATAAAAGAGTAATATGCAGATTGATCATCACTGCAACACACAATATAACTGCCCCCATGTGGTAAAGATCCTGCCCCCATGTGGACACAAGATGGCCACCACAAGATGGCCAGCAGGAGAGGGCAGTTGAGAGGCACCCAGCCTGCAAGGGAGGGCAGTTGAGAAGGACCAGGCCTGCAAGGGAGGGCAGTTGGAGGTGATCAACCCTGCAGGAGAGGGCAGTTAGGGGTGACCAGGCCGGCAGAGGAGGGAAGTTGGGGCAAGCAGGCTGGCAGCAGAGTGGTTAGGGGGTGATCAGGCTGGCAGGCAGAAGTGGTTAGGGGCAATCAGGAAGGCAGGCAGGCAAGCAGTTGGGAGCCAGCAGTCCTGGATTGTGAGAGGGATGTCCGACTGCCTGTTTAGGCCCAATCCCACCGGGGTCCCATCCCTCGAGGGGTCACATATTGGAGAGGGTACAGGCTGGGCTGAGGACAACCCCCCTCCGTGCACGAATTTCGTGCACCGGGCCTCTAGTAGATTATACCGCGATAAAGCTGTAAAAGGTGAGAAAAGGATAAATTGGAAGACTACATTATTACTAAGTAGTTGTTTTTTTTTTTTAATAACTAAGAAAGACAGTATAAACAATGTGAAAAAACAAGCCCTCATGCTGGGTAAGAGATTTGTAACACATGCAACTAAATTTGAATAAACAGAATTCTAGAAGGTTAACCAAAACCCCCAAAACACACAATACACAGAGTGTAAAAAAGTGGGAAGGGTATTAACTCATTTTACAGAACAGGAATCTAAAATGACCATTGATAATATAAAAAGATTCTCAGCCTTACCACTTATCCTGCAGGTAAAGTTGAAGATGCACATGTCTTTCATCTCAGCAGTTTCACTTCTGCATGCACAACCTAGAGAAATGTTCACACATGAGCACTAGGAGACATTTATACAAAATCACCTCAGCATTTTGTGTAATAGCAACATAAAAGTCTAAAACAATCTAAAATTGTTGGAAACAATCTAAATTTTATAAGCAGGGGGGATTGAGAAATAAATTTGGTATATGAAAGTATTCCATATAGAAATGAAAATTAATGAACTAGAGCAAAATTTATCAACATGGGAAAATTTTAAACATATTAGAATAAAACGAAGTTGCAAAACACTACACATAGGCTTGTATTAGTTATAAAGTTTAAAGACATTCAGAAAAATATGGAGTCCTATAGTTGCATTGGTATATCCAGTGGTCGGCAAACTCATTAGTCAACAGAGCAAAATATCAACAGTACAACGATTGAAATTTCTTTTGAGAGCCAAATTTTTTAAACTTAAACTTCTTCTAACACTGCTTCTTCAAAATAGACTCGCCCAGGCCGTGGTATTTTGTGGAAGAGCCACACTCAAGGGGCCAAAGAGCCACATGTGGCTCACGAGCCGCAGTTTGCCGACCCCGGGTTAATCCTCCAATAAAATATATGCATGGACAGTGGTCTGGATTTGACCTGTGGGTCATAATTTGCCAACCTGTGATATATGACACACTCAAAGGAATTACTTCAGTAGTTAAGGTATTACTAATATTATCCCCTCTTACAGGTGAGAAAATTGAGGTTTAGAGGCCTCATGTCGCATCATTTAGGTTAAATTACAATAACCTTACCATATTCCCATTAACCACATGGCAACATAATTTTTTCGTGTATGTAATGCTTATAGAAGATCCTTTTCCTTCCTCTAAAAGTAGAGTGAATTGTGAACGTCTAATCTTATAGTTTTTCACAATTATAATCTTTAGGAGTATGTTTAGAAACTCTGCATTGCTGGGTCGTCTTTACAAAATTATTTCATGTATGATTTTCCTAGGTTTGCAACATGTTTTATTGTTCAAATGGAGAAATATACAAAAACTGGTTTGATTTCATTATTAGATATGGATATCTTACCAGCCAGTTACTTAATAATAATAGGTACCTTTATATAATATACTTTATATTAAGCAGTTGGTTCTGTTGTTTTCTAAAGTCCCCTTTATAAAGCAATTTCTTTGTTTTGTCATGACCTACAGTAATTGAGAATTTACTTAGCTACATTTACATTCAAGGTCTAGGAAGTACATTTTTCCCTGTTTAATTTTATGGGCCAGAAGTTAGTATGGCTGGTAGGTATTCAGTAATTATGGCTCTTCTCTTTATGCCAGGGGTGGGGAACATCATTTGGTCTCGGCCTGCCAAGGCATTAGGGGTGAGTTAATTAAATGTTTGACCAAATTAGGAGGCTAATTTTTAAGTTGATAATTTTGTATGGCTCCTGAATGATGTTATAAATATCCAAGTGGCCCTTGGCAGGAAAAACATTCCCCACCCCTGTTTATGCAGAAAGTAGGACTACTGCAGGCATGTTGGAATATGTGCAAATTTAAAGGTGGGGTGGTAAGATAATTTATTTAACCTGAATGAAAATTATCACAGTACTTTTTATCTCCAGGAGAAGACTGAAATGACATGTGTTTAAGAAAGTTTTAATATGAACCAGAGCCAGGATTTGAATCCATAAAATACTCAAATAGACGTTCTTAGAGTATTAATTTTAAAAGAAGTTAGGATTTTTAGATAAAAAGTGATCTTACCAAGTATCTAATTATGTTTATTCTTCCAAAGTAAAAATGGGATCTATTTTTTTCAGAGACATCAAACCTGATAATATATTGATGGATATGAATGGACATATTCGGTTAGCAGATTTTGGCTCTTGTCTGAAACTGATGGAAGATGGAACGGTAAGGAAAGATAATTTTTAAATTATTTTACCCACAGACATTTTTCTTGCTACTTGTCTTCTTTATCTGCTTAGAAACCATCTATAACAATAAAAGCATAGTATGCAAATCGACTGAATAGCCGAACAGCAGAACAACTGTCGGGACAACCACGCTATGACATGCACTGGTGCCAGACCAGCCAAGATGGGTGCAATGCGATTGGTCAGGGGGCCCCACAATTGCCCTGCAGAGGGAGGCCCAGGCCACCGGTGGGCAGGGCGATCAATCGGGGCTTCACGATGGCCCCACAGAGGGAAGTGCAGGCCACTGGCCAGTGGGGCGATCGATTGGGGGGGAGGGGAAGACTCCATGTTAGCCCCAAAGAGGGAGGCCCAGGCCACCCTCTGCAGGGTGATCGATTGGGGGGCTCCACGATTGATTGCCCTAAAGAGGGAGGCCCAGGTTACCGGCCAGCGGCACTGAGGTGGGTGGGTGGGGCCTCCCTCTGTCGGGTGATCGATCACAGGCCTCTCAGACTGCAAGAGGGCGCAGGCCGGGCTGAGGGCCCCTCCTCACCAGAGTGCACGAATTTCGTGCACCGGGGCCTCTAGTCTATTTATATTATCCATTTATCCATCCACCCACCCATCCATCCTTCTGTGCTTCACCTTCTTCCCCAAAGGTATTTAGGTATACTTATTCATAGTAGGGCTTGTCTATAAAATCATATGCCATTTAAACTGTTTATATTAATGGTCTGAAGATGGTTACAGTACACCTCTATGAGACCCTGTTTTTTCTTTCTCTAGCTGACCTGGTTATTATTGTACTTGAGATATTTTTACGTTTCCAGATAGGCAAAGAAAATAAATCCTACATGGAGAAAGGAAATGCAGCTTCTTCACTTCCATTATATTTTTTAATCTTTCTTTTCTAGTTGATTTTCCTGAGGGACAGTGGTCAGAAATGAATGCTTTTACCAGGAAGTCCTCGATGTTGATTTAGTTTCGTGTTACCGTTTGCCTTAGTTCTGCTAACTCGGGCCTCCGTTGTTTTCTTTCACTCACGTAAAATTTTTATGCCCCAAGTTTATTCTCTTGTTTGTTTTGGTTTTTGTTTTTACTTCAGTTTCCTGGATATATAGCAAAAGTCCAAATATATATCCTTTTAATTGGCAGAAATGTTTTTAGAGAGCAGTTTAGTAAAATACACTTTAAAGGCCATGAAAATGTCATAGTATTCTGGACCAGTAATTTGACTTCTGAAAATTTATCCTAAGGAGGTAACTTTAAAAAAAAAATCTTCACCCAAGGATATGTGTATTGATTTTAAGGGAGAGGAATGGAGAGGTAGGGAGGGAGGGAGGGAGGGAGTGAGGGACATCTGTTGGTTGCCTCCCCTATGCGTCCCACCCTGGCATTGAACCTGAAACCTGGGTATGTGCCCAGACCAAGATGAGCCTGCAGCCTCTTGTGCACCATTTGTGTTTCCATATGGTTATTAGATTATATTATCGGTTTATATCCATAGTATACACACATACAGATACCCTTTCACAAACACAGGCTTGTAGACTTGCATTGAATTTAGAGATTTAAATATCCAGAGATTTCCTGGAAATTGATGTCTATAACATGGAATTTTACTGTCCATGAATATGCTGTCTCCATTGCTTTAGGTTTTCTTTTATGTCTGTTAATTAAGTTTTCAAATAACACTCACTGTAAATCCATTACCTTTGAGTAATGTTAGGTTTGTTCTTTGGCATCTTGTGGATTTTTTTTTTTTGGGGGGGAATAATATAAATAACTTTTCAAAATTTGTTGTTGGATAGCTTGTTGCTGTTCTGTAGGACGACAATTGATTTTTGTAGGTGTATCTTGAAGCTATCAATCTTGCTAAATATTTTTATTAGTTCAAAATAATTTGTAGATTTTTCTAGATTTTCTACGTAGACATTATATAATCCACAAATTATGGTGAGCTTTGGATTTTGTTCTTTCCAATCTTTATGTATGCTATTTTTTTTCCCTTACCATGCAGTCAGTGACCTTCAGCACAATATTAAATAGGTGTGGTAATTAGGGATCTTCTTTGCTTTGTCCCTGACTTTAATGGTGTTTTTCCTGTAGTTTCAAATTAATTATGATGTTTGCTGTAAGCTTTTTATTGGGTTAAGGAAATTTCTATTTCCGATTACTGTGAGTTTGTTGCTAGGGTTGTTATTGTTGTAATCAAATGATTTTTCTGCATTCACTGAGATGATAAAAGGATATTTTTTTTAATCTATTAATCTGATGAATGACATAGATGGTCCAAGAGAAATCATTCGTTCTTTGGATCAACATAACTTTATCTTGAAGTTGTATTGATATAGCTGAACAAATTGTTAGATAGACTATGCTAAAATTTTATATTAGCAAATTTAGATTGTTACCTGAAATTCATACCTGAGATTAATCATATTTGATATAGCAAATAATTTTCCTTCTCAAATTGTTCTTGTCTGATTTCTATTTTTAGGTTATTTTAGCCTTATAAAATGAACAAGGGAGCCATGTTTCCTCCCCTTACCTGTTTTGGCTCTAGAATAGTTTATATAATATAAGGATTATCTGTTTCTTATATAATTGGTACAAATCACTTTTAAATCACCCTTGCCTTGGTGAGGTTTTGCTTTCTTCTGTTTTATTTTGTTTTCTAGGTAGATTTTATACTATTGATTCAAATGTTTTAATGGTTATAGGTATCTTTGGTTTTCTATTTCTTCCTGAGTCAGTTTTGGTAAGTTACATTTTTTTCTATGAACCTTGTCTATTGTCAATGAGCTGTCAGTTTTATTGGTATAAAATTGTTTTGATTGAACTCTCCTAGTTTAAAAATCTTTTACATGCATAGTTTTATCCTTTTTTCATTCCTAATGTTTGTGCTTTTTTTTTCCTTTGTAAATTTTGATGTAGACCATTTTACTACTTTTTGGTTCTAAATATTTTCCAACTTTAGTTAGAATTCTTCTGTGGACCGTTAGTTATTTTGATGTATGCCTTTTAATATCCAATATATTCTATTTGCTTATTTCTAGTTTTATTTTAATGGATAATGGGTGTAATTGATACTAGTTTTCTGGCATTTGTCACTATTTGCTGTTTGATTTTGTAATAGCTCAGTTTTTATAAGTATTACAAGTTTATTTTTCTTATTTTTTAATAAATCTTCATTGTTCAGATTTTACAGTTGTTCCTCTCCCCCCACCATAGCTCCCCTCCACCCCGTTCCCACCCACCCTCTGCCCTTACCCCTCCCCCACTGTCCTCATCCATAGGTGTACGATTTTTGTCCAGTCTCTTCCCGCACCCCCCACACCCCTTTCCCCCCGAGAATTGTCAGTCCACTCCCTTTCTATGCCCCTGATTCTATTATATTCACCAGTTTATTCTGTTATCAGATTTTTTATTCTTTATTTTTTATTTTATTCTTTATTTTTTATTTTTTATTCTTTTTTATTTTTTATTTGATTTTTAGATTCACTTGTTGATAGATATGTATTGTTCATAATTTTTACCTTTTTACCTTTTTCTTCTTCTTCCTCTTCTTAAAGAATACCTTTCAGCATTTCATATAATACTGGTTTGGCGGTGATGAACTCCTTTAGCTTTTTCTTATCTGTGAAGCTCTTTATCTGACCTTCAATTCTGAATGATAGCTTTGCTGGGTAGAGTGATCTTGGTTGTAGGTTCTTGCTATTCATCACTTTGAATATTTCTTGCCACTCCCATCTGGCCTGCTGAGAAATCAGCTAACTGTCATATGGGTACTCCCTTGTAGGTAACTAACTGTTTTTCTCTTGCTGCTTTTAATATTCTCTCCTTGTCTTTTGCTCTTGGCATTTTAATTATGATGTGTCTTGGTGTGGTCCTCTTTGGATTCCTTTTGTTTGGGGTTCTCTGCGCTTCCTGGACTTGTAAGTCTGTTTCTTTCACCAGGTGGGGAAGTTTTCTGTCATTATTTCTTCAAATAGGTTTTCAATATCTTGCTCTGTCTCTTCTTCTGGCACCCCAATAATTCGGATGTTGGTACACTTGAAGTTGTCCCAGAGGCTCCTTACACTATCTTCATATTTTTGAATTCTTTTTTCTTTTTGCTTTTCCGGTTGGGTGTTTTTTGCTTCTTTGTATTTCAAATCTTTGACTTGATTCTTGCGATCCTCTAGTCTGCTGTTGGGTCTCTGTATATTATTCTTTATTTCAGTCAGTGTATGCTTAATTTCTAGTTGGTCCTTTTTCATATCCTCGAGGGTCTCCCTAAATTTATCAGCCTTTTCTAGAAAATTCTTGAAAAACCTTATAACTGTGGTTTTGAACTCTATATCCAGTCGTTTGCTTTCCTCCATTTCTTTCATTTGTGACCTGTTTCTTTGTCTCCGCATTTTGGCTGCTTCCCTGTGTTGATAGAGTGGCTTTGTGTGCTAGGTGTCCTATAGGGCCCAGTGGCTCAGCCTCCCCAATCACCTGAGGTGGACACACTAGGTGCACCCCTTTGTGGGCTGTGTGCACAGTCTTGTTGTAGTTAAGCCTTGATTGTTGTTGGTATCACTGGGAGGAATTGGCCTCCAGGCCAATTGGCTGTGAGAATCAGCTGTGTCTACGATGGCAGAACTTCTATGCTGGAGATACCCTTATGAGACAATTCAGCTGTCAGTTTCATTCTCATTCCTTCCTGTGTAATCTCTCTTTATTCTTTAATGTTTTTAATCTGTTAGCTTTTGGTGCTCCGTAGTTTTTAACTACAGTGTACATAGAAGTGTATCTGGTTTTATCTTTTCTTTTTTAAAAAAAATATATTTTATTGATTTTTTACAGAGAAGAAGGGAGAGGGATAGAGAGTTAGAAACATCGATGAGAGAGAAACATCGATCAGCTGCCTCCTGCACACTCCCTACTGGGGATGTGCCCGCAACCAAGGTACATGCCCTTGACTGGAATCGAACCTGGGACCCTTGAGTCTGCAGGCCGACCCTCTATCCACTGAGCCAAACCAGTTAGGGCTTATTTATCTTTTCATATCTTTCACATATTTACTGTATTTTTTATTTTAAATACTTTTTTATTTCTAGGACTTCTTTTGATTTGATTTTTTCATCATTTTGTTCTTATGCTTTTGATTAAAAAATAAAATGCCATAACTTAAAAATATTTCATGACGTGGAACTGATACGTGTTAGGAGTCTAGGTGTATTGTTCAGATTTCTGACTTTTGCTCGTAATGGGATATTTACTCATTCGGTTTATGTGATTTGGGTTGGCAGCTCCCTTCGGTGGGCTTTCACGTGTGAGAATTCTGTGTGACCACCTGTGAGCATGTGCCTCCAGAGTCGCTTTAGGCTAGTTATGCCAGGCTTGCCTGGGCACCTGATATGGTGCCAATAGTTTTGCCCGTTTGTTGGCTTGAGAACTTCTGGACCACTGAAGCTCTGTGAACCAGAATGCCAGGCGGTGGGACCCTGTGACCTAAGGCCGTGGATTTCTGGAGAAGGAAGTTTCTTCACATACCCGCTGCAGTCAAGTCTTACCTTTCTCTGCTGAGTGGCAGGGTTTTGAAATTCAGCTTTTTGTTTACAGTGTACGCTCTAGGGTAAAGGTGACATGGGTAACCTCTCACTTCAAACCTCATGCTCACGTTAAAATCCAAGTAACTAGAAAACGGAAACTAACAGCTCCCCAACCCCACTCCCGCTTTAATGCTTACCACCCCAGGTCTCTACCATTTCTTAATTACTGGCCCCAAAGAGTTCTTTTTTTAAATGCTCGTGTATATGTTTATTTTAAAAGGTTGTTACATTTTATCTAGTATTTTTAAGAGTTTGGAACAGACAAGTTTTCAAATTACTTAATCTCAGTGTTGCCAAAGATAGTCTATTCTCATGATTACTAAGATTGGTAATTTAGTCCAGGAAATTCAGAATATTAATCAGAATTCTGCCTTGAGAATGTTCATTTTTTTATATGTTCTTTTAAATCATATAAGGAACCAATTTTCTTTCAATTGAAAGCTTCTTACAAAATTGTTCCCAGGATCATTTTTAGCTATCACTTTCTAATTTACATCTAACTTGCCTTAATTATATGTCCAACTATTTTACTTTATCGGAACTTTATTTTTTGAAGGGTATATTTTTCCTTTTATATAATTTTTTAAATTATTAAGTAGTTTGCAGGACATCATTATAATTTATTTCCTTAGGTCTCCATTAAGTTATTTAAAAATGATCTCCAGGTTACACATAAGTATCAGTCAAGTTTTTTTGAGCAGTTTTCTCCCGTAACTAATTGTAAACATTTTTTTATGTATACATGTTAGGCAGATTATCAATAATAAGAACGTTCTAACAATATCTGATGGAACAAAGGCAGGTAGACATAAGTATATATGAATCAATTGTGAATTTCTTCCAATGCAAAAAAAAAATACCAGTTTTTTAAAAAAAGAATGTTTGAAACTAAATATTGAATTTTCTGGCTGTGGTGTTTATCCTATATTGTTACCCTAAATGTGTCAATTCAGTAACAGCTGTAATAAAGGCTCGATAGTATTAATGAAATCGGAAGAACTATTAGTATGGAGATTATGTAAAATTTAAATTATATGTACAAGGAAGCTAAATTCAGGTAATGACAAAATTAAAGTTTTGAGATACTGTCTATTGTGTAAGCACATGTAAATACTTTTTAAATTATTTGTTCCTAGTAGAGTAGATTGCTAAAAGTGTGGATTTCTTCAGGTGCAGTCCTCCGTGGCTGTTGGAACTCCAGATTATATCTCTCCTGAAATCCTTCAAGCCATGGAAGATGGAAAAGGCAGATACGGCCCCGAGTGTGACTGGTGGTCTTTGGGAGTCTGTATGTACGAAATGCTTTATGGAGAAACACCGTTTTACGCAGAATCTCTGGTGGAGACATATGGAAAAATCATGAATCACAAAGTTAGTATACTTTGCTGTTTCTCAAATTGATGTAAATAATA
This sequence comes from Cnephaeus nilssonii, assembly GCF_951640355.1. NCBI lineage: Eukaryota > Metazoa > Chordata > Mammalia > Chiroptera > Vespertilionidae > Cnephaeus > Cnephaeus nilssonii. The sequence goes on along the minus strand of NC_137094.1, from coordinate 4,583,384 downwards.
TATATAATAAATTTAATGTAGATATTTAAACAGAACATATTTTTCTAAAAACAGTATACGATCTAATTTCTATGCTAATAGGGAACATGACAAACATGAATAATCAAAGTCCATTAACTATACATAAAATTATTGGTTCTAACCCTGTACTATATTTTATTAGAGGAGAAGGTAATAAGTAGGAAATTAAATGATTTCTAGTGGAATGACAAAGATCATAAGCAGATATTTTTAATCATTACTACTACAGCGATAAATGAAATGCAAATTAAAATAAGGAGATACTTTCCCCCCTGTCAAATTGATAAAGATTAAAAGAAAAATTGTACTTCGTACTATAAATAACCCAGTGAGATGGACATTATTTTTTTATTGATTTCAGAGAGGAAGGGAGAGGGAGAGAAGAGATAGAAACATCAATGATGAGAGAGAATCATTGATAGGCTGCCTCCAGCATGCCCCCTACTGGGGATCAAGTCCACAACCCTGCATGTCCCCTGACCAGGAATTGAACTGTGACTTCCTGGTGCATAGGTCAACGCTCAACCACTGAGCCATGCTGGCTGGGCTAGATGGACATTATTGATAGGAATATAAATTGGTGTAACCTTTCCGTCAAGAAGTTTATACGTATGCATCTAGAGTCTTTAAAAATGGTTGGGACTTTTTTTTTTTTTAATCTTTATTGTTGAAAGTATTACATATGTCCCCTTTTTTCCCCCATTGACCCACTCCAGCCCGCCCCCACCTCCCACCCTCCCCCGCCCCCGCCCCAGGCCTTCACCACCCTATTGTCTGTCATGGGTTATGGATAAAAGGTCTTTGGTTGATTAAATGTCTGGAACTTTTGATTAAGCAACTTCGGCTGCAGTAATCTGCTCTCAGGAAATCTTCAGTAGAATAAAGGTGTATGTACCAGAATGCCTGTTCTAGTATTATTTATGATCACAAAATATTGAAAATAATCCAGATGCACAGCAGGAGTGAATTAATAAAACTTTAATCCACTTAATACCAAGTTAAATGGAAATAGATTGTTCATAATTAAAAAAAGGAATGTTTTGATTGATTGGTCTCAGAAAATTGCGAGAAATTGCAAAAACTTGGATTGTGATTAGGAGTATCCCATAAAGGGCCTGATAATCTATTCTTTTTACTTGGTTCTACTGACACATTTGTGATTAGTTGCTTCACACATATATAAATCAGTTTTATAGAATTTATGCTCTTCTACCAGGTTGCAAAGATAATCTGGTAAATAGTGATGATGAGTTGAAAGATAGTAAATAGCTACAGAGTTGTAGAAAGCATTAAGCATTTCAGAGAGGAGTCATTGTACTGTAACCTGATTGTTAAGAACACAGATGCTGGTTTCAGCAAGACGGTTTCAGTTCAAATCCCCGCTCCGCCATTTACTAGCGTCTGGCCTTGCGCGAATTGCTTGAGTTCTGTGCCCTTGTTTCCTCTTCTGTAAAAATTAGGATAATAGTAGCACTTACCTTAGAGGGTTGCTGTGAGGATTAAATGAGTAAAGCACTTTCAATAGTGTCAAGTACATATTCCATTTTTAAAAATGTTTATTATTATGAATCATTAGTATGTGACTTGTATGAACCATTTGTACTCTTGAAATATCCAGGCAGATTCTATTTTTAATGGATTCTCTTGATTCTGACAGCAGTTTAAGGCATTTTGGCATTTAATTTATTCTTACTACAGTGCATGTATGACTTAGTCACATATGAAATTAAAATTGTTTAGGAAGACATTTTTTTCTCATTTATTCCTGTATTTTCTTCAGTATCTGTACTTTGTATCCGTGTACTCTTACAGATATTTTGAAAAGAAAATATATTTTCAAGAAAATAAATGTTAACCTACTTACAGTAAGCTAAATGGTGATTTATAATGTGTTTCTATTACTCTCTGTTTAGGAGCGGTTTCAGTTTCCACCTCAGCTGACAGATGTGTCTGAAAACGCTAAGGATCTTATTCGAAGGCTCATTTGTAGCAGAGAACATCGACTTGGTCAAAACGGAATAGAAGACTTTAAGAAACACCCATTTTTCAGTGGAATTGATTGGGATAATATTCAGAACTGTGAGGCACCTTACATTCCAGAAGTTAGTAGCCCAACAGACACATCAAACTTCGACGTGGATGATGACTGTTTAAAGAATTCTGTGAGTAGGACATTGTGAAGATCTGTCCCCGTTTCTTTTTAACATGGTTATGAAGCAGTTTCATGGACCACCTTATCAATGACCAGTCAGATAGTTGTGGCTTGTAGTATTTATTCACAAATTCAAGAAATTAAGGGAGTGTACGGAGGCCAACATAGTTATTCATGACTAGGAGCAAAATTAAAATGCAAAGGTTTACTTCTTAGATTAGTTATGTCATTACGTTTCCTAAGAAAAGGACAAATTAGATGCTTAAAAAAGTGGACTTCATGATGGCAAATCTCTCCTTAAAACCACTATGAAATTAGATAAAATTGTTAAAGATAACCATGTCAAGGCTTGACAAATCAATCCAAGGTAAATACATTGAGAAGCACCTATTCATGAAAACCGCTGAACTTGGTTAAAACAGCTGCCTCCCGCTCCCTCAGCTTGGGTGGGGCAGGCGAGCTGCTAGCTTGCAGCTCCTTAAAAACCCAGCAGCTTTGCTGCCGAGGGGGTGCCTGGATTGGGAACCTAATACCCAGGCCCAGTGGTATTGCCACTAGAAACGGCAAACTTGGTAGGAAATGAATGGGTAAAGGAAATCTACAGCCTTCCTATCCTGAGGTTGTAGCCCTGTTTGAGGCAACTGGCAGACCGGCAGGTTAGCCAAATATTCAACCCTTTTTAGCTGTGGGAAGTACTAAAACAGGCCAGCGTAGTTTGTCAACCTCTGCCCTAAACCCCGTTATGTTTTATCAAATTAGAATTTATAAACTAAGAACATAAAATTTTTATTTTTTTTGCCTTTTTAATTTGACTTTTTGTTTTAATTCAATTATTTTTTATGGTTTTAATTCTGCACTGAGAATTTTTATATTAATTTTATATCACTTTTCACTGTTCAGTAAGTACCATATTCAGGGCAGATAAGAGAAAGACAAGTACTGTGTGACTTATATGTGGAATCTAGTGAACAAAATAAACAAAATAGAAACAGACTCCTAGACACAGAGAACAGACTGACAGCTGTTGGGGGTGGGGGAATATTGGGGAGCTGGGTGAAAAGGTGAAGGGAATAATAATAATAAAAACAAATAAACTCAGACAACAATATGGTCATTATCAGAGGTGGAAAGGGGGGTAAGGGGATAGAGGAGGTAACAGGGGCATCAGTGGTGATAGGAGACTCGACTTGGGGTAGTGAGCACACACCGTATACAGATGATGTATTATAGATTTGTACACCTGAAGCCTGTATAACGTTATTAACCAATGTCACCTCAATAAATTCAGTAAAAAAAAGAACCTCTCTTACACTTTCCTCTCTGAACCTCACAAAAAAGGAATTAAATAGACTTTTCCACATCAGTGTTTTATTACAGGAATTATATTTACTGCTAACAGAAATTGTGAGTCATTCCTAATTAAATCAGTTCTGATTACTTAGCGTAGTTACATTCAGTAAAGTTGCTGTACACACTCTGATAGTGAATGTGAACCATTGCCCCTCGGGAAAGTAGGGTTAGGTTCCTGTGAGCCTGTGGCCAAGACATGTTCGTCAACCGATAAACACATAACCTTGTTTTGTATGTGTTTCTATTTCAAGATACCTTAGTTAGTAGAAACTGCTGGTTAGTTAACACTGGACTCACAGCCAACAGCTCTGTAACTCAGGCCTGCACGAAGCTTATCTAACACGCTTTTTGGTAAGACACGTCACGCAGCCTTTTTGCTGAGGAACAAAAGGTGGCACTTGAGTACTATGCTTGGGGCCAGTTTAACGGCAAAAGCCCCCTGAAAGGCACAACAATGTGAAGGCCTGGTGCACTTAGAGCAGGCGTCCTCACAGTACGGCCCGCGGGCCACATGCGGGTGTTTTTGCCGTTTTGTTTTTTTACTTCAAAATAAGATATGTGCAGTGTGCATAGGAATTTGTTCATAGTTTTTTTTAAACTATAGTCCGGCCCTCCAGCGGTCTGAGGGACAGTGAACTGGCCCCCTGTTTAAAAGTTTGAGGACCCCTGACTTAGACCCTGCAAAGAACACCATTTGCAGTCAGAGAGGCGAAGGAAGAAGGCGAGCATCCCGTGTTCCGTCCCAGCTGGGAACGTGTGTGTGGCAAACCTGGGCTTCCTTTGCTCTGGACGTGTCTGCTAAAGCAGCGGTCACCAACCGGAGGTCCGCGGACTGACCACTGGTGGTCCGTGAGGTCCGGAAGGTTGGCGACCGCTGTGCTAAATTTAGTACTGCGAATATTGATTGGGTTTCAATAAATTTTAGTGATCAGGCAAATTTGCAAATATGGACTACATGAAAAATGACTGTACTCAATATCAGACTTTGCATCTTTATTTTCATTTTGTTAGAATTTTACAATAGCAATGTTTATGGTCTCAATATTATATCACCTAAATATCTGTTCCAAACTTTTCAGTGTTTCTAAATCAAATAGTCACATATTGCCGATCGACAGTTAATATTTATAGTCCAACCTACAGATCATAGTTGTTTATTTCTTACCAGATGTTTTTATCCCCTATAGGAAACGATGCCCCCACCAACACACACTGCATTTTCTGGCCACCACCTGCCATTTGTTGGTTTTACCTATACTAGTAGCTGGTAAGTTTGAAAAGTTAACATAATTTGGACAGTTTAAAGCAAATTAAAATGAATTGTTTAAAAATGTATAATGTATAAAACAACTTTGTAAATCAAAAGTTTTAAAAATGGTGAAGCTACTGCTGGAATAAGTTAGATATTTCAAAAGGAATAGAACATAGAAGAATCAGAACTCACTTTGGAGGAGAAAGAACAGAGCAGTTAGCCCAGAGTCTAGCTATTAACCATGGCGCAGGAATTAGAGGAGTCCCCTTGCTATTGAATGAATTTTATCTAGGTGTCAAGAATCAGCACTTTCAACTCATTCATCCTAACCATCTTTTCACTGACCCTCCTTCCACTCACATCTTCTTTTTACTCCTTCCTCAGTTTAAATTTCAAGGACAATAATTATCATCAGTCCTTATAAGTGCTTCCTCAGTTCCTTAACTATCTCATTTTGTTACGCTAGTTTTGCTAAGTTGACATTCATTATTACAATTCAACTTTCTGCCTGTACCTGTGCAGTTCAGTGTCTAGAAAAAAAAATCTGTGACCATTCTTATTGGTCTCACTTTAAGGTCATGATTACCAACCTCCAGTTGCATGGCAACCTCCCTTCTTACTGCATGGCACATACGCCGTATAACTGCATGGCACATACGCCGTATTACTGCATGGCACATACGCCGTATAACTGCATGGCACATACGCCGTATTACTGCATGGCACATACGCCGTATAACTGCATGGCACATATGCCGTATTACTGCATGGCACGTACGCCGTATTACTGCATGGCACGTACACCGTATTACTGCATGGCACGTACGCCGTATTGCTGCATGGCATGGCACGTACGCCGTATTGCTGCATGGCACATATGCCGTATAACTGCATGCCACGTACGCCGTATTACTGCATGGCACATATGCCGTATTACTGCATGCCACGTACGCCGTATTACTGCATGGCACATATGCCATATGCCGTATAACTGCATGGCACATATGCCGTATAACTGCATGGCACGTACGCCGTATTGCTGCATGGCACGTACGCCGTATTGCTGCATGGCACGTACGCCGTATTGCTGCATGGCACGTACGCCGTATTGCTGCATGGCACGTACGCCGTATTGCTGCATGGCACGTACGCCGTATTGCTGCATGGCACGTACGCCGTATTGCTGCATGGCACGTACGCCGTATTGCTGCATGGCACGTACGCCGTATTACTGCATGGCACGTACGCCGTATTGCTGCATGGCACGTACGCCGTATTACCCTCGTGTAGCCCTCTTCCACTCTCTTAGCTGTCTGTTTCACATTGCAGATGTTCCTCTAAAACCTCTGTCATCCGCACTCTCCACTGGCGATCTCTCTTCTCTTTGACTAAGAGGTTGAAGCAAACAGTCGATAACTTCCATAGCTCCCATCACGGTTACCACCTGCATACCTCTGCACCCATATATTCTTCTTTCTAGGCATGAACTGAGTCCCTTCCGTCCCCTCTTGTCTGCTCTAGTGCATTGCTTGCTGTTACAAGTTTTTCCCTTTCTGTGTCATTGGCATAAGCAGAGCATTCACATGAGTCCACAGACATGCAGGTTTTCTCTCCAGCTTAAAGCAGAGTGTAAAGTCTCTCTTCATACCACTTTCTTTACCCTGCGACTAACCATTTCTCAGCTCCACATTATAGCAAAATTACTTCCAGCTGTTGTCTATATTTTGTGGTTTTTTTCTCATTCTATTCTTTCTGACACCACCCCAGTCAACTTTGTACTCTCATCACTTCATGCAAGCTGCTTTTATCGATGTCACCACCGACCTCCATGTTGCTAAATTTAATGATCATTTCTTTTTTTTAAATATGTTTTTATTGAATTTTAGAGAGGAAGGGAGAAGGATAGAGAGAGAAACATCAACATTGGTGAGAGAGCAACATCATTGATCAGCTGCCTCCTCCATGCCCTCCACTAGGGGATTGAGCCTACAACCCGGGCATGTGCCCTGACCGGGAATCGAACCGGGCCTCTTGGTCAGGGTTTGAAGCTCAACCACGGAGCCACACCAGCCAGACTAAGGATAATTCCTTGGTCTTAGTTGCCCAGTCTCCTCTTATTTGTCATGTTTCCTTCCCATTAAAACAGGCTCTTCTCTTAGCTTCCAGGGCACCGGCCTGATTTCTCCTTACCTTTCTGGCCACACCCTCTCAGCCCCACATCTGCTGCCTCCTTGTCCCATAGCTTCATCTTTGGGTCTTTTCCACTTACACGCTTGGGTACTTACGATGCTCCCCCTGTGTATCTGCAGCCTGAAACCTCTTTCTTCTCTTCTACTTAAAGTCTCTTAACCACCTACTTCAGATGCTCATCACTTTGATTGTTACTTTCTCTAAACCTGCCGGAGTGGTCCTGCTAAAAGTGAAGTCAGAACCTGTCATTCCCCGATTCAGGACTGTCCCCACCTCTGGCTCCTTTACACCTTAACTCCAAATCTCATCTGTCTGGTGTGTCTGCTGCTTCTACTCCCCTGGCTCATCCCACGCCAGCCACACAGGCCTCCTTTCTGGCCCGGGAACCTGCAGGCATCCTCTGTGTCCGGGCCTTTGCGCTTCTAGACCGCGTGCCTCGGATGCTGCTCCCCATATCCTAGGGCCCCCCTCTCTCGGGACTTTATTCAGAGCTACTTTCTGGTGATGACTTTCCTGACCACTTGACCTACATTTTTATTTTCTCCCTCTCAGACCTCCATGTCCTCCCTCCTTGCTCTTGTTTTCTCCGTAGCATTTAACACTATCTAATGTACTGGACATTTTACTTATTTATCCTGTGTTTTTTTTTGTCACTGGAATATAAACTCCCCATTGGGCAAGTTTGGTTTTGCTCACTGCTGAGTGTCCAGTACTTCAGTCATTTTTTTATTTTTATTTATTTATTTATTTATTTTTTAAATATATTTTATTGATTTTTTTTACGGAGAGGAAGAGAGAGGGATAGAGAGTTAGAAACATCGATGAGAGAGAAACATCGATCAGCTGCCTCTTGCACACCCCCTACTGGGGATGTGCCCACAACCAAGGTACATGCCCTTGACCGGAATCGAACCTGGGACCCTTCAGTCCGCAGGCCGACGCTCTATCCACTGAGCCAAACCGGTTTCGGCATCAGTCGTTTTTTTAAATTGCATTGCATTGAAGAGAGCATTTTGCTTTTGAATTCCACCTTCCAGTGAAGGGGTCCATGGTTGGTGCTTTTGACTAGTAATTCACGTGGATGGTTACATCATTTTCAAGCTACCAATAACCCTTCAGCAAACGTCATTTTATAATTTTTGTTTATTAACAGAAATGCAGGGTAATTTGGGCAATTTAAGTTTTCATTTTTAAAAATGCTTCTAAAGAGTCGTTGATGCTGATTTTGCAAAAAAAAAAAAAAAAAAAAAGTGTTTGACAGTCATTCTAGATGGCTAACGTAACTGGCTGTTCAAATCCATGCTGCAAAAGGTTATCAAGTTGCTCAGTGTGAGCCCACTCTGTCTTCCTTTCCTCCAGTGTTCTTTCTGATCGGAGCTGTTTGAGAGTCACAGCTGCTCCCACTTCTCTGGATCTTGACGCTAACGTTCAGAGGACGCTAGATAACAACTTAGCCACCGAGGCTTATGAGAGAAGAATTAAACGCCTTGAACAGGAAAAGCTTGAACTGAGTAGAAAGCTTCAAGGTAAATCTATTTTAAAGAAAACATTTTTCCTTTTTTGAGCTGGACTCACAGTGTTAGGAACTGCTCATTATACAGTAAGTGGTTGTTTTATCTTGAAAAAAGTTTTTTTATTAAGTAGAAAAAAATTAAGTTGTAGAAATTTATGCAGAATACAGTATAATATTTATGTAAAGGCACAAAATTAAAAGTAAACAAAATGGCATTTGTTTCCACAGGTGTATGTATGTACATGCACACACACACATACTATAAAAATGTCTGGGAATAAATGTCTGGGGAGAGGAAAATGGGACTACTAGGAAAAAAGGAACCCTTCTCCTCCCAGTAAAACATTTTCTGTTACTTTTCCTATTGTATTTCCTCGACCTTTAAAACTTCTAGCTCTTAGCAAACTGTCATTCTCTACAACATGAGTAGTGTGTAATGTTTAATGATTTAAAAATGCACCTTGGTGCTCTGGCTGGTGTGTTCAGTAGTTAGAGCGCCAGCGCAGGGACTGAAGGGTTCTGTTCCTGGTCAAGGACTCGTACCTAAGTTGCAGGTTCACTCCTTGCCCCGGCCAGGGTGTGTGCAAGAAGCAACCAGTTGATGTGACTCTTTCACATTGATATTTCTCTCTCTTTCTCTTTCTCTCTCTCTCTCCCCCCTTTCACTCTCTCTGAGAAGCAATGGAAAAAATATCTTCAGATGAGGATTAACAAAGAAAAATAAGCACATTGGTGAAGCTTTTAATATTCTTACTTCTTGGTCTCAATTCCTTACCTTCAATGATTTTGTCTTCCAACTGTACCTCATCCACTCCTCATAACAGTAGGGTATCTTGAGATTACAGTATATAAAATTCTTTATTAATTTCTACTTGAAGCAAATCTCACATAATCTCTTGCTTGTAATTTTCTAGTTAACTCCCTCTGGTGACTTAACTCCGATATTCCTTTACTTCCACCATCACCTGTGTTATCGGGAAAACCCTGGTTGGGCTCACGCTGCCTGTCGCTGTGTCCAATAGCGAAGGCAGGGTTGAGTCATATAAGGTGTTTATTGAGAAGCCAGTCAACCAAGAAGACAGGGTGCTTACAAGCATTAAATCCTGCTTTACAGCAGGTGCAGGGGACAGGATTATAAAGGGGAAGGGGCTTAGGGAGAGGCAGGGACGGATTGCAGCTACATGCAATCTTGGAGGTCCGCAGACATCAGCTGTTGTCCTTCAGTGAGGTGATGTTGATGGGATGATGTTTGACTCCTGGTGTGTCGGTCTGACCCTGCTTATTGGTTCTGCTTGCTGGATTCACAGCTGAGTCACCCCCTCAATCGCTTCACACAGGCCTTGAAAAGGAAACTTAAAAACTTAACCCCCTATTCAGATAAGTATACATGTTCTAAGATTTAAAATAATACGATTATTTTTCAGGTTAATTCAGGTGCTTTTATCTATCAGACTAGAGGCCCGGTGCATGAAATTTGTGCACGGGGGGTGGGGGGCTCCCCTTAGCCCAGCCTGCACCCTCTCCAATCCGGGACCCCTTGGGGGATGTCTGACTGCCGGTTTAGGCCCAATCCTGGGGATTGGGCCTAAACCGGCAGTCAGACATCCATCTCACAATCCTGGACTGCTGGTTCCTAATCACTCACCTGCCTGCCTGCCTGGTCGCCCCTAATTGCCCCCCCCCCCCCCCCCCCCGCCAGCCTGGTCGCCCCTAACTGCTCCCACTGCCAGCCAGGTCACCCCCAACTGTCCCCTCCCTGCCGGCTAGGTTGTTCCTAACTGCCCCCCTGGCCTGGTCACACCTTACTGCTCTCCCCCAGCAACCTGGTCGCCCCCAACTGCTCCCCCTTCTGGCCTGGTCACCCCCAACTGCACCCCCCCACCACCAGCGTGGTCACCCCCAACTGCCCCCCTCCCCCCCCCAGCCTGGTAGCCCCACAAAGCCTCTGTTCATTCGTTTGGTCATCCCTCACTAACCCCCCTGCCGGCCTGGTCACCCCACGCAGCCTGCTTGTTCAGTCATTTGGTCGTCCCATAGGCAGCCATCTTGTGAGGGCATGAGGGTCAGTTTGCATATTACCTTTTTATTATATAGGATTATAAGTCCTATCACCTACAATTCTATCCCTCTGCCATGGCTCCTCTTCTGCCCTCAGTTCTCATGCTGTGCCATCTGTCATCATACCCTTCCATATACCCTCAAGTCTGTTGCCCTCTTTTTGTTTGTCAGATGCCTTTGGTAGAACCCCAGTCCTGTTACATATAAGATCACATCTCTAACTGCGGCTGAAGGTACCTTACTTAAAACATACAACATGCTGACTACTTCACATTCATGAACACTGATCTCAAATTGAGTCTTAATCCTGCCCAGAAGTCCTACTTTTTCCTTAGCCCATTTTCCTACCCTGTGTTGCAAAATCCAACAATCATTTCCCAGTGGTCATCTTGTCACCCATCCGCGTTTCACCCTCTTGACCACTCCCCCCTCCGAATAGCTCTTTCCGCTTTTGGGGCACTTTCATCTCCTGGTTTTCTTTTTCCTTAGAAGCCAGTTATTCTCAGTCTCATCTGCTGATGTCTCCTTCACTCTTTGACGACTAAATGTTTGAATACTCCAGAATACTCCATGGTTTGAGTTGTTCAGAACTAAAACCTTAGCGTTATCTTTAACCCTCTCACTCTCACACCTCACATCAGACCCGTCAGCAGATCAGGGCAGCTCTGCCACTACCGTCGGCCTGGAATCTGCTGGCCACGCCCGGTGGTGCTGCCACCTGTTTCAGATCGTCATCAGTTCTCACTGCAATAGCTTCTTAACTGGTTCCCTGCCTTACTCTCTCTCAAACTCATTTCACGTATGATCCAGCTGGTACTCCCTTTCTGGCTGCATCCCTTACTCCTCTCTCCTTTGTTCTTTCTGTTCTGGCCACCCTGTGCTCCTAGCTGTTCTTTCCACGAACTGGGCGCATCCCCACCTCGGGGCCTTGGCTGTAGCTCTTGTCCTGCCGTCAGTGTTCTTCCGGTGGTGTTCACATGAACACACATGATTCATTCCCTTACCTCCTGCAGTCTCTACTTGAATGCTACCTTTCACTGAGTTCTTTCCTGACCATTTTATTGAAAATGGAATTTTCCTTCATTCCCAGCACTCACCCCCTTTTCTGCTTTATTTTCTCCAAACTACAGGATGTAACTTGCAATGTATTTTACTTAATTCATTTTGTGACATCAAATGAAACAGTGTGTATATAGTAAAGAAACTTGTAGCTATTAAAAGAGAAAGTTTTACAATAATAAAATTTTGCTGTTATGCTTTAGAGGCCCAGTAGAGAGAAAGACTCTGTAGACATCAATAAAACAGACAATATTCTGTTTTTTCAATATGTTGCTAAGATAGCTGCATGTAAAATTACTCCCCCTTTTTCATGCAAGGTAGTTTTTATTTTCTTATTAAATATATTTGACCTATAACATTGAATAAATTTAAGGTGTATAGTGTTAACTTGATACATTTAGTTACTGTAATATGATTTCTGTTGTGATATTTAGCACCTCTATCATATTACATTCTTCCTAATATAAATAAAGAGCTAGATGGCATCACAACTGAACGGGCGACCAGTCACCACGAAGTGCACGGAGCACCTCTCAGTCTCCCCTCTCCCCCCAGCCCCCAAGCCGCTCACCATGAGGGGCAGCTGGCGGCGGGGCGGGACTGGGGACTGTTGAACAGTGGTGGTGGGCTGCTTCGCGGGGTGGCCGTGAGCTTAGCGAAGCAGTCACCCAGGCGGCAGCGGTCGCAGGGCAGGGGAGTTTTGCAGAGCGTCCAGCGGCGAGCTTCGCAGGGTGGCAGCAGGCTTCACGGAGCAGTCGAGGGGCGGGGGGAGCCTTGCAGAGCAGTAGAGGGGCTATGAGCATCGTGGAGCATCCTGGGGCGGGGAGCCTCACATCGCGTCGCCGGGCAGCAGAGGCCATGTGACAGAGGCCAGGCTAGGCCTAGGGACCCTAACCGTGCACGATTTTGTGTGCGCTGGTTCTCTAGTATAGTATAAAAATATAGTACTATACTTATTAATACCCTGTATTAGCTCTCTATGGCTTATTTACTACTTATTGCAAGTTTGTATCCTTAAACAACATCAATCTTATCCCTCTATCCCCACACCCTAGTAACCGCTATTTTACCCTATTCTTTATGAGTGTGACTTTTTTTAATTTCACGTAAAAGTGATATCACACAGTCCTTTACTTTCTCAGTCTGACTTATCTCAACTTAGCATAATGCCCTTATGGTCCAGCCATGTTGTTGCAGATGACAGGATATCTTCCTTTCTCATGGCTGAGTAATATTCCATCGTGTGTGTGTACCACGTCTTATCCATTTATTCATTGACTAGAGGCCCGATGCATGAAGATTCGTGCAAGAATGGGCCTTCCTTCCCCTGGCTGCCGGCACCGCCTTTGCTCCGGCCAGAGCTGCCTTTCCACCTTTCCACGCTGCCCAGAGGCCCGGAGCGACGACACAAGTGTCCAACCCCGCCCCCAGCTGTTTGGCGCCTATGTATGCAAATTAGCCCGCCATCTTTGTTGGGTTAATTTGCATAGTCCTGATTGGCTGGTGGGTGTTGCGAAGATATGGTCAATTTGCATCTTACTCTTTTATTAGTGTAGATGTGCATGTAGGTGATTTCCATATAATGCTTCATCCTTTATCCTTGCCCTTTGCACCTCTCTGTGCCTTTAAGGTTGAAATGAGTCTCCTGCAGGTAGCATCTAGTTGGGTCTTGTTTTCTAATCCAGCCAGCCACTCTGCCTTTTGATTGGTGAGTTCAGTCCATTCACATTCATGGTGATTATTGATATGTAAGGTCTTACTGCTATTACTTTATCCTTTTTCCTTCTGGTGATTTTGAATCTCCATTCTCCCCCCCCCCCCCCCTTTCCATCTGTTTCTGTTCACCTTTGTAAGTTGATGGGTTTCCACGGTGATACGCTCACTCTCCTCTCACCCTCTTTGTTGTTTTGCGTCTATGCTCTGTAGTTTTGCTTTGTGATTACCATGAAGTTTACATAAAACATCTTACAGATAAAATAGTCCTTTTTAGCTTCATTCACCTATAAAGCTTCTGTCCTTTTACTCCTCCCTTTTTATATTTTTGATGTCACAAATTATCTCTCTTTGGTGCAAACTTGTTACCAAATAGTAGTAGCTATAGTTAATTTTCAGTGCTTTTTTCCTTTAACATTTGCTATAATTAAGTATTTAACACTAAAATAGAGTTACAGTTTTCTACTTCTGACTATCACCTTAATCTTCTCATTTTAGCTTGAAGAGACCATTTCAGCATTTCTTATAAGGCAGATCTAGTAGTGAACTCACTCAGCTTTTGTTTATTTGGGAAAGCCTTTATTTCTCCTTAATGTAGATAGAGTATTCTTGCTGGCAGTTTTTACCTTCCAGGTCTTTGAGTATGTGATTCTACCTTTTCCTGAACTGGAGAATTTCCTCTGAGAAATCTGCTGATAGCCTCATGGGGTTCCTTTGTAGTTTACTTCTTTTCCCCCCTTAGTTGTCCTTAAAATTAGTCTTTGTCATTGACTTTTGATAATTCATTTAATGTGTGTTAAAGGTTTTTTTTAAAATTTTTATACTTTTATTGATTTCAGAGAGGAACCAAGAGGGAGAGAGAGATAGAAACATCAATGATGAGAGAGAATCATTGATTGGCTGCCTCCTGCATGCCCCCCACTGGGGAACGAGCCAGCAACCCAGGCATGTGCCCTGACCGAGAATCGAACTGTCACCTGGTTCATAGGTTGATTAACTATAGCTGCTACTATTTGGCCCGGCTCGAAGGTCTTTTTGTATTGAGATAGTAAAGTGTTCTATCAGCTTTGTGAACTTGCATGTCTAGTTCTTTTCCCCATGTTTGGGAAGTTCTTATCTACTATTTCTTTAATTAAATTCTCTGTTCCGCCATCCCCCCAGACTTCTGGTATACCCATTATTCATATGTTGACTTCTCTGATGGAATCAGATAACTATTACAGGTTTCTTCACTTTTTAAAATATTAATTCTCTCTTTTCCACCTGAGTCATTTCTAATACCTATCATACAGATTGCTATTCTCTCTTCCATGTGGTCTACTCTATTTCCAGCACTTTCTAATGCATTTTCATCTCATTTATTGAGTTCTTCAGCTCCAGAATTTTTCCTATTTTTTAATTTAAACCTCTTTGGGAAATTACTTATTCTGTTCATTATTTTTATTCCAGAGTTCACTGAATTGCCTTTCTGAGTTTTCTTTTAGTTTGTTGAATTTCTTCATAACAGCTATTTTGAATTCTTTATCAGATTTCAGCATTCCATGTCTTTGAGTTTGGTTGCTGGAGAATTGTCACTTTCTTTTTGTATTACTGTGCTCTTCCAGTGTTTCCTGAAATGTGCCTCTGTCATCACATTTGAAGAAGCAAATCTCTTTCTTATTTAGGTAAGACTTGGTTTACTTTGGTTCTAATAGTTCAACAGCTTGGCAACCAGAAGCCCTTCTTTTGTTTTCCAGAAAGTGGCGATAGCACACGTTTTTTATTTCTCTTAAAGTTACTGACTTACAACTTTGAATATGCTTAAATATGCTGGTGGCCGGGTAGGGCGAGGTGTGTGCTTAACACCTGGGGCTTTGGGTGTGCTCACAGCCTGGTGAGGGAATCCTCAAGTTGGGGAGTCCCAGAGGTCTGTGGGCAGACAGCAGGACATTTAGCTCTCTTTGTCTGCCTCCTTCCCTCTCCTCTGCCTCCCGTCACCGAGGTCTCTCCTCTGGAGCACAGGCTCCTCCAGCTGTAGCCTCCTGGCTTGGCCAGTCCCGCTTTACTTTCTGCCTCCTCTGCTAGAGAGGGCTCTGCTGCCCCCTGGAGTCGCCACTGCGGTGACTCCCGTGGCTCTGTAGCCTCCTGTAGGTCACATCCACCCAATCTGGATGCGCAGGTGGATGGATCCTTGGAGATGCTGGAGTGCCATGCAGAGGCACTTGGTTAACATATGGATGTCCAATTAGTTGTAAATCGGAGGAGACAGAAAAGAGGAACGCCCATGTCACCATGATGTGATGTCACCCTGTTTTGATGTTTAGATGGTGTTGGCATATAGCAAGGTGAGCCGGTGCTCTCTTTAAGTGGAAGCCCCATAACTGTTTACATATGTACATCCATGTCCCCTACAGCCAGGCAATGTATTAAATACTTGTAGTGCAGCATGGAGTTCCCTCATGCCTCTTGCCAGTCTGTTTTCCACCACTCTGAAGTAAACGCTGTTTTAATTCTTTCACTCGTAATTAATTTTACCTGTTCTTGAATTTCATATAAATGGTATCATATAGCATGATCTCATTTGTATCTGGCTTCAACATGTCCATTGGGCGTTTTATATCTCCCCATTTTCTAGTCCCAACTTAGATGTCTTTAAAATAAACAAAGGATATTTTAAAAGCAATAAATACAAAAAGCACCAGTTTTTAGCATGTTTAAACCCAAAGGTGGAGAAATAGTTATTGGATGTAGATCATGATTAGATGAGCAGTATGGTATATCTTACACCTTTAAGTCAAATTAACAAATATTTATGACAACTGTGCATGATGATGATGATGTTCTCCATACAGATGGCAAAGATTAATTAGAAAATCTCTGTCCTCTGTAGGTGACAATTTTTTGGAGATAAATATATGTGTAATATATTTAAGTAATGTGTTATATAAGTAATAAGTTATATAAAGCAATATATAAGTAAATGCAGTCATGCACAGGAATGTCATTTTAGTGAACAATGGGCCAACATGGTGATACCATCCTATCTAATAATAGAGTAACATGTAAATTACCATCACTCCGCTACGCCCACGATTGGGCGGCGGGAGGCTGGGGGGCGGGACTCGGGGTGGCCTAACTGGCCATTGAGAGGCACGGATCCGCTGCCATTGAGGGGGGCTACCTTGCTGTTGAGAGGCGCAGGGGGCGGGACTGACTCAGTCCCGCCCCCTGTGCCTCTCATCGGCCAGATCCGCGGCCGCTGAGGGGGCCTGCTGCAGACACCCAGCTGCGCCTCTCAACGGCAGGGTAGCCAGGTGTCCGCAGCAGCCCCCCTCAGTGGCCGTTGAGAGGCGCACAGCAGGGTAGCCCCCCTCAGCGGCCGCGGACCATCAAAAGTGGGGGAGCTGGGTGCCTGTCTGCTCCGGCACCAGGCCTTTCAGAAGCCTCCGCTGAGCCGGAGGCTTCTGAAAGGCCTGGTGCACCAGCGGACAGGCACCCAGCTCCACCGCGAAAAGCGAAAGCATGTAGGGGACCCTACACGTGCATGATTCAATCATGCACTGGGCCTCTAGTAAGATTATAATGGAATTGAAAAACTCCTATGGCTTAGTGACATCATAACTGTCAAAAAGTTACAGAGCAACACATTACCTGTTTATGGTGATGCTGGTGTAAACAAATCTACTGTGCTGCCAGTCATACAAAAATATAGCACGTACAATTACATTCGTCTACTATCTAGGTTTGTGTAAATGCACTCTATGGCGTTCACATGCTGATATTGCCTAATTGCATTCCTCAGAACATAGTGTTGTTAAGCGGTGCATGACTAATGCAGAGCAATTAGTAATGATTTGTACTAACAAAAATTGTGGTAAGGTAGGGTCTTACTATTTAGGAAACCTCCATAAGGTAGCCGAGTGACTATTTTAGGACAAGGGTAATTTCATTTCTGACTTAACTGGTTTTAAATTTTCCCCCTTATCTTTTGATACTATCTGGGAATAAGCCTTAATAGAATGAAGGCTTCCTTAATAGCTTGCATCTTCTCATTAGAACCACAAGATAAATAAGCTCTATTTGAACTAAACTGATGAGCCAAAGTCACTTGTAAGTGGGCCTCTCCAACTTTCATGCATAAAAATAGGAAGGCCAGCAGTTCTACATCTTGTATATTAACACCCCAAGACCTTCCTTCATACACCAGTCTCAGTTTTTCATATGTCATCTGACAGAACATTTACCAAATGATGTCACTGTCCTACATACAGCTGGGGCAAAAGTAGGGTTACTGTTGTGAGTACGCGAAACACAGTTTATTCTTGTGTTATTATTTCTTAATTAATGTATAATTTTCCATATGAACAAATATAAACCTACTTTGCCCCACCCTGTATCCTATATAATCCTATATAATCCTATATAATAAAAGCCTTATGTGCTAAGTGTCCAATCGTCCCATTGCCATTCAACCAATCAAAGCATAATATGCTAATGATATGCTAAGGCTGCTCAACCGCTCGCTATGGCGTGCACTGACCACCAGGGGGCAGGCAGTCAACCAGTTGCTATAACATACACTGACCACCAGGGGGCAGACACTCCAACCGGTAGGTTAGCTTGCTGCTGGGATCTGGCCGATCGGGACTGAGCTGGACAGGCCGGACATGCCCTGGAGCCCTCCCTGGCTGGCCAACCTCCCACATCCCTCCCTGGCCTCGATCGTGCACTGGTGGAGTCCCTTGGCCTGGCCTGCGCCCTCTAGCAATCTGGGACCCCTCAGGGGATGTCGGGGAGCCGGTTTTGGCCCGACTGCAGAACAACCTGTTGCTATGACGTGCACTGACCACCAAGGGGCAGGTGCTCAACGCAAGAGCTGCCCCCTGGTGGTCAGTGCACTCCCACAGGGGAAGCAACGCTCAGCCAGAGGCCGGGCTTACGGCTGGTGAGCGCAGTGGTGGTGGGGGGAGTGGGCCTAAGCCGTCAGTCTAGAAGCCTCTAGTATTGTATAAAGACAGATACAGTGGAGTTTTGTGATTTAATTTTAATGTGTTTACGTGCTTATTTTCAATGGGTAGATGTTTTGACCTGTGGAATTATTTAAGGGTTTCTCTAGAAAGAAGTATATATTGGCATTAGTTTTGAAAATGTAGTGTATGGCCAGCTTTCTTATTTATTATTTTATTCTCTCTCTTTTTTTTTAAGAGTCAACACAGACTGTCCAAGCTCTGCAGTATTCAACTGTTGATGGTCCACTAACAGCAAGCAAAGATTTAGAAATAAAAAGTTTAAAAGAAGAAATTGAAAAACTAAGGAAACAAGTAAGAGGTAAATTTCTGTGATTCACTATTAATTAAGTGTAGTAGACTTTTAAAAATATTCTACTTAAACACACAGAACATTTATTGAACACTGCATGTGTCATGTGTGATGTGGTATGGGCTCTGTGCCAGTGAGGGAAAAGCAAATCAGAATGGTTTCTGCTTCCTGGAGCTCACGTTTTGGTCTGGGAGAAAGATAGACAAATAGTTTCTGCAATACACGCGTAAAGGCTGTCAGAAAAGTAGACGTAGGTGCATGGAGCGTGCATAGTAGGAGCGCCTCACCCAGATTTAAGTTAGCGAAGATGACTTTTTGGAAGACCAATTAGTTTGGAATATTTAATTGGAATTTGTCTGGTAAAGTATACATATGAGTAGGCGAAAGAGTGTTAGACATGAGGAAGGACGAACAAGGGAATTGCATGTATGCATGCATTAAGGCATGTGAAATTTTTTTTTTTTGTAACTTATTTTTCAGTGTATTGCTGAGATAGATGAAAATTAATTTGGACAATTCTTGCTATACCTGTTATATCCATTCATTCATTTATTTCATTCACTTAACAGATACTTACTGAGCACCTACTGTGTGTACCAGATGTTGTTTTAGGCTCTCGGGATTCTAGAAGGGACAAGAGCTTAAAAAATAGAGCAGGATAAGGGTTGCAATGCACGGTGACTTCTATAATTTTAAGTAGGTCCGGGTGTAAGCCTCATTGAGAAGGTGACACGTGAACAAAAACTGGAAGGTGGATAGGGACTTAGCCACGCAGTTGTATTGGGAACTTATGTTCCAAGAAGGACCAGCCAGTGCAAGGGCCCTAGAGTCAGAATGAGCCTCTTGAGATGAGATAAAACACAGAGGACAGCATGGCTGGCGTAGAATGAGCAAGCAGGGAGAAGGAAGGAGACGAGGCTGGGCAAGTAAAGGGGTACAGAGGGCTTTTGCCTGGTCAGCAGAGTCTTACTGAGTGTTTGAAGAGCTTTGGATTTTTTCTGAGTGAAATAACCTTTTCAGGGTTTAGAGTCATCACATGATCTCATTAGGTGTAGAGATAGAGCAGTTTGTTATATGTTGATAACTATTTCTTCTCCCTGTTCATTACATAATTGTTTTAAGTATTTCCTCTTCATATGTTTTAGAAGCACATCAGACAAGTTTATAATGTTTCCTTCCATCATGAAATATAATTTAGAAAACTCTAGAGAAGAAAAAAATTCAATTGTATTTACCCATATTTTTATATGCCATGTTCTTCCTTCCTTCCTGAAATTGCTGAGTTCCTTGTTTGCTTTCTGTTTAGAGAACTTCCTTTAGCCATTTTTTAAAAGGTTGGCCTGCTAACAAATTCTTCGTTTTTCTTCATCTGAGAATGTCTTAAATTCCCCCCTCATTCCTAAGATATGTTTTTGCTGGGCATATGATCTAATGTTTCTCTAGATACTTGTTAAGCAAAACCTTTGTGTAAACAAATTGCCCACTATTAAGGTTTTTATGTCTTTTCTTTCCCTATGGCAACATTTTCTTTTTTATTTTTAATATATTTATTTCAGAGAAGAAGGGAGAGGGAGAGAGATAGAAAATCATTGATGAGAGAGATTCATTGATCAGCAGCCTCCTGCACGGCCCTTACTGGGGATCGAGCCTGCAACTTGGGCATGTGCCCTGACTGGGAATCGAAACATGGCCTCTTGGTTCATGGGTACTCACTCACCATTGAGCCACGCTGGCCAGGTGGCAACATTTTCCAATATTTTAAAACTCCTAGAAAAATTTAATCTATAATAATAAAAGCATAATATGCTAATTAGACCAGATGTCCTTCCAGGTGCAGCTGCAGTGGGCGGGGGCTGAGGCAGCCACTGCAGCGGCAGGGGCTGAGGCCCTTGCACGAATTTCGTGCATTGGGCCTCTAGTATATTTATAATTATTTACAATTTCACTTTAGTATCTGTTTTCTTCATCATACTCTGACTTTAAGAAGGAAGGATAGAGTTTCCTGGTGCCATATAACGGACACTTAATACATCTTCTTTGAATATCTGCAGACAAAAAAGAAATTCATACTCTCATTTAATATTTTTATATGAGAAAATGAAGAATGGATTTTGGTTTTTTAATAAAAACATTTGTGTAACCTATAATGTGCTTTAAAAAACCATTCATTTATTGCCTTGATGTTGGTGGTTTGAGGCTCCATGTACTGTCTCTCCAACCCTAAACTCTTGCCCTCTCTCTGTCTCTCTCTTCCCTTCTCTCTCTCCCTCTCCCCTCCTCTCCCCACCTCTCCCCTCTAACTTATGTAGGTAAAGGAGAAATACAGTGGATGGATAGGGCAATAATAGATGTCATATCCACCATGATTAGAAGTAAAATCTCATCTCGGAGGATTTAGAAATTATTTTAGGAGTAAACATAATGGAAAAGCTATGACATTTTGCTCTTGCGGATCGGAGAGAGGTGCTTTGATTGTCGTACTAATCTCCCTCTGGCTCCAGTCTTAGACCCTTTGCAATTTACAAAATGCAACTTTGCATACATTTTCAAAAATTCTAAAAATAACTATACTATCCATAAAAGTATTTAGACTTTCAAAATACCTCAGATGAATAAGCTTTTAGTAAATCTATAACTTTTAGGGTACTAAATAGTAGTAAATTACTGAACTTAAGAAATTTTGAACCAGTTAGTGTGTGATACACTGATACATTTAAGTGACTTTTTGGCTATAGGACTTGTCTATACAAATGAAATATTTATTCTTTAATTGGACTAAGGTAGTATAAATGCTACTTTATTTACTGAGGGTATAAAACTCAACAATGCCGGGTGAGGCTGGATCCCGGGTTCGGGTGAGGCCATGCGCCCCTGGGTCCAGGTGAGGCTGGGTCCCGGGCCCGGGTGAGGTCACGCCCCTGGGTCCAGGAGAGGCCACGCGCCCCTGGGTCCGGGTGAGGCTGTGTCCTGGGCCCGGGTGAGGCCGTGCGCCCCTGGGTCCGGATGAAGCTGGGTCCCGGGCCCGGGTGAGGCCGTGCGCCCCTGGATCCGGGTGAGGCTGGGTCCCGGGTCTGGGTGAGGCCACCCCCCTGGGTCCGGGAGAGGCCACGCGCCCCTGGGTCCAGGTGAAGCTGGATCCCGGATCCGGGTGAGGCTGGGTCCCGGGTCCAGGTGAGACCGCGCCCCTTGGTCCGGGAGAGGCCACGCGCCCCTGGGTCCGGATGAGGCTGGGTCCCGGGTCCAGGTGAGACCGTGCCCCTGGGTCCGGGAGAGGCCATGCGCCCCTGCGTCCGGGTGAGGCTGGATCCCAGGCCCAGGTGAGGCCACACGCCCCTGGGTCCGGGTGAGGCTGCGTGCCCCTGGGTCCGGGGGAGGCCACGAGCCCCTGGGTCAGGGTGAGGCTGGATCCCGGGACCGGGTGAGGCCACGCGCACCTGGGTCCGGGTGATGCTGGGCCCTAGGTCCGGGTGAGGCCGCGCACCCCTGAGTCCGGGTGAAGCCGTGCCCCTGGGTCCGGGCGAGACCAAACCAGAGGGAGTCGGACCTGCATTACCACCATTTGTCCACCATCCAGAGCTGAAAAGTCAGTGCCGACATGTACACATAAGGAACTGGTGGACATTGAAATTGGGTCTCAAAAGAACTGTTGGTCCAGAAAGAAACTCACTACAGACTGATTCATTTGCCTGTCAGCATAACTATTAATGCTCGTCTCACATTCGGTTCTTATAAGTATATTTCTAGTAACACATGATCTCACTCATCTAGGGGAAATGATGAACAACATAGACTGATGAACAAGAACAGACCCAGAAACAAGGAGGCATCGATCGGACTGTCGGGCCTCAGAGGGAGGGTAGGGGAGGGTGGGGGTAGGGGGGAGAGATCAACCAAAGGACTTGTGTGCATGCATATGAGCCTAACCAGTGGTTAAGGACAACAGGGGTGTTGGGGGGCATCCGTGGGGAGGGGTGTGGGATGGGAATGGGGGGATGAGGACAAATATGTGACACCTTAATCAATAAAGAAATTAAAAAAAAAAAACCTCAACAATGTACAATTATTTGTGCATTGGTTCTCATACTTTAATTTGCAAGCAGGTCACCCAGGAATCCTGGTAAAGTGCAGGTTCTGATTCAGTAGGTTTGGAGTGGGGCCTGAGAATCTGCATCTCTAACAAGCCCCAGAGGATGCTAATGCTCCTTGTCTGGGGGTAACTCTCCGAGTAACAAGGGTGTAAAGAACAGAAACTATCCTGAGCAGAATTAGCAATGAGTATGTTTTGATTTTTCTGTTTAAATGGCTTCAGTTCTTTAAATAGAAACACTCTATACCAATTTATTAGATATTACTTAAACATATACTAAATATAATTTTATTTTTTCATAATAAATCTTTTTAACTGTTAATGTTAAACATTATTTAATAATATTACTTTCTGAATCGGAGAGGTTGATGCAAGAATTCGGGGCTCTGGTCTCAGATCTGATACTCCTTTAGCAATAGGACCCTCAGCGAGTTCTTCAACTCCCTTGAGCCTCAGTGTGTCATCTGTAAAATAGAGGAATGGACCTCAATTAGGGCTTTTAAAATACTGACTTTTAGAAATCAGAGTTTAGTTTTCAGTCATCACTAGGGAAACCAGGCTGCATGATCTAGAACCACAGTATTAGAAGCAAAATCATTTTATAATGATTAACTGACATCAGCACACAAATGCCGACCAACAGTAGAGGAAAACTTGTCTGTTTTGTTTATTTGGCTGGTTTTGTTCTGTTTTGTTCCTCGTCAGCTTTAACTGGCCCTAAAGGTGCTGTTTTATTAGAGTCACCGTCTTCTATTCTAATGGCTGTGTTAGGCATTTGCACATCTTCACCTTGGTACCAGCTCTTCGCCATCTTTACGGTGAGAAGCATTTAGCTGTCAGGAGTCACAGTGGATGTGGTGTCAGGAAGCCTAATACCAATTCAAAATATATTTTTTTAATTTAGTTGTTTTAAACTTTGGTTTTAAGCATTGCTTTTATACAAATAGTAAAAAAACACTGTCTTCTCTTTAGAATCGAGTCACTTGGAACAACAACTTGAAGAAGCTAATTCAGTGAGGCGAGAACTAGACGATGCTTTTAGACAAATCAAGGCTTATGAAAAACAAATCAAAACATTACAACAAGAAAGAGAAGACTTAAATAAGGTAAAAAGTACAGATAGGTTGTTAAAGGCTTTTCTGAATCTCAATCTTATTTAATTTGTATACTGAAAGCATTCATATTGAATTGTACTAATACATAGTAGATGTTATCTGTAAAAAGTTGGTTTAAAAATTTAGCAATTATTTTGGTGTATGTCATTTGATTAATGGCTAGTAATGAAAAACATTCTTGAGGCTTAAAAAAATTTTTTTTTGAGGCTTTAAAATTCTTAATCTTTTTTTCTTTTGGAAAGTTACTAATCAACGGATTTGATTAAAAGTGAATGTTACTAAAAAATAAATATGAAGAAATAAGAGAATAGTAAAATCAGTATAATGTCTGTGGAAAAATAAAAATATAGGCGCATTTTCATTATGACTCGCTAATACCAATGTTCCTAAAACATTATAATAGAAAATTTCTTTAATGTTTTAAAAATTTTTTAAATGTCAGTTTATCTTTCAAAGTGTAGATAAACAAACTAAAGTTATTTTCATTAGGACTTTGTGTAACACTTAAACAGTATTATAAACATCAACAAAATGTGTTAATAGCTAGGACACTGTAACAGTCTAATAGGGTAAGTAATATTCAAGCTCTCGAGAAAAATACTTTACTTAAACCACATTCTCTGGGAACTTTGCCTTTCATTGACTTATTTTTTTAAATGTTGGAATTAATAGTAGCCAATGCAAAAAAGAAATAAGTGGCTTATGATGAAGTAAAAATTGAATTCAATGATGTAGTATATAATAATTGGTTAATAGCTAGTAATGAAAAACTACTAAATTATTGTACATAATTATCCTATATAATAAAAGGCTAATATGTAAATCAACAAAATGGTGGAACGACCAGTCACTATGACGCACACTGACCACTGGAGGGCAGACGCTCAACGCAGGAGCTGCCCCCTGGTGGTAAGTGCACTCCCACAGGGGGAGTGCTGCTCAGCCAGAAGCTGGCTGACAGCTGGCAAGCACAGAAGTGGTGGCGGGAGCCTCTCCCGCCTCCGTGGCAGCACTAAGGATGTCCGACTGCTGGTTTAGGCCCACTCACCGCGGGGAATGGGCCTAAGCTGGCAGTCGGACATCCCCCGAAGGCTCCTGGACTGTGAAAGGGCGCAGGCCAGGCTGAGGGACCTTCCCCTCCCCCCCCCCCCCCCCCCGCAGTGAACGAATGTCATGCACCGGGCCTCTAGTTATATTATAATTATATTAGTTGCCCGTATAGGAGGCAACAAATCAATGTGCCTCTCTCTCTCTCTCTCTCTCTCTCTCTCTCTCTCTCTCTCTCTCTCTCTCTCTCCCACCTCCCTCCATCCCTTCCACTCTCTCTTAAAAAGTCAATGGAAAAAATATCCTCTGGTGAGGATTAACAAAACAAACGTAATAATAACTACATGGCTCCCTGTGTGCCAGTTTGTTCTTCTGGGCCAATGCAGTGATTGCTGGGTGGTTAAAACCCTGCACACATACAGTCTGTGCTGTAGATGAGGATCCCCGGAATGTGAATCAGGGTTTGTGTACAGAGGAGAGAAGCACGTGCTTTCTGCTTTCCCGTCTCCACCCACCCATCTGAGCCTCTCCTTGGAAACCTCAAGAGAGGATCCAGGACACTTTGGAATATAAATACATCGTTCCAGTGGGAAGCTATGCCCAGAGTCCCCAGCTTCTAAAGAGGGTAGCTCCCTGGTTCAGGCTCTTAACTGAAATGGGAACGTATGTGTCCAGGAGTTAAATCCCTTTGGATTTCTCACTATCTAAATTACTCATAAATTACTCGAAAAGGCTTGCTTAGGTCCCAAGTTTAAGTCAAATTTTCTTAGGAAGGCTTAACTGTGCAAAAACATAAAAATATTTTCTCTATAGCCCCACAATCTTTTTATCCACAAACATGCTATCTCTCTCCAGATAATTAAACATCTTTTTAAATGTTTTTCTGTAAATTTTTATAGAGGTCCTGTTTGCTTTTCCTTAAATTTATTATTCTCTGTTTTTTTTCACTTTTTAGACTGTATCTTTAGAATTTACATTTCTTACTGATAGTGTTCTAGCAATATTGCTTAACTATTATTAATTGTAATAACTATTTGAGATTCTTTAAAGTTTTCTGCAAATAATGGCAGTTGGTTTATTCCTCTTTAAAATTTTTTATGACTTTTCTTTCTCTCCTTGTCTTACTGTGTTAGCTTGGACCTCTAGTACCATGTCCAATGGAAGTGGTGCTAGCGTCATTCCTGTCTTGTTCCTGATTTCAAAGAAAATGCTTTTAATATTTCACCACTAATAATAATGTTTCTGTGTGTCTTTGTTAAATACTTCTCATCAGGAAAGAAGTTATCTTTTGTTCCTATGTTGCTAACCATTTTCATCAAAAATAAGTATTGGTATGATTGTTCTCCTTTAATAAGTTGGTGTGCTGAATTACATTACAGACTTTTTAAGTGTTAAACCACTTCTTCATTTGTGGGTTAAACAGAAATTACCCATGTATTAGCTCCTAAATAATAATATGATAATATAGGTGACTCATAGCATGTCTTCTAATAGCACTGTTTTAAGTGCTTTATATATATTAGATCATTTAGTCTTTGTAAGTGCCCTGGCTTTGGGTGATGGTATTATTATTCTCATTTTATAGATGGTAAGACTGAGCACAGAGAAGTAGGTACATTTGTTCAAGATTATAGTAGAGCTAGGAAGTGGTAGAGCTGGAATTTCAACACAACTCTAGTTCTAGAATTTATTTTTTTCACTTTATGCAGCATTAGAACTGATTTGCTAATGTCTTTTTTTTCTGAATTTTTAAAATTTGTTTTCATCAGTAAGATTATTTTGTAATTTCCTTCCTTATCTTTCTAGTCTTTCTTTAAAAAATATACATATATACATATGTGTGTGTGTGTGTGTGTGTGTGTGTGTGTGTGTGTATTGATTTCAGAGAGGAAGGGAGTGGGAAAGATAGAAACATCAATGATGAGAGGGAGTCATTGATGGACTGCCTCCTGCACGCCCCCTACTGGGGATTGAGCCCACAACCCAGGCATGTGCCCTGACCAGGAATCGAACTATGTCCTCCTAGTGTATGGGTCATCACTCAACCACTGAGCTATACCAGCTGGGCTTTCTTGACTTTTCTTTTTTCTTAAATATATTTTTATTGATTTCAGAGAGAAAGGGAGAGAGAGAGAAACATCAATGGTGAGAGAATCATTGATCGGTTGCCTCCTGCACGCCCCCTACTGGGGATCGAGCCCGCAACCCAGGCATGTGCCCTGACTGGAATTGAACCTGAGATCCTTCAATCTGCAGGCCGATGCTATCCACTGAGCCAGAGCAGCTAGGGCTGGTCTTTTCTTGAGATCAAGATTATACTGGTCTCTTAGAATGAATGAGGTAGCATTGCCTCTTTTTCTATTCTCCGAAAACGTTTGTATTAGAGGAACATTTTGTACCTTTGAAACATTGAAGGAATCAGTTGTAAAACCATGTGAGCTTGGGGATTCTCTTCTGCTGGATGGATGGGAGAAAGTTTATTGATTCAGTTACTTTAATTGTTATAGGACTATTCAGGGTTTTATTTCTTCTCGAAACCACTATTGATAAATTGTAATTTTGTAGGCATTTGTTCAATTAATAATGTAACAAAGTTTTTCATTGTGTTCTTTTATTATCTTTTTTTATCTCTCCTAGATTTGTAGTTATAACCTCTCTTTCTTAATTTTTTTTGGGTGAATTTATTCGTATTCCCTTATTTGATCTCATCAGATATTTTTCTGTTTATTTGTTTTTTAAAGAACCAACTTTTGGTTTTGTTGATCTTCATTATTCTCACATTTCTTTTTTCGTTAATTTATGCCCCTTACCTTCTCATATTTGGGGAAAATGTCAATGTGTTATTTTTTCTTTAATGTGGAATTTCATTGCATTTCAAGCATCTTTTTAGTTTCAATACAAGTATTTCAGACTTAGAACTTTTCTATTTTTACTGCCTCTTCAAATTTTAGTATGTACTAAATATTTTTTACTTGTTTGCATTTTTTATTCTAGATAATTTAGTACTTTTATGGTTTTTCTTTTTGACCAATTAATTATTATGGAATTTAGCCTTTAAAAATTTTTTTATCCTCACCCAAGGATATGTTTATTGATTTGAGAGAGAAAGAGAGAGAGACCAGAAAGAAACATTGATCGGTTGCCTCCCATATGCACCCTGACAAAGGATTGAATCTGCAACCTTTTGGTGTAAGGGACGATGCTCCAACCAATTGAGCCACCCAGCCAGGGCTAGCCTTTTAACTTGTTTATTTCTATTGTAACGGTAATGTTGTTAAAGAACTTAATCTGTATGGTATCTGTTCTTTTGGATCTACTGAGACTTGCTTTGTGGCCTCGGCTGTCCCATTTCTAAATGTTCAGTATTTGCTGGAGAAGAACGTGTGTTCCCCAGGAGTGGGTGCAAGCTTCTGTATATGAAGCTTGCTAATTGAGCTTTCCAAGTCTTTTTTATATGCACAGACATCCATTAAATATCACAGAATCTATATTTTGACCATTGCATCTTATATTCCTACACTCTTTATTTATTTGTAGAAACCAGGACATTAGAAGGTTAAATCTGCTGTTCCTTTGCAGTTAGCATTTTAGCATAAAGAATTGAGAATATGAACAGAGTGTCATGCTCTGAATATCTGTTCAAAAGTAGTTCATTTCATTTTATCCTAAGGTGAATAATTTTGGCTCTTCTTGATTTCATTATAGCATGAAATGATGGCCAAATTTGGTTCGTAGGTTGCAGAATTGGTAACTTATATTCTTTTTACAAAACTGTAGGAACTAGTCCAGGCTAGTGAGCGATTAAAAAACCAGTCCAAAGAGCTGAAAGACGCACACTGCCAGAGGAAACTGGCCATGCAGGAGTTCATGGAGATCAATGAGCGGCTAACAGAATTGCACACCCAAAAGCAGAAACTTGCTCGCCATGTCCGAGATAAGGAAGAAGAGGTGGACCTGGTGATGCAAAAAGTTGAAAGCTTAAGGCAAGAACTGCGCAGAACAGAAAGAGCCAAAAAAGAGGTTAGTAGTCAGGCAAAGTTTGTAGTGTCCACGCGGTAGTGCTTAAAGCTGCTTTTTCAGACTAGTGAAATGATATTTACTTCATTCTTGAACTTTTCAAAGAGGTTAATTTTGTAGTTTGGTAATATTACTTAATATGAATTTCAACATTTGAGTTATCTTCCTGTTACAAGGTAAATTCCCCGGGGGAAAAACCATTTTCTTGGACATACAGTTATAACCATGACTCTGCTTTTTTTCATTGTGTGTTAAAGCTGGAAGTTCACACGGAAGCTGTAGCTGCCGAAGCATCTAAAGACAGGAAGCTGCGTGAACAGAGCGAGCACTATTCTAAGCAACTGGAAAACGAGCTGGAGGGCCTGAAGGTAGCGTTTGCGTTCACATCGGTGCAGCTCAGTCTGCGCCTCCTCAGGCTGCAGAGGCGTGTTCGTTATGTGCAGCAAACATTAGCTCTCCTTCCAACCTCGTATTCTTAATTCCCACTTTACCAGTAGGAAGCTGGTAACTACTTCCTAATCACGGAGGAAGGACGTGAAGACTGTTTTAGTGGGGAGGAACGATCTGCCAGGAGAGAGTTGAAGATATTTATGTAGGGCTGCCTCCCCGGACAAGGCCCATTGGTCGTTTGCATGGGAGGCGTGGCTAGTGGAGAGACCTGGTGTGGCTCCCAGGAAGCCTTGCAGACACTTCTGTTAGCTGAGATGGATCATCCTGGGATGGGCTAGCACATCTCCTTCCACTGAGAGTACATTTCAACCGAATTTCTAAAAAGGTGGCTTTCCAGCAGATGTCTCCTTAATGCCCGACCTGAATGCAGAGACCTATCATGTTTTTCTAGAGTGAATACGAAGACATTAGATTAGACTTCGTCACTTCTCCCCGGACACTGTAGAAGTCCCCTCTCTTTTCTTACTGTACATTCTAACTGTACCATCCCCTCTCCCAATTTAATCTTTTAAAAAAACAAACATACCATACTTTCCGGCGTATAAGACGACTGGGCGTATAAGATTTTCCTGGCTTAAAAAGTCGTTTTATACGCCGGAAAATACAGTATATTGGACTATATTGATGGGATTAGATATAATGGATTAGATATATTGGACTACCATATTTTCCAGCATATAAGACGACTTTTTAACCCAGGAAAATCTTATACGTCCAGTCGTCTTATATGCCGGAAAATACGGTATTTATTACCTTTATTGGTTCCACATCAGAAACAAGATGCAGGTAGATTTTTTTTCTTATTCCATACACCAACAATATTTGTGTATAAAACTAAAATTTTAAGTGTAAAACAATTATGTAAGTACCAGCAGAAAATAAAGATATGTAATCTTGTTGTGAAGAAGACTGTAAGATACACAATAATAAAGGAATGTACAAACAAAAATATTGTAATGTGGCAGACAGCAGAGATTAATAGCCTTTAATAAAGAATTATTTTTGTGTGATAATATAAAAATACTATTAAAGCTATATGAATAGTCTTTTTTAGTATAGAAAGAAGTTATTTAATACTTTATCCTTATATGTGAACTAATCTTTTATTTTTTTTTATAGCAAAAACAGATTAGTTACTCACCAGGAGTGTATAGCATAGAACATCAGCAAGAGATAACTAAACTAAAGACAGATTTGGAAAAGAAAAGTATCTTTTATGAAGAAGAATTATCCAAAAGAGAAGGAATACATGCAAATGAAATTAAAAATCTAAAGAAAGAACTGCATGACTCAGAAGGCCAGCAACTTGCTCTGAACAAAGAAATTATGATTTTGAAAGACAAATTGGAAAAAAACAGGAGAGAAAGGTAAGCATCAAGTTACTTATTCCTCTAATAAATATTTATTGAATGCCTGGCATGTGCCAGGGACTGGAGCTATGCAGGCAATAAACATGTTCCAGTGCTCAAGAGGACCACAGCCAAGACTGGTAAATAGAAAACCACAGTACAACCCAATAGGAAAGCAAGCGGGGTGTGTGAGAGCACCCCCATAGAGAGGCACAGAGATGGCTTCAGTGCATCTAAGTTTTTTGGACAAAATGATTTCTAGGTTAAGACCAAAGAAATCCATAGCTGTAGAAGAGTGTCCAAACAGAGGCAGCAGACTGCTGCCATCTAGAGGAGAAGGGGAGCATGACTCATTCAGAAAAGGAAAGCTGTTCATTGTGGTGCAAACATGGAAAGAAAGGGGAAGACTGAAGAGAGTGGGGAGAAATGCTGCTGCAAAGGAAAACAGAGGCAAGCTCATGAAGGAGGGTAAGGTACTTGGACTTTATTCCAAGGCCAGGACAGTTACGTGATTGTTATGTATGTTTTTAAGAGATCGCTCTTGCACCCGTGTGGAGAATGGGTTGGAGGAGCAGACAGCGATAGGAGCCTAGCTGTGAGAGACGAGGTTGCTGGACCTTAGGCAGGGAAGGGAAGATGGAGAGAAGTAGACAGAACTTAGAGGACATAATGACCAGAGGGGAGAAATGAGGAACAGGAGGCTTTATCAGTGGTACTCTGGTGTCTAGATTTTAGGCAACAAAGTGTAGTTATTATCATTCTCAATTTATATCAGAAGCCTAAGTTTATTCAGTGTGGTGCATTCATTCCATAGGAGTGTTTTAGAACCTACTGTGTGCAAAGGCACTGGGAACATGGCAGTGAACAGACAGGAAATTCTCTGTCCTTATGGAGCTTTTCTTTCGTTACGGGGAAAGACCCCAGCACTAAGTAACATACCAAACAGAATCAATGAGAAATGTCAAGAACAAAAAAGAAAGCAGAGGATGCTATGAAGCATTAAGGGGAAGAATTTAATCATATAAATATACTAGAGGCCCGGTGCACAAAATCGTGCACGGGTGGGGTCGCTAGGCCGATCAGGTTCCCCGCCTCTCCCCCTCCTCCTTCCCTTGCCAACCGCGTCTGCCACCACCCACCCCTGGTTCCCTGTCCCAGCCGGGGCCCGGCCCCAATCAGGTGATGGGGACCTGCCGGCAGGGCGGGGAGGGACCAGGATGTTGGCCTGCAGGCCCTGATCAGGCAATTGGGGCCTGCCAGCTGGGGGGAGGAACAGGGGGAGGGACCCAGGAGGTTGGCCGCTGGCCCCGAGGAGGAAGCCAGCCCTCAGCCCCCCTGGGAAAAGGACCGTGTCCGCCCCCGCCCCCACCCCCCGCACCTCTGGTTCCCCGTCCCAGCCCAATTGGGCTGATCGGGGCCTGCCAGCCGGGGGGAGGGACCAGGAAGTTG
Source organism: Cnephaeus nilssonii (assembly GCF_951640355.1). Taxonomy (NCBI): domain Eukaryota; kingdom Metazoa; phylum Chordata; class Mammalia; order Chiroptera; family Vespertilionidae; genus Cnephaeus; species Cnephaeus nilssonii. Next base: position 4,551,264 of record NC_137094.1, on the reverse strand, counting down.
GCCGGCAGGCCTCATCAGCGATCAGGGCCTGTGGGCTGGGGGCAGCTCCTGCATTGAGCGTCTGCCCCCTGGTGGTCAGTGTGCGTCATAGCGACCAGTCGTCCCGTTGTAACAGTCGCTTAGACTTTTATATATATATAGATCTATAGGATGGCTGGGGAAAATTATACTAAGAAGGTGATACTAAGAAGGACTGAAGACAGTGGGGGAGGTATCTCTACAGATGTGTGAGAAGAACATTTTACATGGAGAAGAACAAGTCTGTTAAAAAAAATAATGAGAAAGCAAAATTATGGAGACAGTGAAAAGATCAGTGGTTTCCAGAGGCTGGCGGGAGGGGGTGAATAGGCAGAGGATTGTTAGGACGGTGGAACTACTCTGTATGATGCTATAATAGTACATACATGTCATTATACATTTGCCCAGGCCCTAACAATATGCAACACCAGCATGAACCCTCATGTGAACTAGGGGATCTGGGTGATTGTAACACAGGCACCACTCTGGGGGGATGTTGATAGTGGGGGAGGCTGTGCCTGTGGAGGCAGGAGGTATAGGGAAGGCTCTGTACCTTCCTCTCAATTTTGCTGTGAACTGAACTACTCTAAAAAATAAAGTCTATATGATAAGTAACAACAATAAGGAGGCCAGTGGGGCTGAAGTAGCGTTAAGGGGAAAGAATAGTAAGAGAGGCAATGGGGGCCTGGTTTTTTTAAGGCTCTGTAGGTCATGTTCATTTGACTTCTAGTTACTCTGAGTAAAACCATGGAAGGGAAGTATTGCAGGACTTTGAGCAGGAAATTGACAAATACTGACTTGTATTTGAACAGGATTACTCTGGCTACTGGGTTAAGAATAGTCTGAATTAGATAAGAAAAAAGCAGTGAAACCATTCAGAAAGCTATTAAAATAGTCTAGGCAAATGGTGATGGTGGCTTGGGCCTAGCAGGGTGGCAGAATTGTTAAGAAATGTTTGAATTCCGGTATTCTTGAAAGGTAAAGATAATGGTATTTCTGATGGAGTAGATATGGGGTGAGAAAAAAGAGGAGCAATCAAGAATGATACCAAGGTTTTGGCCTTAGCAACAGGAGAACACAGTAAGAGAGGAAGAGTATAGGAGGAGCAAGTTTGGGGTGGATTGTCAGGAGCTCATTTTAAACAAGTTATGTTTGAGATGCATAGTAGACATCCAGGCGGAGATGTGCAGTCGGCCGTTGTGCAGAGCAGCCTGACTTCAGGGCTAGAAATAAAATCCTGGGAATATTCATCGCTGACATCACAGTTAAAGTGGTGAGACTGTGAGGTCAGGTAGTGAGCTGAGGATAGACAGAAGAGAGGTCCTGGGACTGAGCACCGTGGCACTCCAGTCTAGAAGTTGAGGAATGAGGAAGAAACATCAAAGGCAGGGAAATCGTAGCAAGAATGAAGAAGAAGTCCAGGCAAATCTGGTGTCCTGGAAGCCATGTGATGAAAACATATCCAATCTGTTTACATGTCACATGAGATGAAGTTTGTATCAAATAAAATGAGGTCCAAGTAATGCCAATGGAGTTAAACAATATGAAGGTCGTTGGTGACTTTGATAAGAACAATGTCAGTGGAACAGTAAGGGCCAAAACCCTACAGTGGGAGCCAAAGACTTGAAGGAGAGCATTTGGAGACAGAGAGTATAGACACCACTGTTATCACTTGGAGTCTTATTTTAAAAGCAAGCAGTGCAGTGAGGTAGCAGCTGGAGGAGAAATTTATCTCAAAAGAAGTTATTTTGATTTTTGTTTATAGGTGGGAGAAATCACACCAGATTTATAATCTGAAAGAAATTACTCAATAGATGACAGAGGAGCGAGGAGAACGTGCCAGAGCAGTGTATTTGAGCAGATAGATAGTGAATGGGGTTGGCCTCAGCTATGTTTTCATCTGTGGGAAGAGAAGAGAAAGGAGTGTGTGGGCACAGAGGAAGGCAGGCGGGTGGGAACGTGTTTCGTGCTTTGAACTTGAGGTGCCTGGGAGACATCTTTGTGGAGATGGCAAGTCAGAAGTTTGAAGCCCAGAAAAGCTTCAGATGTGAGTTCAGAGTTTGTCAGCAGAATAGCGAGTAAGTGCAGCCGGACTGCGGTGGATGAGATGCTCAGGGAAAGGCGTGCAGAGAGGAGCCGAGCACCTGACAGGACGCCTGGAGCTCTGGCAGCTGTGGGAGGTGCCGGGCGGTTCAGACCGGCCGCTGGAGGTCAGAGCTGGTGTCACCGAAGCCACGAGAAGCCAGCGTTTCAAGAAGAGGACTGGACAGCTCTGTCGGAGGTTGCCAGGGGGCTGGATAGAGTAACAGTGAGGACTGGGGTGAGTTTTGAGGAGCACTTCTTTTGAGGGGGTGCAGCAGAAGCCAGGTTTTGGGGTGGTGAGGAGCAGTTAGGAGAGAGAGAGTGGATACGGCGAGCTCTCAAGATCTCAGGGCGGTTACCAGGGGACGGGAGGGCAGGAAAGGGGAAAGTGAAGTGTATCTTGGAACTTGGGGGAGCTTGTTTATTTTGTTTAATGTGGAGGAGACTTCAGTTTTGTTTCATGCCAGTGAAAAAACAATGGTTTTACATAGGAATTGTACTCTTTATTTGCATACATATTTTTCTGAAGGGAGACTTCTTTGTCATTTTTCATGTTTCTGTCATTTGTTGTTTGGAGTTGATGCCAAATCAAGAAATATTCTTAAACATAACTAGATTCACATTGGGACTATAGGTAATAAGGAAAGCGGTACATTTGCTTGGATACAGGATGGTTTATTTTCCTGGAATTTATCATTTAAGTTATTATTTAGTCTATTTTCAGTAATTTAGTAGTGCAAAGGATTTAAAAAAAATTACTTAAAAATTTTTTAAAGCGATTACGTTTTAAAAATCAAAAGTATGTTCTTTGTTGAATCATATAAAATTACCCAGAACTGATCCACATTGAATTTCTTTAGCTGCTACTAACATCCTCCATCAAACTGCTGTAGACATAAGCTTCTGTATCTACTAGTACCTTTCTACATCTCATTATGTAAAAACTGATTCTCCTTTCTCCCTTATGAGGTTTTTAAAAATCAGTTAGAACTGTGATTACTTCTAAGGGAATCATTTCTGCCCCCAGAACTATAATTTAAAGTAAACTTTATAATATTAAATTTGAGTATGTGTGTATGTATATATGTGTATGTAGGTAGGTACTTAGATTAAGAAGGAAGGAAGTGAACACAATCCAGGAATCTACTAATTGCAGATCTCTTCCTCAATTTTCAATTGAAAAACAAAGTAGATGCTATTAAGCAGACAAATCTATTTATTATTTAAAAGGAAGTGATTGCGATTTTTTTACCTTAAGGGAAAAGATTGGGATTTGGAATAGTCAAGATCTAAGTGACTTTCCAGGATGAAACATATGGTACAATAGCCCATCTGGGACACCATAATTTGAGCTTTAATTCTATTCCTTTTTTTTTTTCTTTTATGTTTTGAATTGTCTTAGTCAAAGTGAAAGGGAAGAATTTGAAAATGAGTTCAAACAACAGTATGAACGAGAAAAGGTGTTATTAACTGAAGAAAATAAAAAACTGACAAGTGAACTTGATAAGGTGAGTGATTTGATCTCATTTACATTCATTGAGCACATTTACATTCTGTCAGCGCCGTCATAGAAACTGTGGATATAATTATGTATTTGGTGTACATTTTGTATTTGGTGTACATTTTTTGTTTACTGTTTCTCCTTATACGCAAGTATTGCTTATTGTACCAATCTGTACAGGAGTCTTCTGGAGAGAGGACATCTCATCTTATGCTTTGTCCTGTTTATGTTTTTGTTTGTTTGTTTGTTTTAATATTTTTATTGATTTCAGAGAGGAAGGGAGAGGGAGAGAGAGATAAAAACATCAATGATGAGAGTCATTGATCAGCTGCCTCCTACACGCCCCACACTGGGGATCAAGCCCACAACCTGGGCATGTGCCCTTTCCGGGAATCGAATTGTGACCTCCTGGTCCATAGGTCAACCCTCAATCACTGAGCCACGCCAGCCAGCCCCATTTATGTTTTTGAGCCTCTGTTCTTTACTGCACTTCCCATCTATTCTCTTTTCTTACTCTTTACCTAATATTCATCACTGACCTCTGTCGTGGCTAAGTTAAGGCTGGCCTTTAGTAAGAGCAGGAACAATTAGGTCAAACTAGAGAAGTTTTGACAACTATAATATACTAGAGGCCCAGTGCACGAATTTGTGCATGGGTGGGGTCCCTCAGCCTGGCCGGTGATCGGGTCCCATCGGGACTGTCTCGCTCAGTCCTGATCAGGCCAATCGGGACTGAGGGAGGGACCATGGAAAGTAGGCCGGCCTCAGGAGGTTGGCTGTGGGAGCGCACTGGCCACCAGGGGGAAGCTCCTGCGTTGAGCGTCTGCCCCCTTGGTGGTCAGTGCGCGTCATAGCGACCGGTCATTCGGTCAACCGATTGTAATGGTCACTTAGGCTTTTATATATATACTAGTAGCCCATTTGCAGGAAAAACCCTGCAAGCGGCCGCTGTGGCCGCATGCGCTGCCGCTGCCGCCGCGGTTGCAGACACTGCGCCTGCACTCGCAGGCCACTGCCGCCCGCCCCGCCCCGCTCCGCCCTGCCCGGGCTTTCCCTCTGGCAGCCACCTTGCTTTCTGCTTTTCCTCCCTCTTCCTTCTAAGTTGTCTTCAGTCTTCACTCCTCCCTCCCTCAGCGTATGCAAATTAACCGCCATCTTTGTTGGGTAATTTGCATACTCGCCCTGATTGACTGGTGGGCGTGGCTTTGTCTGGTGGACGTGGCTTGGGCGTAGCAAAGGTGCGGTCAATTTGCATATTACTGTTTTATTAGGTAGATATATATTCATGATGGAGGATTGACAATAGCTAGAAATAATAGTTGGTCTGTAAAAACCCAAAGAAAACAACTCTGCCTAAACTCTGTACCTTGAACAAAGAGCCAGAACCATAGGTTAAGCTTGTAAGTAGACAGGTCAATGAACAGAATTTCAAATGTTTGAAGGAATGTTTCCCCATTTAGTGTATCAGATATTTGAAATGGCCATCATTCTGCATTTCTTGTGCCAGCAGCTCTTAACAAACAGTCATAAAAATCCTAATATTAATCTTTAATGCCTTTATTTACATTTAAATAGGGTTTGGATAATTGTGCTTTATAGTGATTTTCCTCCAATAAAAGTATCATGTTCAATTATTAGTAATTTCAATAAAAGACTGAAAGACTCTACATTCTTTGTTTTCCATTGTGTCCCATATATATTTTCATTTTTTCTCAATACTTTCCCCAGGATTATTTAGTTTTCTAAGCACTTAAATTTGACTTTGCTCGCCCTGGCTAATGTGGCTCAGTTGGTAGGTTGGTTGGGCGTCGTCCTGTGTACCAAAAGGTTGCTAATTTGGTTCCAAGTCAGGGCATATGCCCAGGTTTCAGGCTCAATGCATGGTGGGGTTCGTCAGGAGGCAGCTGATTGATTTTTCACTTCACATAGATGTTTCTCTCTCTCCCTTCCTCTCTCTCTAAAAATCAGTAAAGATAAAGTTTTTTTAAAAATTTACTTTGCTTGTTTGGTTGAAAGCTACTTAAGAAAGAACTGGTAATTTATTTTGTCAAGTTTTATAGAGCTGATGTACACAAGCATTGGAAAATGGCCCAAGTAGTACAAATGAATTTTAAACTGAATATATATGTGTGTGTGTGTGTGTGTGTGTGTGTGTGTGTGTGTGTGTGTGTGTATATACACACACACATATATATATACATATATATACATATATATAATGTAACTTATATCTGCTATAATAAAACTAACAGTACTTGAACTTCATTTAAATAAGTCACATAATTGTTATTTCATATGTTTGACTAATATGACTACAAAATTAAAACATCATTTCTTTATATAAGGCAGAATTTTAAGATTCTTTTAAGAGTTACCCTGAAGTAAGAAATACAATTAAGCTCTAGATGTCCAATTCATGTAGAGTTTTTAAGCAGATTACCTAGCAAAGGATGATATTATAGTTGAAGAAAATTTGTATTGAAAAATAATCTAATTGAATATAGGTCAAATCTTATATTCATTCCTTGGTTTTATTTCATTATTAACTATAAAGTTCTGCTGATTTTACACAAAATACATATTTAGAGATAGTTTTTAAACAATACTCTTGATTCTGGTGAGAACTGAAAGATAAAAATAAAAACCTATCTCCTAAATTTATAAAAATATAACAATCCCTTTCTCGCTAAATTGAAAGTTGTGAGGAAGGATGAGTAGCACGTTGAGAGCAAATTCATATGATAGGTGAGCACTTAATGACTAGTGAGGGCAAGGAAATACTCAGTCCTGCAGAAGTAAGGAAGGGTTGGGGGTTTTTGCTTCTTTTTTAACTTCTCCACTTTTGCTCCTTTTATCCAGCTTTAGCTTCTTTTCCTGTTTAACTCTCAGTCCACCTAACTGTACATCTTCACTGTTTCTTTCCATTTCTTCCTTTTCTGGTTCGGTGTGAATTGAGTATTTTCTCCACGAGGGGTAGCTAAAGAATACCTTTGCTGCTGCTGCCCCGGCTGTTCCATGGGGAACCAGCCTGAGGAGAACTGAGTTTCCTCTTAGCAGTACTTTAGGCCCCAACTGGGCCAGCATGGCGGCGCCCAGGTCTTAATCCGGAAAATGTGACCGAGACTCACTCGGTTCTCAGTTCTGAGAGTGCAGGCTTGGTTGGCACAGGCTACCGCGGATGTCCCATACGAGGACGTCCCATACCAGGACGTCCCATACGAGGACGTCCCATACCAGGACGTCCCATACCAGGACGTCCCATACGAGGATGTCCCATACGAGGACGTCCCATACCAGGACGTCCCATACGAGGACGTCCCATACGAGGACGTCCCATACCAGGACGTCCCATACCAGGACGTCCCATACGAGGACGTCCCATACGAGGACGTCCCATACCAGGACGTCCCATACCAGGACGTCCCATACCAGGACGTCCCATACCAGGACGTCCCATACGAGGACGTCCCATACGAGGACGTCCCATACCAGGACGTCCCATACGAGGACGTCCCATACGAGGACGTCCCATACCAGGACGTCCCATACGAGGACGTCCCATACCAGGACGTCCCATACCAGGACGTCCCATACCAGGACGTCCCATACGAGGACGTCCCATACCAGGACGTCCCATACCAGGACGTCCCATACGAGGACGTCCCATACCAGGACGTCCCATACCAGGACGTCCCATACGAGGACGTCCCATACGAGGACGTCCCATACGAGGACGTCCCATACCAGGACGTCCCATACGAGGACGTCCCATACGAGGATGTCCCATACCAGGACGTCTCATACCAGGACGTCCCATACCAGGACGTCCCATACCAGGACGTCCCATACCAGGACGTCCCATACGAGGACGTCCCATACGAGGATGTCCCATACGAGGACGTCCCATACGAGGACGTCCCATACGAGGACGTCCCATACCAGGACGTCCCATACGAGGACGTCCCATACCAGGACGTCCCATACGAGGACGTCCCATACCAGGACGTCCCATACGAGGACGTCCCATACCAGGACGTCCCATACGAGGACGTCCCATACGAGGACCACTCTGTGGCTGAGCCTGAATCTCCGCTCCGCTGGCGGGCTCTGTAGTGCTCGGTTTGTGCAGGGCAGCCCCAAGGGCCGGCACATCCACCCTCAATGGAGAACGGCACCGTGCCCTGCGGCAAAAAGCGCCCACCTGAAACCCAGGAGACGACGGTCACCGAGGGGTCCGCCAAGATCGCCTTCCCCAGCGCCAATGAAGCCTTCTACACCCAGTGCAGGAGTTCAGCGGGATCTGACATGTGCCGTGATCACTGAGTTTGCTCGTGTTCATCTGGGGCCAAAGGAGTCCAGAGCAAGGTGCCAGGTGAAAAGGAGGTGCAAAAGGTGGTGGTGGACTTGTCGGAGCAAGAGGAGGACAAGGCTCTATTGAAAGAGGGGGCAGACCCGGTTCTGGAAACCAGCCTCGCACAGCCACGTGGGGAGATCGGAGAGGAAGGCCTGTGGCGAGCGCTGGAGGGCCTGGCCGCCTCGGGTCTTCGTTCCACTTTGCCCGAGAGGTGCCTGGGCTCCAGTCCATGGTTGCCGACAATGCCTCTGCCCGAGCTGTGGATCTCACCCGCCATAAGGTGCAGCTCAACCAAGTGGCCTACCTGGTACAGCCCAGCCAAGCAGATGCCCGGATGCTGATGTACCAACACCAGCGGGAGGCGGATCGGTTTGATGCAGCTGTGCAGGCTGTGAGTGAAGGCGGGCTGCTGTGCGTTACCTGCACGGACATGGCAGTGCTGGCAGGGAACAGCGCGGAGACATGCTACAGCAAGTACGGGGCCATGGCCCTCAAGAGCCGGGCCTGCCACCAGGTGGCCCTGAGGATCGTCCTACACAGCCCGGACCTCCGTGCTCACTGCTCTCAGCGCTTCATGGTGTCACTGCTCAGCATCAGTGCTGACTTCTAGATACGTGTTTTTGTGCTTGTCTTCACCGGCCAGGCCAAGGTCTAGGCTTCAGCCAGCAAGCAGGTGCTGGTGTTCCATGTGTGGGCTGCGGAGCCTTCCACCTTCCGCTCCTTGGCCAAGCATCGGGGGCCTCTGGTGCCGGGGCAAGTTCTCTGCAGCCTGCGGTCCCCCTGTGGCCGAGTGTGAGCACTGTGGGCAGCGGCACCAGCTCCGTGGCCCCCTGTGGGTGGAGCCAATCCATGACCTGGATTTTGTGGGCCGTGTCCTAGAGGCTGTGGCACCAACCCCGGCCGATTCCATACTTCGGAGCGGATCCGAGGAGTCCTGAGCATCGTCACCGAGGAGCTGCCAGATGTGCCTCGGTACTACACGCTGGACCAGCTGAGCAGCACCATCCACTGGAGCACACCCGCCTCCTGCAGCTGTGGTCAGCCCTCCTCCATGCGGGCTTCCGGGTCTCACTCTCCCACGCCTGTAAGAATGCTGTGAAGACGACGCCTCCGCCTCAGCCCTCTGGGACACCATGCGCTGCTGGGAGAAGCAGTGCCCAGTGAAACGAGAGCAGCTGTCTGAGACCGCCCGGCCTTCTGCATTCTCAGTGTGGAGCCCAAGCTACAGGCCAGCTTCACCATCTGGGATGATGCCAACCCCGGCCCCGTGCCTGGCCAGGGGGTAAGGCAGTGGGTGAAGCTATGGAGGACAGACGCAGATTGCTCCAGAATAAGAGAAAGGAACCCGCTGAGGACCTGGCCCAGCGGGCTGCCCGGCTTAAGACATTTCCTTTCAAGAGGTTTAAGATGGGCACCTGTCAATGGGGGGACCAGTGCTGTTACTCCCACAGACCCCTGACACCCAAGGCCACTGCTGAAGCTGCCCCCACTGACTGTCCACAGACCCCCAACCAGAAGTCCCCTGGGTCTAGGGCCACCACTGGTCCAGGTGTAGATGGAGCCAATAAAGAGATTTCACCTTGCAAACACACACACACACACACACACACACACACACACACACACACACACACAGTATTTTAGATATAAAAGCCAAAAAGCAATTATTATGTTTATCTTGAAACTTAAATAACTTTTATAACTAATACATTCTCACATTCACATTTTTAAACTCCAAAGATAAAAAGAAAGTAGGAAAAGAAGTTGATACTTCCAGAAGTCTACAAGTTTCACTTTTTGTTAACTTATTGCAAGTAAAATTAGCCATGAATTCCATGGAGTAAGAGTAAATGGTTTCTAGTAAGAAAATACATCATTTGCATCTTGTTTTTATTTTACATAAAAGCAAAATTACAAAATATGTGGAAAATGTTCAACATGAAAAGTACCCATTATGTCATCATCACAAAACAACTGTTCTAATTTTGTTTCTTTTCAAGTTTTGTTTGTATACATATCCTAATATATAAAAACCCAAGGTCCGTAACATCCACAACAACCGGAGGCTCAACCAACCAGAAGTCAGTGCTGGGTTGCCGTGGTGACCCAGCATTGACTGCCCGCTGCTGTGGGAGCCTGGACCCAGCACTGACTGCTGAGGGGGCTGCGGGTCAGGCCTGGAGAGAGGCCTGGGGAGAGAGAAGCAGGGTCTGATCTGTAGCCTCTGTGGCAGCTGTTGATCAGCCCTTGCCTCTCTCTTTCACTCCGGCCCTGGCCAGCAGCTGCGCCTCTCTTTCTCTCCGGCCTCTGCTGGGGCTGCTGATCAGCCCCACCTCTCTGATCAGGCCCGTTGATAGGCCTGGTGATGCTGACTGGCATAGAAACCGACCAGTCAGAACCTAATCTGGGTGAACTTCGAAGGCAGAACCTAAGGTGGGGGCTGAGGAGGGGTTTTAAGGGCAACAGCTGTTTGGTGTAAGGTGTAAGAAAGCGGTTCAATTTTTTAATGACTGGTTTGGCAGTATAGTGCCTATGGCTGGCTATCAGTTTTTTTGTCTGCCAAGAGCATCTCCTCCTGCTGAAAAAGGCTCTCTCCCCCCCCCCCCCTTTAAGCAATCCTATCCTATATAATCTATACTACTAAAAGGGTAACATGCTAATTAGACCAGGTCGACTGGCCAGCTTCCAGACATCTGACTTCCTTCTGGACAAAGCCCTGGTTGTGGGGGCTGAGGCAGAGGCCATTAGGGGCGATCAGGCTGGCAGGGGAGGGAAGTTGGGGGAGAGATCAGGTCGACAGGGGAGGGCAGTTGGGGGCGAGATCAGGCTGGCAGAGGAGGGCATTTAGGGGCGATCAGGCAGGTGGAGGCAGTTAGGGGCGATCAGGTCAGCAGGGGAGAGCAGTTAGGGGTGAGATCAGGCCAGCAGGGGAGGGCAGTTGGGGACAACCAGGCCGGCAGGAGAGGGCAGTTGGGGCGAGATCAGGTCGGCAGGGGAGGGCAATTGGGGGCAACCAGGCCGGGAGGGAAGGGCAGTTGAGGGCAAGATCAGGCTGGCAGGAGAGGGCAATTGGGGGCAAGATCAGGCTGGCAGGAGAGGGCAATTGGGGGCAAGATCAGGCTGGCAGGAGAGGGCAGTTAGGGGTGATCAGGCAGGCAGAGGCAGTTGGGGGCGAGATCAGGTAGGCAGGGGAGAGTAGTTGGGGGCGAGATCAGGCCGGCAGGGGAGGGCAGTTAGGGGCGATCAGGCAGGCAGGCAGAGGCAGGGGTGATCAGGCAGGCAGGCAGGCAGAGGCAGTTAGGGGCGATCAGGCACACAGGCAGGTGAGCGGTTAGGAGCCAGTGGTCCTAGATTGTGAGAGGGATGTCCCACAGGGATCGGGCCTAAACCGGCGGTTGGACATCCCCCAAGGGGTCTCCAATTGGAGAGGGTGCGTGCTGGGCTGAGGGGAACACCCCCCCCCCATGCATGAATTTCGTGCACTGGGCCACTAGTCTATAATAATAAAAGCATAATATGCTAATTAGACCGGACAGCTGAACGACCTTCTGGATGAAGCTGGGTCTGCGAGGGCCCAGGCAGCCACTGCGGCTGCGAGGGCTAAGCCCCTTGCACAAGTTTCGTGCATCGGACCTCTAGTTACTACATAAATGCAGTCATACATACATTCTATTTGTAATCTGCCTTTTCACTTAAAATGTTATGAGCATTTTCCATATTTCTGTGTAATCTTATAATTATTATGAGCCAGATACATTAAAGTACAAATAGTAAATTCCCACACAAAATGAACTAATACTTAGGTAAATTGACTATGTGCCAGTCCTCTTCTGAGTTACTTTATTTGAATAACTTAATTCTCCTGATACCTCTCTAAGGTATACCCTATTCTCACATTTTATACATGAGGACACTGAGGCAAAAGGAGATTAAGCTACTTTTCTGAAGGCCATAGTCTGGTTCCAGAGTTCGCGCTTTTATTTAGTAACAATGAATAGATTAACTTTTTTCCTGAGTAAATCTATTTACAATACCTTGTAACTATTGTAACGTGGCAGTGCAAAATCTGAATTTCCTTCTCTTGCAAATCTCCCACCGAAACCCCAACCACGAATTAGGTGGAAGGGCTGTCAAAAGCAATGGTAATAAAAAAAATAAAAGGTGTGTTGTAAGAAGTAGTGAAGACACTGCATCTGCAGAAAACACTGTCAGAAACAGCTGGTGGACTTCCGGCTCTGCTAACATGAAGAGGTGATGAATCCTCCCACTTGTCGAAGTGCACGCCTACCAAAAACAGTCATTTCACAGCTCTTGGAATTAACCAGAGGAAGACAGCTACAAAGCGTTGCTGAGATCAGTTAAGGAATGTCCAACCCAGTGGAGAGAGACCACATTAATGGGTTGGGCTCAGTAAAGTCTTGGCTGCCTTGTTACCTCCCCAGTGCCTTTCTGCAGATGAGAATTGTAGGAAGTATTCCTATAGTATGAAAAAAATTTAATCCAATCTATGATATTCTGTTATAGCAGCCTGAGTGGACTAAGCTAGGAACCTATAAATAAGAGACTTGAAAGATCCAGCAACCTCATTAAGCTATGTTGTTTACTGTTGGCGTCATGACTTAATTTAACAAACTGTTAAGTTTTTTGATATTTTGGAATAACTTTTTGAACAGTTACTACCTATGTGATATCAAGAAACTTGTTAAATTTGTTAAATATGATAATATTGTAGTTATATTTAAGAGAGCCTGTTTTCTAGAGCTATCTATACACAGAAATGTATACAGATAAAATATGATGTCTGGTACTTGCTTCAAAATAATACAGGAGGATGGGTAAGAAAACGAGTACAAATGAATTAACATTGACATTGTTGAGTGTGATTAATTGTTGAGCAGGCGTCCTCAAACTATGGCCCGCAGGCCACGTGCGGGTGTTTTTGCCATTTTGTTTTTTTTACTTCAAAATAAGATATGTGCAGTGTGCATAAGAATTTGTTCATAGTTTTTGTTAAACTATAATCCGGCCCTCCAACGGTCTGAGGGACAGTGAGCTGGCCCCCTGTTTAAAAAAGTTTGAGGACCCCTGGCAACAGGGATGATGGGCTCATAGGAAGTCACTTATGCTCTACATCCATTCTTATATATGCTTGTAATTATTACATTTTTTAAAAAGAGGATGAATAGAAGCATCGAACAGACCATCCAACTTCAGAGGGAAGGTGGAGGAGGGGGGTGAGATATCAACCAAAGGACTCGTATGCATGCGGATAAGCATAAACGATGGACACAGACAGTAGGGGGTTGAGGGCATGTGCTGGGGGGAGGGGTGGAAACAACCAGGGCAAGGTCAGTGGGGGAAAAAGGAGACATATGTAATACTTTAAACAACAAAGAATTTTAAAAACAAAAGGATGACAAAGACATTTTCAGACCCCCCCCCAAAAAAAAAGAGAGAGAGAGAGACATTGTTTCTGGCAGAATTGCATTGTTTCTGGCAGAATTGGGGAGTTCTTCAGGCGAATGGAGAGTGTTCACAAATGGTATCAATTCAATGTAGGGAGAAAAGGGGAAAAGCAAAGGCAGATGGAGAATTCAGAGAGTAATAGATGTTTCCAAACCCGTGACCAGAAGGGTAATAATGAGGGATCAACAAGACATGCATTTTTGAGTGGAATATGGTGAATTTAAGATTTAACAAGAGGCATCTGAGTACCTTGAGTTCCTATCCCTAAAAGTCACGTGTCTTGAAATGCCTTTCAGCTTACGGCTCTGTATGAGAACCTAAGTGTACGCAACCGGCAGTTAGAAGAAGAAGTAAAAGACCTAGCAGACAAGAAAGAATCAGTTGCACATTGGGAAGCCCAAATCACAGAAATCATTCAGTGGTGAGTACTCTTACATGTGGCTTTGTGGGGGGTTTTGGACATAGCTCACGCTGGATGAATTCCAGGAGGTGACTTCACAAGTTACCTTATTTTTTTGCTATGAAAAAATGTTACTCTAGAAGCATAGTTCTATGACTGACTAGTAGCCCTGCGCACGAATCCATGCACCGGTAGCTCTCTGCCGGGCCTGGCCGCTCCACGCCCGCTGCCCAGAGGCTCTCTGCGGCCCAGAGGCCCATCCATGGCCGGGCGTGGAATGCTTGCCTTGTTGCCACAGCGACAAAGCAAGCATTCCACCAGGCTGCTCACACTGCCTGCTCTCAGCAGCCGCCCCCCTGGGACTGGGGGACTCTGTCAGGGCTGAGAGGACTGGGCGCTGCCATCTTGTGTCTGTGGGCGCTGCCATCTTTGTGACGGAGTGATGGTTAATTTGCATATTACCCTTTTATTAGATAGGATGTAATTACTGATTTGTGTTCTGCTATGTTTTTCATTATGTGCCCTAACTCCAACAGATACCCGTGTCAGCTTTTACACAGCATCGTTGAAACACAGTGTTTCTTTCTAAGAAAAGAAACTGGTTTTTCTCCTAGGACAGTTGGTCTTTAAAGGACAGAAGAAAGTCATTCACTAGCTGTAGATGTTCCTAAGATCAAAATTGCTGTGTTTATGATTATTTTAAGAAACAGAAAGCCTGGAGAAACAGAGAATGAAGATGTGCTATCCCCATCTTCCATATTAAAACAGATTGATTCACACATGGCATCATCTTACAAACCTTAAATGGGGACAGTTTAGTTTTAGCAACTGCTCTTTAAGCTTTTAGGGTTTCATTTGGAATAATTACCTTAGTAACCTTCATATTCATTCATTAAAATAATTATTCTAGTGTTTTTATATACTTTTAATACATGAGAAAAGTGGAAGCAAATGGGGACTTTATTTTCTAATAAAAAATAGTTTAACTTTTTATATTTACTTTCTAATTTTTTTACTTTTTGATATTTAATTTATCTGAAAACAAATCATTTCTTCACGTATTTATAGACCAATCATTTAGTGGAAATTTTAGTTTCTTGTGCTCTTATTTTGGTTCTTTAAGCATTTTTTTTCCATTTTCCTTATACCAGATTAATATCCTCCTTAAAATCAAATGACTCAAGTATCGTGGTATTGGCTTAACTGTGGATCTATTATGTTAACTTATCTTGAGCTTAATAATGTGATTATTCAGTGAATATCTAAAGGAAAATGTCCCAGTTGTGGAAATCTGGTTGTGTTCCAAGCAGTACAGTTAAATAGTTTATTAATGTTTAATTTATGTCCTAGTCATCAAGTCTGCATTTCTTTTCTTTTTCTTTTTTTAATTATCATTTTTTTAATCCTCACCCGAGGATATTTTTCCATTGGTGTTTAGAGAGAGTGAAAGAGGTAAAGACAGAGAGAAATATCGATGTGAGAGAAACACATCGATTGGTTGCCTCCTGCATGCGCCCTGACCAGGAGGAACCTGTAACCCAACCGAGGTACAAACCCTTGACCGGAATCGATCCCGGGACCCTTTGGTCCGCAGGCAGATGCTCTAGCCACTGAGCCAAACTGGCTAGGGCAAGTCTACATTTCTGAAGCAAAATCATTTTAATCATTAGCCAAGCTTATATAAAAAATTAGGACTATTTATTTGTAATTCCATTATTCTTTAATCAAATTTATAATTAAGGTATTGCTGAAAATGACTTCATAGAAGACTGAGCTGATCAGGCCAGGCCTGAGCTCCTAGACCACTGGTCTCCGTGCCCGCGTGACGGGCTCAGGTGGCATGGGCAGGGGGCCTGGCGAAGGAAGGCGGCCTTCAGTGTGGACTCTGAAGGATTGGTAGACAGGATGAAAGTGAACGTTTCTATACAATTCCACAAGATGCTCCTTTTACATTTTTCATATTCAAGCGAAATGTGCGAAAGAAATCAGGAATACAAAGAAGTCACTTTGCTTTAAAAGCTGATATTTAGAAATGGTCGTGTATTAAAAAACAAATTATTAAATACTTCATAGGCTAAAAGGAAAAGATATCCTCCTTGTCCTCAGAGTTCTCACCTGCTTGAAAATAACTCTCTGAGGTACTCTACCAAGGCTCTAGCGGTCAGGAGTCTCGGGCTATTTACAGTGTGTAGTTGGGATATTAACGATGAAGCAATGCAAACAGTTTTGGAAACTTGTAATATTCAGTAGTCCCCACTTATCTGCAGTTTTGCTTTCTGCGATTTCACTTACCCGTAGTCAACCACAGCCTGAAAATATTAAAAGGAAAATTCCAGAAATAAACAATTCATAAGCTTTAAATTGGGCACTATTCTGGTGTAACAGAGTCTTGCACTATCCCACTCCATCCCGTCTGGGACATGAATCATCCCTTGACTACTCAGGAGTCTGAATTCTAAAGGCGCTAAAATAAGGCTCAAGATGTGAATTTGTGTGCTGTACACATCACAGATACATGTCAATTTCCCTGAAATATACTTTCCTCATAGCTATTCAATGGCCTATATTTTCTCTTTGAAAACAACCAACCTGCACAAAGTAGATAGTATATTAGCATTGCACATTTCACCGTTTTTCTGTGTGGAATTATGGCTTTCTGGATATAAATGATTTTCATTCTTGAGAATAGGACCTTTTGTAGATTTTCATATGCTGGCACCCCTTGGCCCTGTTCTTCCCGTGTTTTGGAGGAGATGTAACAAAAAGCAAACTTGCTCTTGACAAATTCTAGTATGTGGAATTTGTTTTATTTTCTATTTTATTTTTTTAAATATTTTTATTGGTTTCAGAGTGGAAGGGAAAGGGAGAGAGAGAGAGAAACATCAGTGATGTGAGAGAACAATTGATTGGCTGCCTCCTGCACACACCCTAGTGGGGATCGAGCCCGCAACCCAGGCATGTGCCTTAATCAGGAATCGAACCCTGACCTCCTGGTTCATAGGTTGACACTCGACCACTGAGCCACACTGGCCGGGCTGGGATTTGTTTTATTAAATATAATTTGAAAATTTTTCTACCTATTATAAAATTATAATACTTGCATCAGCAAGAAAGTCTTAACACAATATATACAAACTGAGTTTTAGTAACCTTTAATCTTTTTTCTTTATTTTATTTACCATTTTAGAAAACAGAAGAACTTTATTACAATACAACTTTGATTTTTGCAGAATATGTTATTTTATTAAGTTTCTAAATACACATATTTCAATTATAAGAACGGTGTGTTATGTTTTTGTATAGCATAAAATGGCAGAATCTAATTAATGAGAAATCTTAATATTCTTTGGAAATCCTGAGGGGGGGTTAATGTTAGATTAAAAGAGTGTGACTTCTGTGGTTTATGGTGAAGTTTTACTGCTTTATCAGGGATGAGTAATTTGGACTTACCCAAACACGGCCAGCTTTAATTTGTTCAGTGGACATTTCCCCCCTTGTTGACATGTATGTAGTGGTACTAGGGTAGGACTTTTGAAAGAAGGTATTTGAGGACATGTTTAAATTTCTGTCACTTTTCACTTATTTCTTTGTGATGCTTTAAAATAATATATATCTCACTCAAGTTTTTCTTTTTGTTTAATGTTGTGCTTTACCTCTGTCTTTATGTGTATGTATTTTAGGGTCAGTGATGAAAAGGATGCACGAGGATACCTTCAGGCCTTAGCTTCCAAAATGACTGAAGAGTTAGAAGCATTAAGAAATTCCAGCTTGGGTGCACGAGCAACAGTAAGCTGCCATTCTGCACAGAGACTTACTGCAATGGAGGCGGGGGGTAGCTCAGAAACACTGTAATAAATCTGAGTGCTTCTATCGGTTTGTCTAGGCTTTAGCCGACTAAAGTTTTTCATGAAAAATCAGTTAGTCCAAGTCTTTTCCAGTTTAGGAAATCTTAACACATAGCTGCTTAACTATAATTTGCATAGCTAGTTAGTATTGACAATAACTGTAAAAAAAACACACATTTATTTTTGAGTCTACAATTATTTCTGAATTTAATGAAAAATATGTTTTCACAAGCAACGTGCTTATTCTATTTTGTTATTAGAGAAAGGTAATACTTTTAAGTAGTTTCCAACTTGACTTGGATTTCTAAATTTGAATGTAAAAAATAGAATAGAACTAAAAACAGTCATATTATTTCCTAGGATATGCCCTGGAAAATGCGGCGTTTTGCGAAACTGGATATGTCAGCTAGACTGGAGTTGCAGTCAGCTCTGGATGCAGAAATAAGAGCCAAACAGGCCATCCAAGAAGAGCTAAATAAAGTGAAAGCATCGAACATCATAACAGAATGGTAAGACTGAATTATATAGTCCTACTGGAATAACTTCTTCGTTGGTCCAAAAGTATTTGGAGAGAAGTTACATGTTTAGTTTCCTATCACTTTTTATTTAAAGTGATGACCCAGAAATGGGTAGGAAGATTTGAAAAGGACTAGATGCTCTCAAACCTCGTGTGTAGTGGTGGAATTTTAATACAGCCTTGTTTCCTTGGACTTGCCCGTAAAGTGGGATGAATAGTACCAATTAATATCCTATTATTTACTCTTCCCCTTATCTGTAAACTTTAATTTCGTATTTTATTCCATTAAATCCCCACTTCTCTCATGTTCAAGAACATCATATTAACATAAAAATGCAACATGTAGTCAGAACAAAAATCTTTTACAGATGAAGGTTCTGCTGATGGTAAATTTCATAATGATATAATATATTTTAATTTTTGTTCATGTTCTTTTATGGGTATAAAAACAAGTATATCCCCCCAATCTCTGGGAAAGTTAGCTAATGAATACATTCCCTCAGTTCTTATTACAACAGTAGAGAAATTTGTACTCTGAATATATAAATGGTCAAATGAAAATCATAATTGGATTGGATGTAAACATGGTTCAAGAGCAAGTTAGTATAGGTGACATAGAGGAACAATAAAAAGTTCTTACAAATCAGGATTGTAAAAAATTCCTTTTGGAGGCTCCAAAGTGTTCAGTCATGAAAAGAAATATAGTCCCATAAATTCAGTTTTGAATGGTGTGAAGCCTTAGTCTTTAAACTGTAGTCATTAATGTTTTGAATAAACTCAGAGGCCAGATAAATGGCAGCCCAGTTGAATTATAAAGCCTTGTTATAAATAATCTAGATATAAATTAAGAGTGTTTTACTTAAATGTGCTAGTGTGACTTGGAAATGGAGAAAAGAAAAACCTTTTTCTGGAGAAGGTGAATGGATCCCAGCATAGAGAGCTGTTAAACAAGAAGAGAACAGGGCCTGGGGAGTCTTCACAGTGTGAGGGCGAGGCTGTACTCCCCACCTCCTGGCCTGCCGCCAGCTGAGCAACGGTGCCTCTCTGCCTAACCCAGCGGGCCGTGCAGGCTGCCCCGCCAGTGCTGTAGGACGTGGATTCCGTCGTGGTGGGTTTGAAATAAAGAACTGATGGAGCCTTCCTCAGGACTCCGCAAGGTGAAGAATGGAACGTCTTTTACCCCATCAGTAGCCCCGTTAGTGTGGAGAGTGGGGCTGCAAAGAGAACCATGTGCAGATGTGCAGCTGGCTACCAGGAGGGCTGACTGCACAGGTCACTGTAACCCCCACCTCTCCACACCAAACACACACACACACACACACACACACACTTCCATCAAGAGGAACAGTTCGGCATCTGGATTGCATGTTGAATGCGGGAAAGTGGTGGTGGTACATAGGAGGAGCTTATTAGAGTTAGCTCTCTTTGCTATTT